>NW_006438113.1:4511435-4532326 GCF_000325575.1 Pteropus alecto
ACTGTGCAGCAGGTATAGAAAGAAAAAAGCAAACAAACAACAGGAGAAAACCTCCACTCTACTGATATTACTGGGAAAAGGGGCCCATGTGAACCAGAAGGCATAGGAGAATCCTTTCTTTCTATCTTCCTTTCTTCCTTTATTTATTGATTTGTTTGTTTCTGTTTAAGTGCTTGTTTATTTGTTTATTTTTCTTTTCTCCTGGTCTTATCTGTTGGCAAAATGCCCTCTGTAATGATAGTTGTAAGAGTACAGGCATCTATCTAGAAGCCACAGAGAAAATCCATCTCTCTGACCTTAAGAACTGGCAAAGGTCCTTGAGACCTGGAGAGTGTGAGGGGAATTCTGGAGAGGAGAGAGAGACAGGGATCCCCCACTTCTGTGTATGAAATGATTTCATGCTTTTATTTTATAAACACATTTAATCAAAGAATGTCTCTACAATATCCATTAATGGCTCTCAACGTTTATTTTAATATGAACACAATAAACCAAGTAAAATGTTCGATTATCAACAAATCTGAATAATTACACTTTATATTTGTGTAGCAATTTGAAAAGCCTTTAAATTCTAAGTAATATTTGGATTTGGGGGAATTTCAAAAGCACTGAAGTTATTTCCACACTTGGTTGTCTCAAACTAAGGCAAGTCTAACAGTCAGCTTAGGGTACGTCAGTAGTAGGTGACGAAAATTCTTGGTTCTCCATCCCCCAGATGTCACCCCTGACATTCTATCACCCGGAAATTGTCATCAAAGGCTCATATTTCACCAGTCAGATCTGCGATAAAATGTTCTATTTAATTTAGAACCTAAAGCTGAGAGAGAGGATTTCTACATGACAAAAATTTGTGTCTCATAGGGTCTCATACATGTATTGTTTGAAACAACTAGTGGGTTCTTGTGAGACACCTGACTTGGCATGTGTACAGAGTGTAATTCAAGTGAAAATCAAGTGCAGATGAAAGCTGCCTTCATATCTATTTTCTTATTGTCAGTAGTTTTTCATTATATCTCAATTATACATACATATTTTAGGTTAGTTAAATTTTAATAAGCTCAAAATGATTAAGTTAATTGCTTTTGACTTTACAATTTCTAAGTCAAACCTGAGAAACTGACATCTGAAGTGTAAGATTCACAATGGTAAATGGTACAAAAGCTGGAGTACGTGAGTCTACATCTTCACGTATATTAGCTAAATAAATGATATCTTTTGTTCAGGTTATCAGATGAAGTACACCAAGTTGTTGTGGGATCTATTTGACTCATGAGCTACATATTGTGTCAGAGAACTTAATAAGTTACTTGTGTAAAAGCTTTATTTCCTTGTCTGAATAATGAGGATAATAATAGTAAATGTCTCAGTGTCCCAATGAAATAATATGTGCAAAGCATGGTATGTGGTATGCGTAAAGAGCATTAATAAATGTCAGACCTGAACATAAATGGTGAAAGCTCTAAGATTTTCTCTCATTTGCAAACTAACAACTTAGCCTGCCAGTCTCCTGGGTATGGGCAGAAGACTCAAGACTTCTGAGACTTTTATTACACAGAGGCACAGTAAGTAGCATGAGTTTTAAGTTTGCCCAGGTTCCCCTTGCCTTCCTGAGTCTCATGGGGGCAACTCCAAGCAACCTAGGTGGATGCTGCACATATACTGGGTTTGTGACAAGGCTGAGGAACCTCAATCTTTTAAACTAGGCTGCAAGCAAATCTGCCTGACCTTTGCCCTAGAGGGAAACCTTATCTTTAATATACCTGGAAGTATCCAAGCTTGCCTTCTGCTCTGAAAGAAGACATGTTGCCCTTCCAAGGTTATTTGCTCTACAGACATCCTTAAAAATACAGTCCAGAACAAAAGTTCTGCTTTTTGCTCACTAGACATGCAAAAGTACAGATACCCATGTAGAATGATCTCTCAAAGACCTAATTAAGATATGTTTCTTGATGTAAACAAATTTAGGAAATCCTATCCAGAGTACACTGTGAAAGAAATAGGATAATGAGTGACTGAAGGTTGGGAATTCTGGTGAGGGTTGGGGTAGGAAGTACATATTCGACTTTGTCATTTTATGCTAGAATAGAATTGATGCCTAAAAGTGTGTGTGTGTGTGTGTGTGTGTGTGTGTGTGTGTGTGTGTGTGTCTGGGTGGAGACAGAGATGATGGACAATTAACAGGTACCCATAGCCTATTACATAATAGGCATTGCCTTAGGCAACTGGCATAGCAATTAAGAGCCAAAGGTTTTAAAGTCAGACACATCTGGTTTGCATCAGGCATCTGCCACTTATTAGCTGTGTAATAGCAGGCAAGATACTTGATAATTCTAAGAGGCCATGTCTTTAGGTGAACAATGGAAATAATAATGATGCCTCCATCATAGTATTAATGTGAGAGTTAAATGAGATCGTGCATGTACAGCACTTGTCCAGCCTGGCATAAAATAAGTGCCAAAGAAATGTTAACTGTTGTCATTATTTATTTTTGCTCGTGGAATTGTCCGATGATCCTAATTACTGCCATTTTTCATCCTTGAAAACCATTGTTCAGCAAAAATCAGAAACTAGTCAGGTTACACAGCTAGAAATGTCAAAGCTCAGATTTTACTCAAATCTGAGTCTAAAACCTTTTTTTCTAAAACTCTTTGCACTCACTGCACCATTGCGGCCTCTGTTAAGAGGCAAAGGGAGGAATCTCTGCAACTAAACACAAAGCATTGCTTTTCTTGTCTTTTCTAATACAACATATAATGTAAATAAACAAATTTCATAAATACATAAATATAAATCCTTAGATACACTCTAGGATGCTTTTTTATGTCTCAAACCAAATGTTATTTCTGCCACATTATTGGATTCCCATTTCAGATATACATAGAGTTCAAATGGTAATAAGACTTGTTTTGCTCTAATTTAACATTATTGGATATTCAACTCAGTTCTGGTTTATGTGCTCTTGAGATGATTTAAAATCCCTTTCAGGCAGTCTGCTGATTCACTCCCTATCAAAATATGGCAGCATCATGCTGTAAATATTTTGCTAGTGCATTGGATTCTAATCCCAAAAGAATGACTAGCACTTCATTAAAAACAATGGAATTTATCTGCTTTTCGGTTTCAGCTGTTGGCATCTGTGTTTTCCACATATTTCCTTCCACTTTTCTCAAATTTAGTAAAATTTGAAAATTTATTCCTAATCCACAGAAGATCTTATCTCAATTAAATAAAATGCAGAAAAATGGAGAGGGGCCATAGAGGTTTTCTATGCAGAAAAATGGAGAGAGGCCATAGAGGTTTTCTATTATCTTCAAAAGTGAAGATAATTAGTTACTAACCTAATTCTATTGGAAATACACATTCTTTTCATACTTTGCACAATCCGACTATTAATGTTCTTAACCAACAAATACAGTACCCATGACAAATTAAGCAGACGGTAATATTGTGTTTGTAGATGCCTGTAGCAGGACTGTACTGTAATACACCACAGAATGTCAAAAAAGGAAACCCACCTGTGTTTTACCTATTTAGAGTTAAAGATCTTTAAAGCCAAAAGAGAAATGTGACAGTGTCCATTTCAAGCCCATCATGCGATCAATGAGGGAATACCAGCCAATGGAAGGGAACGACTTGCCCATGTTCACAAAGTCTGAGGAAGGACCTTGTTGAGGCAGGAACCTAGAAGCCTTAACCAATTTCATCTTAATTGTGATGCTTATTTTGGTAAAGGCCACAGAATGATTGCCCACATTCTCTCCTATTGCAGAGGAAATTCTTTTAAAAGGAAGACTAAAGTGTTCCTTTTAAAAGAACACATCATCAGCTTTGCATGAAAATAATTTGCAGTTTGATCCTCTCAAAGAGAATTAGATACTGAAAACAAACAAACCAATAAAAACCTTAACAAACATCCAACTGGTTTATTAGGGAACTAAAAGAGGGCAGGAGATTGAGAGTTGCCATGACAACTGGCAGGCAAGAATGCACAAAAGGGTGATCCTAGCTATCTCACTGAACTGTGAATTAGGCACACCAGTCCACATCCCACCTACTTTCTCCTCTCTGGCTCTCACTTTCTTCTGCTGACAGCACAGCTTCCTCCGAATCCATCTATGTGTCATATAAAGGAACAACCTCTGTTAGGGAGAATATAAGGGAAGCACAGGTTGCCTTATACCAGCAGTTATAATCAATATAAATATTCAAGTGTCACTGCATTGTGGAGCTTAAAAAGGGAAAAGGGGAAATAACAAATACAAAATTAAGAAAGCTACTGGATCAATAGAAATTGTACTTATCCTTTAGGTACTAATTTGCTACTTATCATTAGCATTACCATGAACATATTATAATTATACGAAGGTCTTTTTTCCAGCATTAACTTATTTGCCCATTGCCCACTAAAAATTCTAAAACATTAATTTTGACTAGTTATGTCCGGATTTGAAAGAAGTCTCTGTACATAAAAATCCAGGATCCCATTACTGCATTACATAATTTCTATCATTTGACATTTTAATTTCACAAGTTATTGATTCTTTTAAAAATATTCTCTTCTGGTTTTTAAATGGAGCCCCAATAGAAAAGAATGGTAATTAGCTCTCAGTCTGGCTGATTAAACAAAGGCACAAAGATTTTAAGGCCATATTAAAGTAAAATGCTGACACTGTGATTTACTCATTTCAAGCCAAAAAGTTAAATCTGTTTGTGACTAAAATTAAAATAATCAGTAAATCGTATCTGTGAGGAAAGCATATTTGAAAATGAATTATGGTATTGGTGAAACGTCTGAGTATGGCCAATCACAGCTTCTTACTTCATTCTCTGTTAAACACCAAGCTGAGGAAGACAAAGTTTCTAAACTTCGAATAGTCACAAAAAAAGAAAAATCTATTCTTCCCTGGCCTGACTCTCATCTACTTTGCTTAGTGACACCGTCTGTGCATTCAAAATCACCAGGAACTCTTTTTGCACTTGGAAAGAAATGCCAAATTGTTTACATAAACAGAGCACTCAAGTTATGCATGAAGGATTTTCAATTCTCACAACACAGACAAATGTATCTCTATAAATCTGGACACCATGTAGAAAACAAGATACTGCACTTATATCAGTAGTTTGCTGTTGGGCTGTGGACACAACAATTTGTCAAAATATCAACACATGAATAAAGTACAAGTGTGTTACTGAATTAAAAAGAAACAGACTATCTCAAGTGGGTTATTGATTAGGAGTCTGAGGAGTGACAACTGACAGAAATCACAGTCCAAGTGGATTAAGCCAAAAAAAAAAAAAAGGAGGAGGAGGAAGGGAGAGAAAGAATAGAGAGGGAAGAGGAGGAAGGGGGCGAAATGAAGTATATATATTGACTCATGACTCACTTTTTCTCCATCACTATGCTGTTTTCATCACAGCCACATGCAAGAGCAAGACAAGGACAGGCTCTACAGATCCTACCGACTCGAGAGGTTTTCGATCTGCTGGGAAATTGAGAATCTGTTTCTCAGACATCCCAAGAAAAATTTCATTCCTTCTCATTGTTTCTATCTGGGCTCTGTACCCAGTTCTGACCAGTCAATATGGCCAGGATAAATCTGGGGAAATCCTGAGGGGGCCTGGAGCAGCTGAGATTATAGATGATCTCTGAGAGGTGAGAAAGTGTTAGGATTTAGAAAGAAACTTTCCCAATTTTAATTATTACAAATTTCATACTGCATTTCATAATTCCCCTGTGAATGCTAAATTATTCATTCAGTTTCAGCTATGATATGTGGAACACCAGTATGTGCACTGCAGAATGCTATGGGCAAAAGTGCAGTGGGATTATAAAGTGCAGTTGATGTTCTAAGGAGCTCTCACTGAGGGGCGCAGATTGATCAAATACACAGTATACTGTTAGTGGGGTTGTGATAGTGTAAAGTGGAGTTTACAAACAACATGGTAATATGAGACAGGATGGAGGTTACACAGCATGTATTTAGGATTTAGTGTGTAATCCCACAATAAATGCACCGTTAGTGCAGAGATTAGAAAGGACGATAAATAAGCAGACACTGCTGTGGTCAGGGAAGGCTTCACACAATAGTCAGCTAACTCCACCCCTCACTGCCCCCTAAAAAAGAACTAAGCATTGTAGAGAAACAGACTAAGAATAAAGCTGAAACAAAGACTCTAGAAATCATTTTTAAAACTCTGATTTAAATCTTGTGTCCATAATGTCTTAATAAGATTGTCAAATGGATTAGTTTCTCGTAATGAACCTATCCTTCTGTCTTAAAGATTAAGCAGGTCTAACAGAACTGCTCTCTATAAAGCTATGATGATTATTGCCTAAGTACCTATTTTGATTCAATGGGACTTCTGTGCCCAAGTGAGGATAAGGAATATCTATCTTGTGAACTTCATCCTTGCTTATGGACAGAAAACCCAAACTGATAGCCCCGCCTTTCACCTATGCTAAGCCTTATACATCTTTCCAGATTCTCCAACCTTCCTTTACGAATGTCAATATCAATATCGATAAAGCATTTGAGAGTGAGGGGATTGGAAGGCCATGATGACACAAGGCATTTCTACTTAAATTTACCAGACTCTAGGATGGACTAATGAATGATTTGACAGTGCCAATGGTAGACAAGCCACTCTCAAATATTCACCCTAATTTCACTTGATGTTGGCAGAATCCAGTGCAATTTTTCATTGCCCAGGACCCAGTGCATAATTCAGAAAACCAGGAAGCCACGGCAAGCTGCAGAAATGTACGAAGTCTGCAGTTTCCTCTTTCTATTTAGAACCACTATGATGATGGTTTTTTCAATTGTGTTAATCAAGGATTATACTGGTTCAAGACCCAGATCGATATGAAGTGCATCTGATTTGAACACTACCGAAAACCATGTTGGGCTGAAAGAGCAAGGAGAAAATAAAAATCAATTTCTGTTTAGCTTTCCTGGCTTTGCATGGGCTTTGCCAGAGGAGAGCAGATTTTTTTTTTTTTTTCCAATTGGATTGCAATCTGATTTTCATCATTTTAAACAGTGAGTAAGTGAGATCTGATACTTAAAATGTAAAAATTTCTTCTCCTTTCAGCTAATTTTTGAGCTTCTGTAGAAAATATAGATACTGTACTTTAAAAGACTATTAGAGGATAGTTCAAAAGCTTAAAGTACTCACAGATGAACTCATATTAAATATCCATGTACTTAGACTCCAATTCTGTTACTATGGCACTTTTTGACTACAATAATCAACTTATTCTGAAATTCTTTCAGGCTTAGATTATGTTTTGTGATTCTACGGTAGTTACCCAACCGTGCTTTGATCACAGTGTGCGTTTGTAAATGGAAACTTGCTTGCAGTGCCTTTGCCTACCCTGTATGGCCAACTGAATCTCCTCATGGCATTCATCTAGATTGACACAATGTTTGAGTATTCCATCTGTCTAACACAACTAGATATATCCTACAGTCTGTGTGGTGACTTGAGGACTATACCTTTCACTCATATTGCCATAGTTTCTCAAGCAGAGGTGGTATCATGATACAGAGAAGAGCTACAGCTTGGAGCCCTGGACAGTGACCTGTCTGATCCACGAGTAGAGCACTCAATAGAGCTGAAAGCATTGTAGAGAAACAGCAATCTCCTGGAGCTAACTCAAGAGTGGAAGTGAAAACAATGGAAATAACCTCAATCACATGAGTGTGGCCTGAGAATGACTAGATTCTGACATCTGAGGGATACACCAACCCAGGTTTGGAAAAAGGTTCAAGGAGATATGGACAATTACAATGAGAAGGATATATACATCTACATCTTGACTAAGGAATTTCATACTAGGGAAATAATGTAACAAGCATTAAGGATAAGGATAGAAGTATGATTCATGCCGAGTTATCTTTAAGAGTCAAAGCAAACAAAAAATAGCTCACATATGTCCAAAACTAGGCGAGTAGCTAACTATATCATGGTTTTAAAGCCTGCACAATTATTATAAAGCCACAGAAATTAGGATTACATTGTTAACACAAGCAAGTTTTTATAATGCTGTTCTGAACTCCAAAAAACACAATACAAAATAGTATGAATTGTAGAATTTCAATGAATACACCTAAAATATGCAAAATTGAAAACTGTATGAGATGATGTTTTTAATATTGAATGTGTCATTAATATTATTATAAATTTGCATTTATTATATAAATGATGTAACAGAGAAGTAATAGGAGAGAAAATAACTTTGATGAAGATTGTATGTATCAAACAGACACTAACTGTTTAGTTAGTGTAAATAAATGAAAGCTTTCGTGCATGGAAGCAAAAGCTCATCTAACATGGAAGCAAAAGCTCATCCCTCTCCCCAGGTATAAACAACTGGCAGTTGCAAGGAAGGGAGTAAGGTTATAAAGCCACACAATCAGGCTGGCGACCAGCAAACAAATCTTCCGTAAGTTAGCTCTCAGGGCTCCCTCACTATGTATATAATATTATAGCACTAGAACAATTTATAAATACATAAATATGTACCTCTCCAAAGTGCTCAAAATATTATATCTATAGATATATGGGTGCACAGCTGAAAAGTCCAGAATTCTGGTGTCCAGAATGGATGCAATGCTACTGTCTGTAAATTGCAAAATAGTGTCATTAGATCATGTGTGCAAGCTCTATTTAAAAAATGTCATAATCAACAAAAAGAGCAATCACATTAAGATGAATATAATTTAAAAATACATCATCATGGATGAGTATTTTCATTTTTTCACAATAAAAAATGAAATACATGAAAGAAGACAGTAACATATTTAATAGAAATGAGCCAATCAGAGACCCGGTGCCTTCAACTAGAAAGCCTCAGCGGTCTCCATTCAGGCCCTGTTTCTCTGGGACTTTTAAAACTGTCCAGAAAAGTAAAAATTCATCCAAAATCAGTGTTTACAAAATTTTGCACAAGTAATTACATTCCTTACCTGCCTATTCCGTGTCTATTTTTTATGTCAGGCTCTCATTTCATATGTTTATTCAGCCCCAACTCTATAGTCTTCATTTTTTTTGCCCTGATCTCTATCCACAGTGCCATATCTTACTTCTCTGTCATTCCATGGACAATCCTCTTATGAACTCCGGATTCCAAATACCCACCTCTTTCCTCAACCTCTATATAGACCAGAAAATGGACCTTAACATATTTTTGACTCACTTGCTGGGTAACTGACCACACCTTGGACAGCTTTAATGTCCTAATTTACAAAATAATGAGTTCAAAGTAGAAGCTCTTTCTCCTTAACTATCAGAGATTATGGTGCAAAAGAAAGACAGGACCCAGTATTATAGAGAAGTGGAGCTACACCACTTCTTTTGAGATGTTTCAAATTCTTTAATTTCGCAACACTATAATCTAGACTAGAGGGATGTTTTTCTTACAACAACAAAGAGGAAAGCAAATCAAGCAGTTCTCATTTCTCTAAAGTGGCTAAGCAAATTTTCTGTTAAGCATTTTAAATGAAAGATACAAGCTAAAAATTAAATAAAACAAGAAATATTTGAGTTTTAAAAAGGAGATTTTGTGTTATACATCAGAAACCAAATCTAAATGGAATTTTTCTTATCATTCCAATTTTAACAAGTTAACTCTGCCAGTTCAAAGCAGTAAGACCCTCACTTGGCTGAATAATGTCTCAAGTGCGTCCAGACTGAGACCATGCCTAGAAATGGGCATGCTGCCTACCCAAGTGCCTCCACTGGCATGGATTTATGCATGGTTTGGGTTAGAGAAAGATATCTGGAAGTCATTTATATAGGGCAAAGGGTTTCCTTCAGGACAACTGGTCATAGATCTGCTATGTGCAATGATTTTTGAGAATGAATTTGGGTATACACAGTAAAGAGAGTCTGGATTGCTGTTTGACATGGGTTAGGTGCTAGGAAATGGGGAACGGAGTAAAGAAAGAGTATTAGAGGGACTGGCAAATGCTAGTGCTGGGTATACAAGATCATTGAGTATGCATAAGGATGAGGATGCAGTGACCACAAAACTCAGGGCCACAACCTCTCTTCGGTTTCATCTGTGGATTGCTTTGCAGGCAGACCAGTACTGACTGATATTTTCTCTCTTTTCCACAGAAGCAGGCACGCAGATTTTTATATGAAATCTTCAGAATATTTTATATTTGAAAATAAAGCATAGCCTTTTTTTTATAGTAACTTTATTTGTAATTGTCTAAAGGTTTATTCATCATTGTGAAAACTTGGAAGCAATCAAGATGCCCTTCAGTAGGTGAATGGATAAATAAATTGTGGTACATCCAGACAATGGAATATTACTCAGTGCTAAGAAGAAATGAGCTATCAAGCCATGGAAATACATGAAGGAAACTTAAACTCATATCACTAAGGAAAAGAAGCCAATTTGAAAAGGCTACATACTGTATTCCAACTATGTGACATTCTAGAGAAAGCAAAACTATGGAGACACGGAAAAGATCAGCGGTTGCCAGGGACTGGGAGTGAGAGAGGCATGAACAGGTGGAATGTAGGTGGAAAAAAACATTTTTAAGTTCTTTTTTTTTTTTTTTCCAATTACAGTTGGCATTCAACATTGTATTACTTTCAGGTGTAGAACATAGTGGTTAGACATTTATTTAACTTACAAAGTGATTCCCACAAAAAGTCTTGCAGCCACTTGACATCATGTATAGTTAAGAGATTTTAAGGCAGAGAAACTACTCTGTATGACACTATAATGGTGGATACATGTCATTCCATATTTGTCTAAGCCCATGCAATGTACAACACCAAGAGTGAACCCTAATGTCAACTATGGACAATGAATGACAATAATATGTCAATGTAGATTCACAAATTATAACAAATGTACTTCTCTGGTGGAGGATGTTGATAATGAGGAAGACTATTCAAGTGAGAGGGGGTAAGAAGGTAAATGAAAAACCTTTGTACCTTCCTCTCAATTCTTCTATGAACTTAAAACTGCTCTAAAAATAGTGTATTATAGAAATACATACATACATGTACACATAAATAAACACTTTGCCACAAAACGCACACATACACACTTGCAGTTAAAATCTGGTAAGTGGGGCACTATTTTGAAAATCCACCTCAAAGAAAGACACTAAGGCCTTTGCTTCTTGTCCTTCACCTGCCAAACTAATTGGCAACCTGTGGCTGATATAGGAAATGCTTGGTATATTGTGCAGCTCAATCCTGCAAAGTGCTTACAACTCACACACCACCAGACAGCATTTGTATTATACTATAAAATATTTTTATCCCACTTTAAAAATTTTAGCATTTAAAGATTTATTATGCCTTCAGGGGAAATAATTGTCATGATTTTGATGACAGAATTTCACCTCTTTCTAATCTTCTATGGCATTAAACATGGCTTAGGGCACTCCTCTAGAGAGAAGTCAGTTAGCATTCACTCATCTTTCATCAGGAAAGTCAGCTTCATTTCCTCTTATTTTTCATTTTCACTAGACAAATAATCTCTTCAACTCTGAGGAAAACTAAAAAAACTACCTGTTGTTTCCCAGAGTTGTAACCAATTCTGTATTTATTTATTCAGATATTCCAAACCGTGAGTCAATTCCCCAAGAAGCTAGCTCGGGGCACTGCTGCTTTGAGGTGGGGGCTGGTCAGCTTACTTTAAAACTGGATCAGGCAGATTTGTGTCAAAAGATTCCAGACAAGTCTATATGTCCAGAAAATTAAGAAAATACAAAACCTCGTAGGTGGCAACAACGTAACAACTGTTAATTATAACAATACTCAAGGACTTCTGACTTGCGTGTTGGGGCATTCACTGAAATTTTCAGTTTTCTTTCACATAATAGAAAGTCGTAAAGTGAAAACAAGAGACAAGATGTTGTGCCACCTGCTCATTTGGTTTCAAAGGGATGTAGATCATTGTTCTCCTTCAGTCAGACCCAAAAGAGAATGCAAGGAGTGGAGCACAAAGCCCACCTCCACATCAATAACAGGAAAATAGAAAAAAATAGGAAAAACATAAGAAATACATATATTTTTGTATTTAAAAACGAAAAGAGAAACAGTGCAGATCAGTTGCTAATTAGCGTAATGACTTATCCCTCAAAAGGCAGACTCAAGGAAAGATAAAGAGAAGCAGGTGCAAGAGAAGCTGCCTAAAGGAACTCGAATCCCTTCATGCTTCCAACCACCCCTAGCACGCACTTCACCCTCTGTGCTTGGAGGAAGACAGGTCACTAGATGCCACACTTCTCGGAACTCATTAGTTCAACCTTAAATAATTCCTTCCTTCCACTGGGTCACTTCTAACATTATTCTTTCATTCTAAAAATATAATCATGATAAACGAAAGCTTGTAAAATCCATATGGCATCTAGTATAAAAGTACGCTGGGGACACAACTCATTATCCATCATCCAATGTTTCTCATATAAAGATATGAGATTTTTAAAAACTCCAATATATTTGCTTGTCCTTAGGAATTGGTCAAACTCTTTCTTTCAAATATTGAGATAATTTTCCCCACCCCACAACCTGCTACTGTCCTCTAGAAAGTAAAAGCCAATCCTAAAACTCTAATAGCAATTATAAATAGCTACAAGAGACAGAGGCATGTTCAATTTTTTCCAAGGGATTTGAAATCAGTGGTTATCTAAAATATCTAAAATTGTACCTTGCATAAAATAATCTTAATATTTGTTAAATTGACTGGAAATTATAATCTTCCAAGAATTATGAAATAAACACTTTGAAATGGAAATTCCATCATTTAAACTGAATTTAATTAAGGGTAATTAATAATTGAATTCAAAGATATAATGACATTGAAACGGATTAAATGTCAAAGAGGGCTGATGATTTATTTTGCCTGAATCTCAAAAAACTAATGTGTGATGAGCACTATTTTCAATATAACTAATAAATATAGAATTTAATTTCATTATAAAAGAGAAAAACTGGCTGATATGTTTTCCTCTGTTTCTAAAATCATACATCACACTTTGATTCAATAAATGACAATTTTTCAGATTTTCTATTCTAACTGGCTCTATTTGCTATTATTTTGCAAAATTTCATTATCTTTAGGTTGTGATGTGTTCTAATAATCAGAGAATCATAGATTAAAGTGATAAAAGGAATTCATCCCTTTATCAGTATCCATCAGGTAAGTCAAGTATCAATACGCCCTTTACAGATAAGACAATCCAGCACACCCAACAGCAGTAGTCCTATAGACAACTCAAAGCAGGTCTATTTCTTCCTATAAATACTCTTTTCCCTCCCTGTTCCACATAGTAATCATCCAAGGAAAAGTCAAATGGTTTATGAGAATCAAAGGAATTATCATGCAATATTCTTGAGGAAAGTAGATAAAAGTAGAGGTGGATGATCTAGGACAAGATCTTTCTCTGGCTTAGTTATTTTCAGAATGAGAGAGTTGAATCTCAATCACATGGGACACAGTTCATCTTTGAGCATCAACATTGGCCGATTATACTTAAGAACTGGGCTGTGAAAGCTTACTGAGGACAAGAAAGAGCACTCTGATTGATTAGTGATGTCTGTCCTCTGACCTCAGTGTAGAATTAAGAAATAGCAGAATGTATGTCATGGATTGCTACCCAGAATAGGTTAGCTCCAAAATCTCTAACGTATAAAGCTTTATGCATGTGATTCTAAAACTTTGCAACAGCCAAAAACAAACATAAAATTTTAAAAGAAACAAAATACTGAGATATATGTACAATATATAACAAAAATAACATCTGGAAAGTATAAAGAACTCCTACATAATCTAATATCGCAAGGATCAAAGGTTATAAACAGGCACTTCATGAAGAAATAGATATTTCTACTAAATGTATTAAAACATCTTGAAGTTCAATAAATACAAATTAAAGCAACAAAGAACTGATATTGCTAATCACCAGAAAAGGAACAAACTAATTCGTTAATTCAATAGATAGTTATCAAATGCCAACCTCATGCCAAACATGATGCCTACTACAAAAAGTCATCAGAACTCACTGTTTTTAAGGATTTGGGAGGAGAATCTCACATTCGGCTGGCAAAAGAGAGGCTTAGGAAATTCACATCGGAGGAGATTTTGACTGAAACTATCATTTAAAATCATTTTTGATTCCTCTTTTTCTTTCACATACCAAATCCACTGCTCTGAAAAATCCTAATTTCTTTCTTTCTACCCTCAAATATCAATCCAATCTGACTCATTCTCATTACATTCTAGAACAATTACCCCATGACTTCACTATCCCTTGTCTGTCCTTCTATAGTAGACTGTCCACAAGGATTCCTGCTTCTAATATTGCTGCCCTGAAATCTATTTAAAAAAAAGAAAAGAGAAGTAACCACAGTCATATCTTAAATGTAAATTAAATCATGTCATTTATCTACTCAAAATAATACAATGGATTCCCATCACTCTTTTTTTTTTTTTTTTCAATTACAGTTGATACTGAATATTATATATTAGTTTCAGGTACACAGCATAGTAGTTAGACATTTATATAACTTACGAGGTGATTCCCCAGATAAGTCCGGTAACCACTTGGCACCATACATAGTTATTACAATATTCTTGACTATATTCTCTATGCTGTACTTCACATCCTCGTGAGTTATTCTGTAACTGCCAAATTGTACTTCTAATCCCTTCACCTTTTCCAACCACTCCCCGCCCCCACCACCCCATTTAGAACTCCTACTATTCCACCTTCCTTTCCACGGCCATCTTCTAACAGCCTCCAGCTATGTCCCCAGCAGTATCCCCTTACCCTCTTCCCCTGCATATTCTACTCTAGTCACACTCACCTTTTCGTCTTACCTCACACATCAAGGATGCTTCTGCCTCAGTGTCTAATATGAACATCCCACCCCCCAAAAATTCAGATTTTTGTCAAATGTGTTCATATTGGCTTCAGTCCTTTTGTTCACTTCCTGCTCTTTTCAATGATTCTTTTCTCTCCTATTTTTTTTTCAGTTTAACTTAACTCTAATAGCACCCATTACTTTCCATCCACAAATTCTGCTCTATTTCTTCAAAGCACATATCATTACTTGATATTATGCTATTGTATGTTTTTTTCACATTTTATACTCATACAATCTCACACATATACTCTCATTTATTTGTGGGCTATTTGCCTTTGCCACTGGGATGTAAACTGCTAAAGGAAAGGAATTTTGTTTACTTCGCTTAGGACTATATCTTTAACCCTAAAACCATGCCTGACATAGTGGCAAATATGCCATCAATTTTTGTTTCATGAATGATTAAATTAATTTAAAATATATATATAACCTTTCATCCAGCAATTCTAATATGAGGAAATTATCCTAAAGAAATTACACAGGAACAGAAAAAGTACATTCTCTAGTATTCATTAAGGCATTATCAGTAATAGTAAAAAGTGAGGAAAATCTTATATGTCTACCATATGGGAGTGGCCAAACAAATTATAGCACATCCATCTTATATAAATAAATGGCACCAAAAAAAAAAAAATGATGTCGAGCTATATAATCTAATAAAGAGCTCTAAGACATATTATTAAGTGAAACAAAAATGTAAGTCAACAGCAAAGCTACTTTTTGAAAATCTCATAATGGACAAAAGGTAACATATTTTATATAGGGAATTTCAAAATTGCACTATACAAAAGAAGCCAGCAAGAATACTTCAAAGACTTTGTGACAGATGTTGTTTTTCTATACTTTGATTAATATTCGGACAGACCTGTGAATCTTGTAAAATAAAAGGAATCCTTCAATATTGCGTCATTACAGGGCTGCCCAGATACCAAACATCTCAAAGGTGAAAATTTTCTAATATTTCCAAGTAGCCTGCTCCAGAGTTTACATTAAGAGTAGTGAAATTGTATTCTACTTTGTTATCGCTTATATACATTATCATTCGTTCTGTTCTTTATCAAGTTGGAAAAAATAGATCACTTCCCTTATTACTTTGTCTTTCTTTCTAATTTTATAAGTGATGTGTTTATTATAGACAAATTAGAAAAGACAGAAAATGCTAAAGCAAAATTAGTATGTCACCCAACTAACACCAAGAGAAAACCTCTCTTAAAATTCTTGCTTTTGCATTTTCAGCTAAAATGAGCTGAATATTTTTGTTTCACCTAACATCCTATAAGCATTCCCTCCCAAAATTAAATATATACACAAACAAAATTTCTTTGCTATCTGCATTCTATTTTAGTTTATGTGTGCAATACTTATTCAGTCAGTCATTCATTACTAAATAGTACATATGAAGTGCCTACTATACACTGGCCACTAAAGTAGGTGCTGGCCATCTGGCTCTGATCTCTCCCTATATGTCAGAGAAAATAGATGCTGAACACACAGTTATCCCAAAGGCTACTCCCTAGTTCCTGTTGGTTAAAATCATCATCCTTCATGTTTCTGTTTCTCTCATACCCTGGATCCAATCTTTCAGAAAATCCTATTAGTTCTACATTCAACATATAACCAGATGTTTTCTAGGTGAAAATAAGCAAAGTACAATACAGGTTATTTATATGCAAACATGTTATGCTAAGAAAGGGAATAAAAGTTAATATAATCTGTTTTATGTCTTCAATTATGTAGGTATAAAGATATTGATATATGATATAGATAAATAATATAGATGATCTAGATATATACATATACATGTAGATGTAGATATAGCTTAACATGAACACTACCCCGAGAAATTCAGATTCTGTCAAATCATTTCATAATGGCTCGAGTCCTTTTGCCCATTTCCTGCTCTCCTATATACATACACATATACACATACATATATATGTGCATATGTATTCATGTATATAAAGGTATTCATATCACAAAACACTGAAATGTCATTGAGAGAATAATTAGGAAACTGATAAAATGGGATGAAGGCGGACTGGACTGTGACATCTCTACACACCTTTTAAAATAGTTTAGACTTCTGAATCTTTTAAATGTCTTGCTTATTAAATATAAAATTGAGATATTCAAACAATATAAACAATTTATAAATAATTTATAAATATCACGCCCCAACTCTTCTCTCCTACCTCTACCACATGGGCCCACACCCGCAACATCTCTTTTCTTTATTATTGCAAGTCTCTAAAAGGTCTCTTTGGCTGCTCATGTTTACTTCAGCAAATTCTCAACAGAGTTGACAGTGATCATATTGAAATGTAAAATCATGTTGTCTCTCTGACCAAACCTCCCGATGGCTTCACATGGTCTCCGGGTAAAAAGCTGACATCCTCAAGATGGCCTACAGAGCTCCCTGCATTCTTAATAACCTCTTCTGCTATTCTGCCCTTGGTTCCCTCTGCTTAGTGACAGTGGCCTTTTTGCAAGGCATCCAGCATACTCTTCCCTGATGGTTTTCACTTCTCTCTTCCCTCTGTCTAGAATGCTCCTCTGTGTATCCCTTGCCTCAGGCAGATTTAGAATACCTTGTCACCTCATCATGGAGGCCTTCCCTTAACACTAAATTTAAAATCACGCTGTCCCCTCCTCCACCATCCTCCATCATTACCCCCATCCCTGCTCACTATTTCTTAATAGCACTTATTGCCATCTGACAGGTAACATGCTTTATTTTTTGTTTCTTTTTTGTTTAATAATTTATTGTTACAGTATATGGCAAGAATTTTTCTCTACTCTGTTCACTGTTTGATTCCGTGTCCTGAAGGGTTCCTTGCACACATAATAGGCATTCAATAAGTAGTTACTGAATAAATGAAGAAAAATAATTAGTATAAATTTCCTGAGAATTACAAAGTGGGGTTACAAAGTACTACAGAAACAGAGTGCATAAATTAAGTAACAATCTTTTTTTTTGCAGACATTCCATTTATTTAAAATATTTCACTATTATAAATAATTCTGTAATCAAAACCTGCATACAGATTTTAAAAATCACTGCATATATATCTTATGATTTCCTTACAGAAATTTCTAAAGTTGACTAAATAAGTGTATACAATTTTAATGACAATAAATATTGCCAAATTGCCAACAAAAAAAATTCTGATGATTTAGCTACTTAAATAATAGTTTTTATCTTTTAAAAGGATATTAATTTGACAGGCAAACATATTGTTTCAATCTGACTGGCTTTGAAGAACAATTAGTTTGAAAAGTTTTCCATTTGTTTCTTATTTTGTGATTTGCTTGGTCATATATCCTTCGCTTTTTTCCTCTCCTATCATTTGTCTTTTTTTCATATTAAATTATGTTGTTGTTGTTGTTGTTGTTGTTTTAAGGCCAGGCAACCTTTGGTTGACCTCACGGATTGCAAGGACCTTGTCAACTTACAATCTCTTATTTTCGTATTTATTTTTTATGTCTACAGCACCCGGTCTTCCTAGGTGGTCTCCCATCCAAGTACTAACCAGGCTCGATCGTGCTTAGCTTCTGAGATCAGACAGGATCTAGTTTATTCAGGGTAGCATGACCATAGACAAATTATAAGTTTTTATTTATAAAATATATTTATACTTTATCCAATGTTACTCTTATTTTCACAATTTGTTGATTGTGTTTCACTGTGTTTATCTTCATTTGACACTGACATTTTTAATTTTTTTTCATTGAACATATCCACATTTTCTGTCGTGATTTTTTTACTTCAATGATTCAAAAGGATTTATTATCTCAAGGAAAGATAAAATCCACTCATATTTTCTTCAGTTTTTCCTTTATTTTTTATTTTTTTGACATTACTAAATTTAACTTAAACCTCTTTCCTCCTCTTCTTTCTTGAAAATGTTGGCTTCCTTTTTTGCATGTGTTCAAATGGCTAATTTCTCCCTGGTAGTCTTGAAAATCTTCCTCAGTGTGAAGGATCTGACATCAGACCTAAGAAATTCTGCTGGGGGGAACAGGGGAAGAGACAGCTGTGGGTTCCATCAGTCAAACTTTCTGGCATAGTAGGTCAGACTCGAAAGCAGTTGTTTCAAGTCAGACTTCAGCTCAATTCATACACTTTCCTCTTGACTTGACCGACATATTTCATGACACATATAAAGCATGTGTAAGATCTAAGATTTCTTATTTGCTCAGATAATGAGGATCTTTCCAGATGGTGTTTAATCAAACATATTCATTCAGTGGAAAAATCTTTGAGCTATCACATGCTTTGCCTTGATATTGACAGACTATTATTAATAAGAGGAGAATCCCTTCTTTCACTGTGCCAACACCACACTTGGAATAAAAGGCAGTGGAAGTTTCTGTTTCTTTTGACAAGCAAGTTATGTTAACCTTCCCATTTTTATCATTAATTTGTATCAAGTAATTCACTGTAGCAATCTGTAAAACTTACTTCAATATGAAACTTCTCTATCACTTATCACTACCAGATTCTTTCTGACATGTTTTGTTTCCCACAATTAGACTTTGTTTGTTTGCTTTACATAAATTCCTTCAAAAATAAATACAAACTTAAATACCAATTTAAAATGAATGAGGCACATCAACTTGGGGTCAGCAGATGTGGGTATTGATCTTGTCCTCACTATATGACCTTGATATTAATATTTAAACTATCTTCACATTTCTCATTTATTAAAAATGAGAATATACATGAGAAAAATTAGAATATATATGTAAACAGAATATATATATATATATATGTGTGTGTATACACACACACACACACTCACACACATAGATATTTATATATATTCATGTATATAGTTAAACATGCCCAGTACCTTACCTATTCCAACAATAGATGTGTATTAACCTTGCTAGGGGCATCCCTGAAGAAGCAGATTCATAGTAGTAGAACTTCCACCCTCCTCTTTAAGTAGTCTTCTTCAATATGACAACTTTGTCCTAGTTTTCCAATCTCTTTATTCCAAAAGGAAACTCAGCCTATTTCACAGTGGCGGTGTTAACTGGGTAGATTGTGTTTGGGTCGGATGGAAGGAGATGGCAGTGTGAGGCCCCTGTTATACAGACTGCTGGAGTGAGGTGGGAGATGAAGGGTACTGAACTGAACATAGTTGCTTCTCCATTCAACCCTTATCCCTTTCTTTCTCATAGGTAGTAAGTGACTGCAGGTAGACCAGTCCAGGCCCTTTCAATTGGTTGCCCTGAGAAAACCAAGACCCAAGTAATAGTTAGAACATCACCGGAACATAATTACAACCCAGGACTGCTGTGAAGGTAGAGCCAGTCAGGAAACTCCTTGGTGTAGAAACCAGGTACCACCTGACAAGTCTTAACATTTAACATCTATTATTTCACTTTGCCATGCTTTGCCTCTTTTCATGTGTCTGAATTCTCCATGCATGCTCTTCTTACAGTCCAGCTATTCTGAAGATGTTAGATGAAGCTAAGTTTCTAACCAACTCTATGCAACCTGACCCCTATCCAATCCATCTGCACCCTGGTAGCACTGCCGTCTAACCTGCTATTTAATGACATGCACTGTCGTTCTGATGATAGTATCAAGAGAAATAGGTTTCTTTTTAAACACAGAAAATACTATCCCAGGATAATAAATTATCTGAAGCAATCTGTGTTTCTACTTATAATGTTCAAAACCCTAGTCCAATTAAATTTGTCTGTAGACACAGTTACTTTTTGTTTGGTTGATTGACTTATTTTAAATATTTAGAAGAGTTCATTGTGATTTAGTGACAACGGCACTCAAGGTTATTATATTTTTATAGCTGCCAAAGTGATTTTTAAATACACAGATCTGATTATTTCATCCCATACTTTATGGTATGAAGCCCAGAATGTATAAGTTGAGTAAAGGGCCCAGCATCACCCCAGCTTGGCCTTTTCATCTGCCTCATTTCTTACCACTGTCCCTCTGGCATTACTAGAGCACTCTCTCT
>NW_006438113.1:4532336-4569562 GCF_000325575.1 Pteropus alecto
CTGTCCACTCCCTCAGCAATTTGTTTACATCATTTAAATCTCAGTTCTAATATTGTTACCTCAGGGAAGCTTTCACTAAAACCCCTATTTATATGCTCCCACAGCTCTCTGTATTTCTTCATTGCAGAAGACAATGTTGCTATAAATTTATTTTGAGTTTATGTGATTAGTAAATTTCTCCTCCACTAAGCTGTAAACTTCTTGAGGGGAGGGAACATGTCTATATTGCACATCGGTGACTGGTGGAGCCTGCCACATACTACACGCTTAGGTAAATTTATTGAATGAAAGAAGGAAATAGGAAATATATTTCATTAAATTGAGCATTAATGACCTTAATTTACACATTTCTTTAAAAATGCGTATGCCGTTTTCATCAGTAGCTGATATCATGGATGTTGAATCTTCTGTATCTCATACTGCTACTAGAAATCAAGTGAGGCATTAAACATTTTGTTAAAAGGCATCGTAAACAGTTAAGCTCGACAACAGTATTAGTGTTGCTGTCATTACCTCAAAGCCATGAAAAGGAAGAATGTTTTTTTTTTTCATTAAATTAGTCTGAATTTCTAGTATTTATAAACTGGAATACTACTGTTTGACACTCATTCAACTATTCTCTCTTCATGAATTATTTATCAGTTGCACACTGCTCTGTTATTACTTAAAGGCAGTTCGGTGGTAGGGGGTATAAATATGAAAGAAAAAATATTTTTATGATAAATATTCACAAAAATGCTACAGAAATAGAAATTATAAATTTGATTTCCATTTAGACTGCATAGTAATGCCTACCTCCCCAAGGGCCATGCCATATGTCAAGTGAAACTGACAAAGTACTAGTCAAAAGAAGTGACAGAGATTGTTTTGGCAGCATTAGGATGATAATGCAAGATTTCTTGAACAGCTCTCTTGCACCACTCTGTGTTAAAAACAACTATTTGGGGTTTAACAGTTCTGATCTGGTGCTGCCTCACTGAAAAAACATGTCACTCCACTATGCAGTTACGTGAGCCACAGTGTAGCTAATTGGAAGGAAGCAACAAACAGGACAGAGAGGTAAGGTGGAAACATTTCTTAAAATGAAAAGAGTAATTAACACAAATTAAATAAATTTTGAAAAATAAAATTGGGGCCTACTCCCTGGTGTTCTAAACAATAGTTGTCTTCAAGAATAAATTTTCCTGAATGAGTAAGTGGAATGAAAATAGTTCCACTAGCTTCAAATTTTCAAGAGACAGTTTGCAACCTTGAGTCCACAATGAAACAGAAATTCTCCACTGTTTGTAAGTTTTATATTTGTTATTGTTAATTTTCATGTTAAGAAAAATTAAAGATAACTGAGAAATAAAATTTGCAGTCATGTTCTGTAATATCTCTTTTTTATACTTAGGATTTATTTATTTATTTTACTAGTTAGAATTTTCATAGCTGAAAGTGGATGAGAATTCTTAGTTTTTGTTTGGAAGAGGCTACAAAAATTACTTCTGTATGTTGATTCACACTAATATTTGAACATCATCTTGGTGACTTTAGAGACAGGATTATCTACAAATGAAATTGAAAGAATTGTGAGAGCCTATATAGCAGGGTTAAATGACCATGGACAGAAAGAAAGAAAAAAGAAAGAAAAGAAAGAAAGAGAGAGAGAGAGGGCTGACGAAAGGAAGGAAGGAAGGAAGGAAGGAAGGAAGGGAAAGAAAGAAAGAAAGAAAGGAAGGAAGGAAGGAAGGGAAAGAAAGAAAGAAAGAAAGGAAGGAAGGAAGGAAGGGAAAGAAAGAAAGAAAGAAAGGAAGGAAGGAAGGAAGGGAAAGAAAGAAAGAAAGAAAGGAAGGAAGGAAGGAAGGGAAAGAAAGAAAGAAAGAAAGGAAGGAAGGAAGGAAGAAAGAAAGAAAGAAAGAAAGGAAGGAAGGAAGGAAGAAAGAAAGAAAGAAAGAAAGAGAAAGAGGGAGGGAGAGAGGAAGGAAAGAAAGAGAGAAAGAAAAGAGAGAGAGAAATATGGGAATGAATCTTGGTATTTTGGATAGAGAACTGGCTATTGTCTTCCTAAGCAACTGAAATGGTTGTCCCCAATTTCCCTGGGTCTAAAGAACATATTCACTGTCATCGAGAGAATAAAGATATGAATGTTGCATTTGCTTCATCTCTTATGTAAGTGAAGCTCCCAGATGAACACTCAGCAGACACAGAATTTTGGAAGTAGTATAATTATAGGATTTCTGATAGTCCAGAAAGTTTCATATGTGTAGTCCAGGTTGCAGAAAACACATACTGCAGAGGTCTCAAATGGGGAACCAGGACAAGAATTCCTAGTCTGTCTCCCCTGCATCTATCAACCATAAGTGAAACAAAAGAACATGTAATGGTATTCCAAATCTCATATGCCAGATTCCAAATATCATATGCCCATTCACAAATTTAATGTTTGACAGATTATACAGGTATATGAAATATATGTACATTAAAGAAAAGTACTATTTGCATGTATAATACATATAAATGAATGTATATGGACACGTGTGGATGTATATTTTTATTCTTTGTTAGGTAAATCATAAACATATTCTTATACTAAAAACATTTGCAAGGCGAATGTAGCCAAGGCAATGTGCTTCATGTGGCAGTTATTCTTAGATATTTTAGCAAAATATGTGAAATTGAAAATGATATTTGAAATACTAATGCTTTTATTAACTTCTGGAAGTCAGTTAAAGAAAGAAATTATACACACACACACACACACACACTCATATACACATTTTAATTCAGGTTCTTCTATTTATCATACTTTTAAAATGAAAGATTTTTTTAAAACATGAAAGATTGACAATAACAAAAATGACTAAAGCAATGCAAGATAGATCTTTGAAGAATTTGTAAAGTGGATTATAATTTTTTTTTGTCAAAGAGAAAACCGGTTAGGTAGCAACTACGTTTATAATTTTTAACTATAGAAAGAGTTAGTATGAGGAAACTCATGACTAGATAATCAGAGTCTTCAGAGTTAAGGGAGGAAAAACTTTCCAGTTATGGCATTTAAAAATCTACATTAGGAATAAAGCAGCATAGCAAAATTCCTAGAAATTCCCTTCTCCAAAGAGATACATTTAGAGACAGAACAGACCATCTTACAGTCTCTCTAGCCTCTGTAATTATTAGAAAGTTTGTCTTTATTGAGATAACTGTTTAATGATAACCTCTATGCATTGGTCTACAGTCTACTTCTTTCTATCAGTAATTCAACAAATATTTATTGAACACATACTATGTACGAGGGACTGGAGTTCAAGATTAAAAGAATTACTAAGTAATTACTAATTACTAAGTGATTAAAAGAATTACTAACATGTCAGGCTTGGTGAGAGCTTTGAAGAAAGTCAGTGATTCTAAAAGTTTTTAAAAACCCAGTATTTTAGAAGAAAGGGTAGAATGGTAAAGTATATTGATAAAATGTTAGCGTTATAAAATGAAAATTTAATTTGTATCTGATACTGCTCAGTTTCTGCACACAAAAATCTCAACAAATAAGTTATTGTTAAATAATGAGGCAAGTGGAGTGTTAAATTATTTATGTTTGCATGAATACTAAGTGGGTTCTTATTTGCATAATTGAGTGTTTTAGTCATGTTGAGAACCCTGCTTGGGGTTGTTGATTAAGATGGGAACACATTATTTTTTTCATTTTCAATGAAGATATACAGGTTCTTGCTATCCTAAAATTCGCTATTCTGCAAACTTTCAGGAGAATAACATTCTGCTAATGGGGACGTCTACACTCTAGGTGGAAGCTACGGACCTGCCTTTCAGATAACGTATTCCAGGATCTCATGCACTTTTGGAGCACACTCTCTGCTCATATTTGTTTTACGATATTTAAATACTCATGGCTATCTGTGCATCAAGCCATCCTATGGTTGTGTATTGCTTCCTTGTGCCTCAGTCTATGGCTTTATATTTATCCACCCAAAATTATATTTAATTCAGTTAGCTACACAAGCCTATTCCCATTTTGACCCTTTTTTTAATCTAGTCTAGAGCACCTTTCCCAATTACCATCTCCTAAACTCATACTTTTCTTACATTTGTTCAGCAAATCATGATTTAAATTGTATATTTAATAGTGAATTCGTGTTTGAGTATGCTTTATAATAAAATATATTTTTAATAAGTTACATCATAATAAAATGATTACAAATTATAATATTTTAGTAAGCATATATTTTTTTTTCATTCTTTCATGTGAGTGAATCCACATGAAGCCCCATGAGGCAGACTAGTCAAATCTCCGTTTTACTAATGTGACTAGGTCTTTCACATGATCACAGAGCTATAAGCTGTGTAGGATGGGACCACAGAATTATTCTGACTCTTAGTCTAATGGTCTTTCCTTTATACCATCCCTCAATTCACTGATGAAATTCTAAACCAGAAAATGTCAATTTAAATTCCCTAGATATAAAAGTCTGATTAAGAAAAACTATGTTTCGTGTTGACAGGAGGTGAAATTTCTGTACAATCACTAGGACAGAAATGCAAGAATGGATCAAAATAAGAGGCAGGAGTTTCCTTCCCAGAAATACAGAATAGCCATTCATCAGGCCAATAAACCTTTTCTAGAACTCAAACCTTTTTGAGTTAGGATTCTTTATTCTCCCAGCTGTGATGTAAAATGGGAATAAAATTTCCATTACGTAAGGCAATGGGGCAAGTTACACCTGAATAAACAAAGAAAGTTGGGAGGGACTTGTTCTCTCTTTTACTACATAATTTTTCCTTCTTTAGTTCACAAAATATTAGCTTATAAACTCATCTTTACTAATAACTGTATATCAAGACAATGGTACTGAGGGATTTATGCAAGGCGCTAAATGATATTCTTAGAAAGCAACTTCTCATATGACCCCCCCAAAAAAATTCCTTGTCTCCAAAAAATATAATGATTGTCTCTACACAAACAGAACAGAAATTGTTTATCAGAAGAACAGTAAAGTTTGTTTGAAGTACGTTTACACCTTCTCACCTATATTGTTTCTTGCAATTACTTTTCCTCTGCTATTCTAAGCTATTCTAAGACATTTATAATACTTCAATTTATTTTTTTCACATGTGTATCTTGGTATAAAATAAAGAAAAACCAGGAACTTAAAATTGTAAAATAATAATAAAACTAAAGTGCATTTCTAGTGATAATTAGCAATGTAAAAATGACAAAAAAGCCAGAGATACTTTAATCCAAAGCATTGTAAGAATAAGTATAGAACAACAGGGGAATTTTATTATCCGAGGTGCAGGAACCTTTGGGATTAATTGAGTTATAGTTAAGTTTCCCAACACAAGTGAGATTTCAGGTTGAAAGAGAGAGGGAAACAGAGAGAGGCTACACTACAGCCCTTCGTGTGGCTGAATGACAATATCAATTCTCAAATGAGGTAAATGCACACAGCCCAGATCACTCTCATCAGAAACCCAGGTTCAGTAGCTGTGGCACAGGGCAGTGGGCACACGCAGCAAGGGAAGAAGCCAGTCCTCCTCTAAAGAGCAGATTAAGCATTTTTTTTTCTTTTCAGCATCTTTTCCTGCATTTCTGGTTTTCTTTTCACATTTTGATAATGCTACTTCTCCCCAACAGTATCATCAAAAGGAAATAGAAAGACCGCATAGCGTCTCTGTGTCACGTCCCTATATTCTCTTTTACCCACCTTCCTGGGAGCTGAATTTCTCCTTCATCCTTAACCATTTTGTCAGTCTACTTTCTCAGCAATTAAACTCTTCCTCCGTTAGCCTCCAGATGAGACTGGGGCCTGTCACAAGGAACTGAGGAATGAGACATGCTGAGCTCTCAGAGATTCTGGGCCACTGAAGGAACCCTGGTCAGGGAAGAAAGAACTCTAAAGATAGAAGCAAGGCTTTATTTGCCAGCCAGCTTGAATCACCCCACCCACCCAATCCCTGCTGATACATTGTACCCAGAGTCCAGAGAGCTGCAGCTCAAAGCTATCTTTGGATTGTTATTATTTGACCATCAGAAGCAAAGAAAGACTAATATAAATTTTTGCCAAGCAGTTTGATGATTTTTATATATACTTGATTTTAAATATTTTCAAATCAACAAATCAACTGATACAGTATCATCATTCTTTGAAGAGATGTATGTGTGTATATGCATGTGTGACTGTGTGTGTGTGTGTGTGTGTGTGTGTGTGTGTGCGCGCGCGCGCGGGGTCCAGGGGCGCTGGGAGGGAGAGAAGGGAGGGAGAGAAGGAGGGAAGTGGGGAAGGAGGAAATGCCAGAAAGGGCAAGGACATATACCCTACTACCTTCTCTGGTGGGTAGATCCTGTTAAGGAGATGGCTCTTTGTGCTACAAACAACCTTGGTATGTGAGTGTGAGAGTAGGAGGCACAGCAAGATGTAATATTCTGCATAACAGAAGAACTTCGATTTTGAGTTCCCGAGGGTAATTATGGGAGAAGAAGCCAAGATAGAGGCCCACAAACAGTGCTACAGCCTCATGACTATGCTCACCCCACATATGCATGCAAATGCATGATGGACATGGGATGAAATAGTAGCAATAACCATGAGCACAGGAGCTGGAGGTAGAGGGAAACATGAGAATATCCAATACAAAAAATCTGTAAAATCCTTGAAGGAGAGATTTAGAATTTCACAAATCTTGAAACTGGAATAATAATACAAATCCAAGGAGCAAATGGGAACCCAACTGCATTATCCACTTGGATATTGCTCTGTTTTTAAAGCACACCCATACACACACACACGCACATGCACACACACACACAAAACAACAACAACTTGGGCTCAAAGAATATACAGAATCATTTCAAGATTACAAATGGAGGAAATGGCACCAATGAGATTGAGGTCCAGAAAGGCCTGAACTCAAAGGCTGAACTCTTACCACTCGTAAGCTCCCCAAACTGGATGAATGAGACAACCAGAGTAGAAGAGCCAACTCCACTGTCCTGCCCACTCCAAGCTTCCCAGTTAGTCACTGAGAGGAGGAGGCTGAGTGAGGGATATCCCCCTTTTTAGAGAGAATCTGCAGAACTCCCCTTTTTCTTAGCACAGCCACGCGCCGGCCACAGTTTGGTCAGCCCAGGCATCTTCCAATCCAAAGGCCATCGACAAGTCCTCTAACAAAGAACAAAGTCAGTTTTCCATTCAGACAATGGGTAATTCAGGTGGACAATATTTCCATTAGAAATTATTGTACTCATTTTTACTGAAATAAATATTAACAAGGCTAAAACAAAATGCTAATCAAATGATATTCAATAAAAATTAAAGCGCATTCTTGAAATCAATGTGCACAATAACACTTAAAATGTTTCATTTATGCATAACCACCAAAATTACTACTCTCAGGGAGAAAAGAAACTGTTAAACATATTTTAAATCATTGTTGTTCAGGTTGAAAGGATTTGGGACAGAAGAGAGCACCTCTCAGCATTTCACAGCACATAACCAGAAATATGTCAGTTTAAGCAAGTCTGTTTTCTACAATAGTTTTATTCTTCTTTGTGATTCCCATTCTGTAAACACTTATTCATGCCATATATTGTGTTCCTACATTATGCCTGCCCTTATTAATTATTGCGAAGATAACAGAAGAAATTCCCCTGCCATCCCACAGTGAAATGCATACATAGGTGACTACCATGACAATGAAATGTGAGAAATGGTTTGAAGACTTAATATTAGTAATCATTACCATTAATTAAATACCTGCTAGGGATCATACACTGTGGCAACTTTAAATCTACCTTTCACAGACAGCACGGTTGTTATTACGCATTCAACAAAAAGGAGGAAACTGAAGTTTAGAGCAACGAATTTTGTAAGTAGCAGAAGTTGGTTTATCTGTGTCCAATGCCCATGACTTTTATACCAAATTACAACATATTTAAATAAAATGATAATCATCAAGGAAAGATATTAGAGGCTGTTGGTGGTACTTTTTAGATAAAGGTGTCCTCGTAGATGGGTTTTAACAGATAAGTGGAGGGTCTTCTTGGGGGAGGGAAGAGAATGAGAAAAGCCACAAATATGGAAAGTACGTAACTGTCCTAGTATAGGATAGACTGATTAGGTGAACTGGAAATGGGGAAACCAGATGAGAATCACAGACATAGCTCAGATGATAAATAAGAATTTGAGTTGGACTAGAGGTAAAATTTGGAATTGAAATGAGAGGATGGGTTACATTTTCACTTAAGTTACTTAATAGACAACCAGTTCAAAAAGTCTTTCTCTAAATTATTAAATGTTTCCCCTAGAAACAGTACCTCCTTCTAACACCTATCTCAGAAAATGGCAACTCCATCTACTAGTTGTTCAAAAAAGAAGGTTGGTGACATCCATGATTCCGTCCATTTTCCCACCCATAACCATTTGATGATCACTGTCTATCCATTTGCCTTTGAAATTTCCGTTGAGTCTATGTCTTTCCACATTCATTTTCCTTTCGCTCATTAGGCCACAATTATTTCTCACCTACATTACAGCCATACCCTCTTAGTCAGGATCTCTCTCTGCAGGCTCTGCCCCTTTCTATCTAGTATGAAAATTCTACAGTCTCTGTCATTTTGAAAAAAAACAATTTTGATCACATTACTCTGCCATTTCAAACTTTTCAATGAATCCTATGGCTCTTAGAAGAACATCCAGAATTCCCCTAACCTTTTCTGTCTGTCCAGCTTCACTTTGCAGCACTTGCACATCATCATCTATACTCATTCCCAAACTGAACTATTTTTTTTAGTTCCTCAAATAACTCATGCTTTGTCTACTGTAAATATCACAGATGTTGCCTCAGCATGGACTTCTCTTTCTTGACCTCTGTCCTTCCCCACCATCTCCAGTGAACACACATCAAAAATACATAATTCAAACAGTCTCTTCCAGGAAGCCTTCCCGAATGTCATTGCCTCCATTGTCTAGATTAGATGTACCTACTACATAGGTTTCCATGCCGCGTAGAGTGTTTGTCATTGAAGAATATACCACACTCAATCACAGTTGTCTGCTCACTTATTCGTTATGCCTCGATGTAGGGTTTCAATATGTCCAACTTTTTCATTTTTGTAGTACCCTCAAGATTGGAAGCAAAGTAGCACAACAGTTAGTATTTCTTTAAAAATAAACAAACACCAATTGATAAATAAAGGAGAAAGAAAAAAAACAAAAACAAAAGGACTGTAACAGAACTAGTCAACATGTCCTAAATTAAACTCATTTTTTACTGTATATTTATAAATATGTAAGCTATAAACAAATTGAATATAAAAAAGTTTTAAACATATATATGTTAAAATATATATAAAAATAAATAAAACTATTTGGCACAACAAAAATTGTAATTTATATTCTATTTAAAAAATGGATTTTTGAAAAAATTAATTCCAGGAAGTAATAGAAGAAATAGCCGGTGAATAGTTTCATGATATTACTGGAGAAAAATTTCTAGGCATAACATCAAAGGCAAAGAACATGAAAGGAAAGACCAATATATTTGACTATATAAAAATGTTAATGGTCTGATTCAGGAAGGAAAACAGAACCATTAATAAAATTAAAACTAGACAACAAACTAGAGAAAAATAACATAATATATGGCCAAGAAATGTTATCCTCTAATATATAAAGAGCTCTGGAAAAACAAAACAATAAACTCCCCCTATGGGGCTTATAATTCTTATTATAAATTTATTTAAATGCTCCCATAACATGCCATCCTCTAGTCTTAGTTCAGCATAACTTCAAATATCTCAAGAAAATCATTTTTAATGCCCAGATGTATTGCCAAGAAAGTAAAAGAATTTTTAAGAAAATTTTAGAAAAAACAAAAAAATTTAGACTCCACATGAGTAAGCAAGCAATAGAATGAAAAGGTTTCCTGAATTCATATGCTAAGCACTGGTGGCCTGAGTTTGAGTAAACTATGCAAATAAGGGACTGAGGTGAAAGATGAGATAAAAACTCCCTGTGGAAATCTTGGATCCTTGACACAAGATAGCTCATTAGGAATACAGTTTTCAACCTTGGCACTTGGTGTAGAAAATAATTAATTAATTAATTAATTAATTGCTTTTAAAAAAAGACTTCAATACATTTTTAAATAAAAGTTGATATGCATGTTTTGAAAACATAATTTATATCTTTCTGCCTTCTTCCCCCAAATAAAACCCAAATAAAATATAATTTAAAGTGATTCTGATGTGCTAAAGCTCCCAGTTATCTGAAAGCAGCCATATGAGAAAGTTTTAATTCAGCCTCAAGGATTATCCTAATAAGATCAAAAGATCAAAGATTAAAGGGATATAAACTCATAATTTAATTTAAAAACTATATAAATGAAATAAGCTGTTGTGAGCAAGCGAAAGTGCCATAAAGCACAGAATCAGACTCCCAAAGATTACAGATACTGGATTTATCAGATAGAGACTGTAAACCATGCAGGTTACATATGTTTAAAGAAATAATAGAAGATTGACAATATTAGTAAAAAAAAAATAGACCAACAAAATTGATCAGACATATTTGATTTAAAAAACTAGTATATTGAAAAATAAATCTGAGAAAAATACATGGAACAAAGAACATATATATGAAGTGATGAAAAAGAGAAAAGAAGTTTTAAGGAAACAATAGTAGAGTGATAAACTGCAACATAAAGTAATGAGAGTTCAGAGGGTTAATAGTAAATGGGAGATGGCAATGAATATTTGGAGAAACAATGTGGGAGAATTCTCTAAAATTAATGAGATACCAATTTTGACATCAAAAAGTCATGAATTGTCAATAAATTTTAGTAAAACTAAAAAACAGAAAAAATAAAGTTTTTAAAAAGCAGCCATCAAGAAAAAAGTTACCTACAATAAGTAGTAGGTTTCCCAATTTACTGCTTCTCAATATCAAATGTGAAATTCCAAAAGCAATGGAACAATATTTTTAATATACTAAGATAACGTAATATCAACCTAGAATTCTATAGCCATAAAAGCATTTTTGAAAAATGAGATAAAAATAAAATCATTTTCATTTCAACAAAAACTCAGAGATTATACCAACTAGGCTGTCAAAAAAGAAATTTTAGCTGATATATTTGCAAAACTCCCAGATGGAAGATCATACAATTTTAATTCCTGGTTCAGTGTCATGTTATCTAACATTGTCCATGCTAAAATTCTCAGAATTTAAAAAGCTGGATGATCCTTCCAATACCTCAGCCTCTCCATTCTTTCATCTTTTCTCCTCAAATGATTTTTTACATTCATCCTTAGCTCCTAATTTCTATTATTATATCAGATCTTTTCATTACCAACTGCCACAACTCCATCCTCTTAGCTTCCAGGATTCATTGCTCTGACTACTAGCTCTAGTGTTTCTAGGGCATTCCTTTTAATAACATAACTACCAAAAAATCTTCGAATACATTGATCCTTCTCTCTTCTTCTCTACATCACTCAATTCGCCATATCATCACTCTCATCTCACTCAGCTTAGAGTCTATAATATGCAATTTTAATCATTATCTTGCTCACACACTAAACTCTTAACATTCTCTCATGCCATTGTACTCAACAATGCCAACCTCACTGAACCAAATTATTCTTATAGGCCATGGCTACACACACAGGTAATATGACTAGATATAAATACACTACCAGGTGAATGGTTTTGCTTTATTGCATGACCATTAACATCAAGTGGGTCCTTGGAACTGCCTGGGAAAATTGCCCTTTTCCATTCACTAGCCCATTCTCCAAAATAACTTCACAACTTCTCTTTCTTCTGAATAACCTTGTTTATATCTCTTGAGAAAAAAAAAAGAAGCAATTTTGAAAGCAACTACCAGAAGCCTGTCCTGCATTTGCCCCCTTACTCTGTGCTATAATGGATTAATAATATGAGTCTGTCTATGTCAAAACCCTTCACCTGACCTGACCCAACCGTTCTCATGGATTTAAGATCATTGCTTATTATTTACTCTTTTTCTTGCCTCATAATTTTCCCTGGTCTTTTAACAAATGTGTTGTTACCTTTCCCATTTAGAAAATCCCTTCCTTGACCCCATTTCCTATTGTAATTACCACCCCATTTTAACTAAGTAAGCCCATTGCCACAAATGTGTCTCTTCTCATTTTTTCTTTATCTCACTCCAATCTCAGTTCTTCATTCCATCACTAAACTAAAATTTCATTCATCAAGATCACCAATGACCTCCCTCTTCCGAATTTGGCAAAAAAAATTCCAGCCACCTTCCAGTTCTCATTTTATTTGACCTATTAGCATCAGATGAAACTGTGGCTCATTCTTTCTTTCTTGAAATATTTTTCTTACTTGGCTTCCTTAACATCATATTGTCCTGGTTTTCTTATTCTGGCCACTTCTTTTCATTCTCTTGTGCTGGTTCCTCCCCATCTCCCCAAATTCTATATGTTGCAAACCCTCAGGGCTTAATATCTGGATCTATTCCTCACATGCACCTCTACTCTTCCTGCCCTACGCCAAATATCAGATTCATATATCTAACTGCCTACTTGTCATTTCAACTTTGATATGTAAAATGTCATCTCAAATCAAGCTCCCAACATACTCTACCAACACCTAAATGAGCTTTCCCCTAGTGTTTTCCCCATCTCAATTAATGAAAACTCTATTCTTCCAATTAGTATTTTGGGTCCCAAATCTTGGAGTCATCCTCTCTTTCTCCACACCTCACCACCAATTCATCCTGATGGTTCTACCTTCAAAATATATTGAGAATCCAACCACTTTTCAATATCTCTGGTCTATGTTACCATCATTTCTCACCTCGAGTATTGAAAAAGCTTTTTAACAGTCTCTCTGCTTCTGCTCTCACTGCACCACGGTCTATTTTCAGCACAGCAACTAGAGTAATCCTTTTAAAACATAAATCAAATCATTTCATTCCCTTGCTAAAAACTCTCTAATGACTTCCCCTGTTATCTCAGAATAAAAGCCAAAATACTCAGAGTCACTCCTAAGGCCTCTGTATGATAGGGACCCATTACTTCTCTGACCTCATATCCTACCACCTTCTCCTTTGCTTACTTTGCTCCCATTAGCCACCTTCTTGCTCCTTAAACACACCAAGCATGGAATTACCGCATGAGCTTTGTGTCTGCTATTCTATTGCTTTAAAAGCTTTCTGATTGGATACTACTTGGTTCACACTCCTACTTCATTCAAATATTTGCTCAAAAATCTCTTTTTGCTAAAGGTCTTTCCAGACAACCCATTTAAAACTCCACATCCAGCACTCCTTGTCCTTCTTCTTGGCTTTATCTCCATAATGTTTATCTCCTTCTGACAAAGAATTTATTTTACTTATTATTTTATTATTATCAGTTTCCCTCAACTATGTGTACACTTCAAAGTGGTCTGGATTTAGGTCTGTTTTGATCAGCTACTTGTTCATTAAAAAATCACATTCTCCTTCAAAGTATAGAGATGTTTCTAAGATGGAGGCTACATTTCTCAACCCCTGTTACATCCAAGTGATGTCATTTAACAAATTCTCAACAATGGAATATGGGTAAAATTAATCTGTGTCTCTTCTGAGCCAGTAGGTTTAAGGAGGGATTATTTCTTCCCCTACCTTTTTCTGCCCTTATTGTCCAGCTGGTTAAAGATCAAAGGGAACTTAAGGATCTCCATCAGCCTCGATCTGTGAACAACAGTATGTATCTGGCCCCTCCAACCACCCACTCTCTCAATCCAATCCTCACCCTTCTGTCAATAAGACACATTTGACTGGGAGTTTATATTAGTGAGGACTAAAATTTTATTATGTTAAACTACTGAAATTTCAGGTTATTTATTATAGACAGTAGCATTATCCTAGATAATATGTTAATGCCTGTGTCTCCCAATTCTTGAAATGCTGAAATGCTCAAGAAATATTTGTTGAATTAATGAGTGAAAGAATGAATGAAACAATGGGAGTAAAGGAAATATTAAGTATGTAAATAAACTTTAAAACGTTTGGTGAATTAGTGAATAAAGAAAATGAATCCTGTTGAATAAATTAATTTACTGCTGATCAATTCCTTGCTTTTAGTTTCTTTGTTCCATATTTTTTTATGTAATTGCAACACTTTCCTATGGTATAGCCCCATATTTTCTTTCAGAAAACTTTTTCCTTATGTTTATTTTGAATTTCCCTTTCATAAATTCTTTGCATCACTCTTATTTACCTTTAGTTGAATTGCTTTAAATATGTTGCTCCTGTTTATATTTTTCAAATATTTAAATATCACTATCATGAGCTCCACTTACTATTGTTAATCTAAGCTACACACTGTTTCTTGTCAAAAGAGCTCTTCATCCCCTTAATCACTTTCTTCCTCTTGCTTGAACTCTCTCTATTCTGTCTACACTTTCATCCTTAAAATAGATCAGGGAACAAATCTGAAATAGCTCAGTAGCTATTGAGAACAATGTGGCCAAAATTCCACATTGCTTTGGTCCTTGAGATCCCCAGATGCAATTAGAGAGCATGTGAATAACTCAAAGTACAGAAATGATGACCCATTCCTCCTGCATTTCCAATGACTAGTGCAGTTTTTAGAATGTGGTGGGCTATCAATGTAAGTCTCATGCATAAATAATAAATGAAGAACACATTATCAGATTAATCTAGCCCCATGGATTATTGTTCTCCTTCCCCGTGGCCTAATTCAGTTTGCAGTCATCTGAAAGGGTATTACTGATGATAGTAAAGTTGATATATTTTCAGGAAAGACGAAAGGAGAGGTGAACAGTAGACCAATAAATCCTTCATGGTCACAACTACATGCATTTCTGTCTTTTATTGTAGTAACCCTAAACCAATTCAATATTTATCATATTTAAGACTGCAGTTGCCTAACTTGAACATTACTCATGAGGAGAAAAATGACAGTTTTGCTTGTCATACATTTCTAGAAAATGAGAAGGAGTTATTAGCTTTCAAAAAACCCTAAATGTACTATTTGGCTCCCATCTGTAGCCCAATATTTTACATGCATCAGTGTTGTGACCTGCTTTGAGATGGATGAAGAATAATTTTGCTGAAGGGATTTATAATGTTTTAAAGGATCATTGAATCTCCTAAGTAAAAGAAGTGCATTTTTTCCAATGCAATAGTCACAGACTTAATAAGAATCATTTCCTTAAAGGCAAACATTCAATATACATGCCAATGATTTTGTGAAGTCAATTTCCCCCATCTTCTATCTACACTTCTTTCTTAGACAATGACAGATTCAGCCTCAGGATTAAAAATCTGATATTAATTTTCATTAATATCAGATTTTTAATCCTTTCTTTAACACAGTAAATTAAATTCAAAAGCAAAACTATCTACTGGGTTCAAAATTAGGTGTGACTATAAAAGCAAACTACACAGTACCACATTGACCTCAGATACAACCTACTGCAACTATGTTTTGCTTCTAACTAAAGTTTTACAAATTTAGACACTATTAATTTTTAAAAGTGTCCCAGTCTATGAAAAAATGCATAATTCAAAGAAAAGCACTCCTTAAGGAAATAATAATATGGTTCAAAAGAAAGTGGTATATATACAGGCATTAACGGCAAATACTGTGAAATCATGACAGAGTAAATGGAAATGAAACTCACAAAGGCAATGGACAGATTATGCAGAAACTTAAATGGGTATAGTAAGGAAGCACTTTATAAATCCTCATAGAACTCAGTGGATAAGAAAAAATAATGAAGATATAAGATGCTTAACATTTTCAGATTTCTAATTTACTTATTGGATTTGAGTAAGAGAGAGCAAAAAAGATGAAGAAATAATCACAGAAATTATGGAAGAAAACTCTTTAAAACAAAAATAGATCAAAAGACCTCATTCACTACTACCTAAAATTATTTTTAAAAAAGACATACTCCTGGTGTGATAGTATAAGATACACACACACACACACACGCACACACACACACACACACAGACCAGTTAACAGGTATCACTAACCACTGAAGAAGGCTAGGCTAGTCGAAATAAATCAGCTATCTATAAAAACTTACATAAGATAATGCATATATGTAATAAAATAATGACATAGGAAAAACAGTTTATTGTATCATAAAAAGAATAGTAACAACAGCAATAGCAACATTTATTATATATTTGCCTTATTTTGAGTACTGTGCTAAGAGTACATGTAGTAACCTGTTTAATCACCGCCCTCATGATATGAGTAACAATTATCCTACACAGCTGGTAAGAAACAGAGCTAGTACTCAAACATAGGTAGCCTTCTTCACTATGTTCTTAACCACTTTGTTCTACTACTTTGTAATTCACCCTTTTACTTATAGTATCTAACAAAACATACATTTATCAATGTCCTCAATAGTCAAGGTTGTATTATAAGGGCTCTTAAAGAATACCAAAAAAAGGCAAAGACTGAGATTTTGGATTTCAAGAGGTTGAAGCCATAAAGCTATAGTAATCAAGATAGTGTGGCACTGATGAAAGAATAGAAAACTATATCAATGAACAGGACAGAGTCCAGAAAAAAAAAAAAACATACAAATATAATCAACGATCTTTGACAAAAAAGCAAAGGCAACACAATGGAGAAAACAGTCTTTTCAACAAATAGTGCTGAAACAACTGAACATCGACATGCAAAAAATGAATCCAGATACATATCATACATTCTTCACACAATTCAAAGTGGATCACCGACCCCAATGTCTATAACACTCCTATAAGATAACATAGGAGAAAATCTAGATGACCTTGGACCTGACAATGACATTTTAGTTGGAACACTAAATTCTTGATCCATGAAAGAAAAATTGATATGCTGAACTTAATTAAAATTAAAAATACTGTTTTCTGTGAAAGATACTGTCAAAAGAATGAAGACAAGCCACAGACTGGGAGAAAATATAAGCAAAAGAAATATGTTATAGGACTGTTATCTAAAATACACAAAGAACTCTAAAACCTCAGCAATAAGAAAACAAACAACGCAATTTAAAAATGGCTAAGACCTTAACAGTCACCTCGCCAAGAGAGATACACAGATGAGAGATAAGCATCTGAAAAAAATGCTCCACATTATATGCCATCAGGAAAGTGCAAATTAAAACAACAGTGAGATAGCACTGGCCTATTAAAATGGTCAAAATCTGGAACACTGCAAACATACTGCTGGTAATGATATAGAGCAAGAGGAACATTTATTCATTGCCAGAAGGAATGAAAAATGCTACAGCCATTTTAGAAGACAGTTTGGCACTTTCCTACAAAACTAAACAAACTCTTAGCATATTATCTAGCAATAGCAGTCTTTGGCATTTATCCAAAGGAGTTAAGAACTTATGTCTACACAACAACCTACACATGAATGTTTATAGAAGCTTTATTCATAACTGCCACAACTTGGAAGGAACCAAGATGGCCTTCAGTAAGTGAATGGATAAATAAACTGTGGTACATCCAGACAATAGAATACCATTCAGTGCTAACAAGAAATGAGCTATCGAGCCATGAAAAGACATGGAGGAAAGTTAAATTCATATTACTAAGTGGAAGAAGCCAGTATGAAAAGGTTACTTACTGTATAATTCCACGTATATGACATTCTGGAAAAGGCAAAACTATGGAGATTGTAAAAACATAAGTTGTTGCCAGAGACTAGGGGAGGGATAAGTAGGTAGAGCACTGAGGATTTTTATGGCAGCGAAACCATTCTGTATGATACTATAATGGTGGATACATGTCATTATACATTTGTCCAAACTCATAGAATGTACAAACCCAAAAGTGAATCCCAATGTCAACTATAGACATTGGATGATCGTAATGTGTTAATGTAGGGTCATCAATTATAATAAGTGTACCACTCTGGTGGGGATGTTGATAATGGGGCAAGCTACATATGTGAAGATGGGGGTATATGGGAAATCTCTACAACTTCCTCTCATTTCTGCTGTGAATATATACCTTCTCTAGAAACTAAAGTCTATTGTGTGTGTGGGTGTGTGTGTGAGAGAAAGAGAGAGATGAGAGAGAGAGACTGTAGTCTATTAAGGGTGAATAGATATATATACATATACTTTCTAAGTACAGCTCAGTGCAAGGGCTAAAGATTAATAAAGGCAAGAAGTTTTGGTTGAGTTGTGAGGGTGTCAAGCCTTTTACACTGTGATAATGAAGGCTTTAAAAATATAGGTTAAGGGCTCCAAAAATGAGAAGGATTCTAAGAAGAAATTAGAAAAAGATTTCAGGTAGATATTAAAGTATAAGTTTTGGGGAAAATAGGAAGAGGTTGGTAAAAGGGTACAAACTTTCAGTTATAATATAAATAAGATCTGATAATCTAATGTATAATATAGTTGATCGCACTATATTGCATAATTAAAATTTGCTAAGAGAATAGAACTTAAATGTTCTCACCAAAAAAAAAAAAAAGGTAAATGTAAGGTGATGGATGTGTTAATTAACTCGACAGGAGGAGAGCTTTAAATATATCTTACAATTTTGTCAATTATATAACGAAAAAGCTGAAAATATGAATACTGGCATAAAAGTGGCAAAAAACTTATTAACAAAATGACAGAATCCAATCTGAAGATAGAATAATTGTGGCAGATTACAGTAAATATCATCAGGGAAGGATGGACATTGCCTCAGTCTGGTAAGATTGATCTCACCTTAGTTCAGTAATTCCCAAGTAGGGGAGCTATAGAGAGTTAGATGATCATATGCAGTGTCACTATGAAAGAGATAATATAGACTTAATAATTATGATCCTTTATTAAGATAAGCATGATGAAAACAAACAGATCAGTTGATATAAACACTATTTCTATAGTTCTTTTAAAATTGGATTGCTCATTTTTTCATTCTTCATGCAAAAGATGATTAAAATGTTCTGTGTCTATCTGTGGCTAAAACTCTTTTGAAAGGCAAATATCAAGCCCATGTTTATTAACATTGACTTAGAAATAATAATCATAATCAGAAAAGTGTCAATAGCCACTTCTTAGACTATTAGGTGAGCATCCTTGGTGATGGTAGGCCAGTGCTGAGACTCTTAGACACATTTGGATGTCAGATAGGAGAACTAATGCATGAGGAGACTCAAACTTATAGGATTAGAGATTATTCGTACATGTAGGTGATGAAAAACTTGGTCATTTTAAAGTGAAAGTCCATGGAGACCCCAAGGAGGGGGATTATTTGCCTCAAATAATGTAAGTGGCAGAGTCGAAGCTAGTCCTCAGATTTCCTGAGTTCCATCTCACTGCCCTTTTCAGCGCTCTAATTGAATAATGTATTTTCTGATTGAGTGACCTCTTAAAAATTAATATCCTTTTATCTGTAGCTTCTGAAATAGAAAGCTAAAAATCAATTACTATCTATAGTTTTCTGGCAGTAAAATTTATATCTGTATTAGATAGCTAAGGATGGTTGGAAATAGATAAATATCAATTTGAAGAATTCTAGATATACTCTTTTACTCATTTTACTTCCATTAAATGTCCTGCAAATTGATCACAGCCTACAACCTCCCACTATTTCCAGAAAACTACAGAATAGAAAATATAAATTATCTCCAAAGTTAAAGAATCATGTTTTGCATTTGACAGAGCAGGACAGAGACAGAGGATAGGCATGAGGATATGGCAAAGGAAATAACCAGGGCAAATGTGGAAGGAGGACTATTAAGCAAGAGCAAGCATAGTTAGAGAGCTAGAACAGAGGATAGGAACAATTTGAAAGACAGCAGAAGAGAGTAGAGGAGGAAAGGAGAGTGTATCAGTCTTGGCGGTTGAGATGGTATCTGGTGGGCAGCCTGTGACAATCCCTCAGCAATTTCTACCAAAACGCTTATAAAGGCAGAAAAAAATGTGATAGGCAGGAAGTCCTTCTCTAGCCCCACAATACATTGTGCCCTGCACACCAACAGCACAAATTTCATGCCAACAATAACCTAAACAACTATCCAGCCAGCCAGCCAACCAACAATATTTGTTGAGGATGATAAAATAATTAAACAGGATAATTTCTAAGAGCAATATATAAAGAAAATAAAAAATGAGATTGGGGTGACTGAATATGGAAGGACTCTCCTAGGTGGCAACATTGAGTCTAAGAACTTGTTTGAATGTTCTAATGGTTGAACACTAAGTGCAGTTAGGACACTATTCTCTCTCAGTCTCACCACTGGTATATCTGCTCAGAGCTGCAATCTCTGAAAAAAAAAAAACAACTTAAAAGATTATATGTTGCTGATGAGTATCTGAGATGGAGAGATGATAGAAAAATGAGAAAAATTGCATTCCACAGATATTATTCCTGCAAATTAAGCACTACAGGCACAGTAGGGAAAAATATAGATTCTTAGGGTTATGATTATTAGAATTTTCATTTTACGGATTTTATGGAATCAGAATTTAACATGTAGTCAGATGGTCAAAGTAGAAAACTTTGTCTCAAACCAGCAAGGTTACACTAGGTGAATGTCAGTTTGGTGCTTTGAATTAGGCTCTGGGCTAATCATATCTATCTAGTATTTTAGCTATTGCTCTGAGATGGCAAATCAACCAGCATCCAAATGGATGCAGAGAGTGGTCATGGGCTCTCCACGGACCCTATATCTTGGGAAACACATAGGCTGGAATGGGCTTTTCTCACTGCAATCTGAATATACAGAATATCTATAAAAAATATACACTCTACCCAAAAAAGAAATTAAAATTAAGAATTTAAGGAAAGAGATTATGCGATTTAAAAAATTACTCTTAGTGCCTATATTAGTTTCAAAACAAAAAGTCAGAAAATGAGAGAAAAAGAAAAAACAGTATAAAAGCTCTGTGGAATGGTGGACTTTGAAAGTAATTTTTGGAACTAAAAGAAAAATTAAGAAAGCTTTTTGGCAGCCCCTTTATTAAAAACATAGTACAATGAGGAATTTAAGGAAACTATAATGGTGATAGTAGGAAAAAATAAAACTCATTGGTAACATTAAGGAACAGAAATTATCTGGTACAAAATCTAAAAAGTGATGTGGAAAAGACACTTGCACCATCTTAAAAACAAAAGATTAAAATGATAAATATTCCTCTTTAAATGATGTTGGAGACAGATAAATCAAAATGTAAAGATTATAGACATTCCTCAGGAATAGAGCAAAAATCTTAGAAGCAATAATCAAAGCCTTACTTGAAGAAGTATACTAACCTTTGAAAAGACCTGAGCATATCACAAAAAGTAGTTACTACACTATATGCAAAATCGATGAAAAAAAAAGTGTTCATATCCTAATTTTTAATCCACTATCATATTACAAATATTAGTCAAAATATTTAATCTAGAACAAAGCTACTGCCTGAAAATGCACACAATGTTACACCTAGCTATGCTGTCTTTCATATGTGAAGGTAACAGGATATTTTTAAATGTGCAAAAATTATATAAAAATACACTCTACCCAAAAAAGAAATTAATTAAATTAAAGATTTAAGGAATGAGATTATGTGATTTAAAAAATTATTCTTAGTGCATAAATTAAGTTCAAAAACAAAAATATTTATCACTAAATAATGACCTTATGAAACAAAGATCCAAAAGAACAAATAGAGAAAAGACACAATTTAAGTTTTTAATTTAATTTTAAAATTCGTTCTAAACTGAGTAATATTTGATTACTGTAAGTAATAAGACACATTTAAATATAAATAAACATACCAGCTCAGGAATTTGAGTTTGCTTATTTGTTTTCTTCTCCTTCAGGTATTATCAATAAAACATAGAATTGTACAGAAGGACTGTCACACAACACTTAAGCACCAAAAAATCATGAACATTTTCTGTCACGCCAATATCTTTACTTAATGCTAATAATTCTGGATTTGAGAAGCTCAAAATTTTAGTGTTGTTCTAATGACATCATTTATTTCCCAAGGACCAATGACACTGCCAGATTCTCATACATTTTAAATGAGAAAGCAAGAAACTTCTATATATCTAACAATCACTAGAGCAGAATTAAAATAATACCAGAATTTCATGTCCTCTTAGGGAAAAAAAAAAAAATTTCTAATAAAATGTCTTACAAATGTTATCATTATGTACCAGTTTGCATTCTACTCAAAATAATTATTACTCAAAACGGTTTCTATAATTTTGTTCAAGATATTTTGACCCAGCATTTGCTTTCTCTTGATATTAAAAACAAATAAAAACTAAATAACAAAAATATCAAAGAAATGTCCAGCAGATGTAGCTCAAACAGCCTAATGAAGTAGATGTTGAAAAACTGTGAACAGTTTCCATTGAAAATGGGAGGTTAAGTCTCCCACAAATTATTGATGCTAATGAATTCCTAACCACAATGAACTTACCTGTGAGAAAAAGTCAAGCTTCCATTGATAATTCTAAATGTATTCTGTGTTTATAAACACACACACATTGTCTCTTACATGAGTCCATTAAATTTAAGCTAGAGTAGTAAGCAGTGGAAAAAATACAGTATGATGAACTCCAAAGTATTTGCAATGTGTTTTTAAAATTTGGATGAGAAATTGATCAATATATCTGAATATAACATTTTAAAATCTTAATTTTCTCAAGACAGCTTAGACATTTCTCATTTAATGCTCTGGCCTCCAAAAATACAGTCGAAGTATATGTTTATGCAAGGATATTTATGGAGATTAAAGCTAAATAAATAAACTATTTCTTAACCCTACTTTAAAAACCACCATTGGAAATGAATGCAAGAGCAACAAATATCATATCCAAGTTCAAATTTTCAATGAAGTAAACATATTTGGATTTTTAAAAATTGTCTTTTTAATTTTATCATATTCAAAATTAGCAAATTCCCTGAAATTATCTTTGACTGAGTTTATTTTGGTTGGGTAAAAATCCTTCTGAAATCCTGTATTCCACTTGTGCTTGGTTGATCAAATTAAAACAGTACCTCATAGTAAACTCTACCTGGACTCAAAGGATTCAAATTCAGGCCCCAGTTGTGATACTGTGTGACTTAATCAAGGCATTTTACCTCTCTGGGCCTCAGTTTTCTTAACTGTAAAATAAGAAGATTGGACTAGATAATCTTCAGCTTTCAATGTCGGGAGGATCACAATGTCTTATAATGAAATACAAACATCAGTAGATCGCTCACTCTTTTACACATAAAGAAACAACAAGAACAAACATCGACCTTTGTCATATACCTAGCTGTCTTCCCAGGAATGCTTTGTGACTCATCAGCTACATACAGATATTTTGAGGAATGTTGTTCCAGACCAAAGCCAAAATTACCTGTTTATGAAGGAAAAGATTGCTTTGGAGTACCTTACAAATGAGAGGAAGTATTCACTCTTACTTACAATTAGCTCCTCAAAGTGGCTTTGATCAGTATACAAGCAATTAGATTTAGAGCTAGATTCAGAGGAATGAAGCAGATTGACAGGTAAAGCTAAGAGAAGGCATTTGCATTAGGGAGTAAGTATAATATTGGCCACTTTCCTACTGGGAGAAAACATGTGCCCACCCTTTACTTTGGCACATAGTGGTATGTAGAATTGATGGGGAATAAGGTAGTAAAAGAGTAAAGTTAATAAGGCTTACTTACACACACCTCTAAGGATGCCCTGTGAACCCACAATGATCACTTTCTTGCTTCAGGGGAGAATTCCATTAAGGCAACCAAAAGCCACAATGACTCCTTACGATAAAGGGAATAAGATAAACTCACAAATTCTTAAAATATCAAAGGCCTTAAGAATGGGAATATTTGTAAGGAATCTGATAATAGCATTTTCTAAGTAGGTAGAGACATATGTTAATGACTTAAGGCATCTTACTTTGGCAAGTAAGCAACATTCATGGCAGAAACATGCAGGATGGTTAGTCCTTTCTAAAATCAGTTAGCATGTGATGTTTTACCTGTTAATTCTAAATGATGCACTGTGACACTGAGTTTTCAAGCAAATTTGTTCAGTATTGGGTATGTCTGAAGGTCAAGCTTCCCTAATTTTCTGCTGGAAAAGCTTTTAGAAGAACAATTGACATGCATGAGCCTCAACTTTTATCCAAAAATATCTGAAAACTCTGAGATATGACAGGAAAAAGGAGAAATTTACATTTAGCATTTCCTTTTTCTGACAGAAGAATGTTAATGTACTGAACAGAATGTGGACTTTGGAGTCAGCTAAACATGGATGGAATGCCTGCCTTGCCCTTCCTGATGTGTCACAGCAGGCAAATTGTTTTACCCTCTCCATGCATCTCTGTTGGAATCTTCTCTCTTACACTTTAGAGAGCTTGCCATTGCACTTTTTATCTGCTAAATGTTCTGCTCTTAAATTTGATTGTCTTTAAAAATGCATGTGTTAGTATACAGTTTGCCTACCAGGTTGAAGAGAGACATATATGTAAGTGCCAAAGGAGAGATTTTCAATTAGGCAAAATTCAGTCCCCAGAGATCAGAAGAAAAATATCATGAAAGATTTTTTATCAATCTATATATGCATATGTGAATACATATATATGCAGGTATATATATCTGTGTAAGCATGCATATTATACACATGTATAATATGTATGTATGTGTGTGCATGCATGTATATATGTATACACGTGTGTATTTATGCATATTATTCATGCATATGTGTGCGTATTTGGAAATAATGACAGTTTCTATGTTAGCTCTGAATTGCTGGAAGATGGAGGTGAAACAGTGCTGCATATGTAAAACACGACTTCCTAAGTTTAATTTAAAATCTTTAAAAAATGTTTTCCAGAAAATTTAAGTTCAAATTTTTATGGCAAATTAATATAGTCACCTAAAATCTTATCAGCTTTTATTTCCATAGTGGGGATAATGTAAAGGACACATGTTTTGAGGATAGATCTAGGTTTGAATCCTGCTTTTTACCCTTACTACCTTTGTACACTGGAGTAGTGTTTAATCTTAAGGAACCTAATCAGGAAGCACCTACTTCCAAAAATTGTGTCTGGGTTACTTGACACAATTTGTGGCATTAGTGGAAACTCAAGGAACATCTGCTTTCCATTTCCCTAAACAGGGATTTGGAAGCATTGAGACAGATTGGGTAGGTGACTGGGAAGGTGAGATATTAGGAGAGAACATCAGGAGACAAGATGGTGGAACTTGAGGTGAGCTTGCTGAAAGGATAAACTCTTGGTGGTTTCCAGTCTTCCTAATGGTCATTCCTAGAATCAACAACACCTTCATCCAGAAAGTAAGGCTAATTCCATAGCAAGGATTTCTGAATCTGTCTCAAGGCAGGTAATGGAATTTTGGAAAAGACCAGTGAAGCTAAGTAGAAATTCATGATAGGTTCACCATTCTGCAAAACTCTGGGTTCTCAAGAGCATACAGAGGAAATATCATGCCTCAGAAATTAATGACTTCATTCTGTTAATCACCAGGCTAACTTGCTATTGAAATTATAAAAGTGCCACAGTTCCCCAGAGCTGGAGATACACCCAAGTGCTATTGTCATAATATTTAACACTATCCCCCAATTAAGCCTTGTAAATTCCACCCACAATTATTTGGCTCCCATTTGAAAAGTGAAGAGTCTCTAATACTGAAATCAAATTTGATGGCTAATAGGCTTTCTGATTACTAGGAATTGTTGGTATTTCATTTTTAAAAATGTTGCTTAGCAAAGACAGTCATCATCTTCTAATGGAAGTTGGATCATTTCATGACATCCTTTCCTGCTACTGCTGGAGCATTGGTAGCACTAATCACCATTTACAAATGCGCTGCCTTGCATTAGAATTCTGTTGTTCAATACAAGTAATAAGAAATTTTCCAGGTGTTTTAAGCTGCTTAACACATATCCTCTTTGTATATAATACATCCTGTGTGGCTTTGGGAGTTAGGAAACTTGGGTGCCTTGGAAAATATTATCAGAATACATTTTTTAACAAAAAAATAAAAAATACAACTGTGCAATGTTTTTATAGATTTGCTCAGCATGCTCTTCTGAGCTCAGTGGGGTTTAGATGCTTCATAAAACAACCAGACAGATTATGTGGCCTATTTTCCTCACTAGGCCAGTGTTGTCCAGGAAAGAGGAGCAGGGTGCTCAGGGAGTGAAAACATGGAAAAGAAGGTGACAGAAACCAGACTGACCATCTCAGAGAGACAAGACAGGGATACATGTCAAGTGTCAAGTGAAGGGAAGAAAGAAAGGCCCCAAAAAACTCAGGTGGTAGTTACAGAAGCAAATGGATAAGGGTGAGAGGGTGGGTCATTATGCTTAAGCATCTGGCCAGAAGTTACTTTCGTGTAGTGCATGGAGCTTTCAGAAAAGGCCAAATTAGCTCCATAAAAACCTCGTCTAGGCTTGGCAAGTGGAATCTTGCATAGCTATTTGAACAAAAACCTAAACAAAAATTATGGGTTCTGGGTTCCAGTGATCTGAAATTGAGTCCTCACTCTGTTGTATGAGGATTGTCATTTCTGTTGAATTACCTAACTTCTCCAAGCATCCTCATCTGCAAATGGTTGGGTATAATGGTAATACTTACCACCAGAGGGTTGCAGTGAGGATGAAATGAGACAACATATGATCAAGGGTTAGTATTTCACCTGGCATTTCTCAAGGACTCAGAAAATATGAATTGATGTCCTATTATTATGTGGACTTATTTATGGATATCTGAAGTATATGACATGAAAAGGTGAAATTATGAAATAAACTTGGACAATATTTTTCAAAAGAAAGTTTATAAATATAAGTAATTTAGAACATATAGGACTTTGAATTTTGGATATGCTTTTTAGTTTATCAATTTTTTTTCAATTAATGAAGAGTTAAATTCCTTGGATATCCTACAATGAACAACATCAATACTTTAACATGTTACTAGGTGTAAAATAGTTAATTTCAGTAAGATTTTTGAGATTTTTGTTTTAGTCTCCTCCCTCTCTCTCCTCTACACTAAGATTCCTTTCCACAATTTCTGAAGCACTTATGAGCACCTTCTGTGATCCATACAGACTCGACCCTTACTGAGTTGATTCATCTAGGAGTACAGACAACACAGTGTGTGTATATCATGTTTACAGTTTGCCAAACTCTTGCTTTTGCTTTTCCCCTTAATTCTCACAACAATCCCTTAAAGCAAGGGTGAGGCAGATGCCATTAATATTCCAATTAAAAGAAGCAGAAACTGAGGTTTACAACATTTACACGCTCTGTAGAAACTTGCAAGACTCTTCCTTAATGTCCTCCAGTGCTACATGTGTTCATATTAGGCCTATTTAAAAGACTCAGAAGCTTACTAGAAAAAGCTATATCATATCACTTTGAAAATTGGTTAAATGATATGAACAAGAAAGGGTGAAAGGAGATAATGTTTTCCCTGCCTTGAGTCAGGCAGGAAAAGCTTCTATAGGATTTATTTGGTGGAATGTGTCATATGCATACATCCAAGACAGTGCAGGTGCCTAGGGATTGCTGTAGCTCAACTGTGGCCCTGGAACCACAGAAACCAAACTGCAATCTGCTGAGTTCCATGTTCCTGCCTGACAGAGCTGGGAGTGGTACCCATTGAAAGTAAAGAGGGGATTCTTGTGCTCTGACTTTTTGGCTAGCCCCTATGTCAGAGTGCTCTCTGGCAGAGCTGGACCCACTGATTGTTCCCTGGAGTGGGGCCAGGGCCTGAGAGGTAGCGACTCCATCCAGAGGCTTCTCTACCATACAGAGCAGAGCTGTCTGTGATCTGCCATTGTGTGTGTGTGTGTGTGTGTGTGTGTGTGTGTGTGTGTGTGTGTGTGGTGAGGGGGATTCTCAAGTAAGTGTGACTAAAAATATATCCAGTGTGACTCAGAGGGACCTTGTTAACTTAGAATTCAAAGTGACGACCTGCAACCTAAATGAAATAGACACTATGCTAATGATTATAATTTATAATCTAATTTATAGACCTCATTGATCAGTGAAATAGCTTGTTAATAGCCAGATCACTTTATAGTGAATTTGGCTATTGAGATGTTACAAGTTACTATCCCAAAAGCTGTTGGCTAAACAATGACGAGTTCAGCATTGCTTTGATAGTCCTTCCCTCTTTATCCAAAAACAAAACCAAAAAGAAAAAAGAAAAAAAAAAAAAGCAAGCAAACAAACATTGCAGGGAGATGAAAGAGGAATAAGGATTTACTTACAGATGTAAAAACATCATGTGGGGAATTGCTGTTCAATGGGTATAGTTTGTCACACAGGATGAAAAAGTTCTAGAGCTCTGCTGTACAACATTGTGATTATAGTTAACAGGAGTGTGTGGTACACTTAAAAAAATTTCTAAGAAAGTAGATCTCATGTTATGTGCTATTTAGCACAATAAAACAATGTGGATATTCTACAAGAAAGAAGGAATGTCTTGATTTTAGCATCGTATATAATAAATCATGAGCTTTGAGTCATAAAGGCTTAGCTTTAAATGCTAGCTACAACTAGGAAGGCACTTAATCTCCCTGAGCCTGGTTTCTTCATCTGTGAAATGGGGATAATCATCTGTGCTTTTCAGGGTTTTTAGAAGGATTAAATGAGATTGCAATTATGAAACCAAATAGACTAATGCTTGGCCCAGAACAGACATCTTTCAAGTTTAATGCTCTCCTCACCTTTTATCACTACAGCTTCTTTTTGATGCTAGCATGTTTTATCTAATTTAAAGTGAGGTATAGCCCTGATCTAATGGCTTACAGCGTAAGTCAACTGTTTAGGTTAAATGCAGTTTCTTGCCAGAAATCCCCACGGCTTCATACCCCCTCTTAGTAATTACTTTCTTTTGTTTCTTAAAAGCCCTTGTGACTGAACCCAGATATCTCCAAGGCCCATTCATGCCCATGATTCTACTGCCGAAAATCAAAATAATAGACAAACAACAAGAAACAGCCCAGACTCACTGAAGAAATAGACATATGTTGTTGCTCTTCACATATGTGCAACTGCATAAGTGGCCTTGGAATGCAGATTATTGCTTCAACAATAAATATTGTAAAATCTTGATTTTGCATAGAAGAATTCAGGTCACTCAATCTATGTGTCAAGAAGTCTTCTAACCATGACATGTGGTGAATAAAAGAAGAATTGCCAATCACTTTATTCAGCACAATAAGTTTTACACAGTGAAAGGTCACCCTAGAGATAGCGCAAGCTATTCTTAAGCATAGTATGAAATAAATAATGGCCCCTTCACCTATCCACAAAAAGAATACAGGGGAAACCTGACAAATTTTGCCCCCAATCTCTGTATACCAATTTTTGACTTATTTCTTAAGTAGATTAGAAATATCTTCCCAACAACTGGTAGGAAATAATTAAATAGACAGACTCTTATATGGTGATATAGTTTCAGAAAGAATAGTGACACCACAGTATTGAAGAGAATAAAAATTCAAATCCTGAATTGATTTTAGTTAGGTGCTTGGGCTACAGATTAACAAAGCAACAGTGCTGAAAAAAAAAAAAATAAGCAATGAGGATACATTTTTTTTTTTTACTTTCATTAGAGAAAAAAAACAATACCTTACCAAAGATGCTCAGAAGAAATTAAAGCACTGTGAAGAAGAAAATATGAGCAAAGAAACCACATGGTATGAATTTTATATAACTGCTTTCCAGTTTCAGAACATAGGGAGTTAAAAGAAATCCATGTTTTAATATGTCACCTTGAATACCACAGACATTGATACACATCTGCTCATTCCTCTAGCATCACTTTAGTGATCGAGTAGGTTGATACATTTGACCCTAGGTCAGTCCAAACTCCCAGGGAGCCTGAAGCTACAGTGAATTCGGGAAAGCACGCTGGGTGAGTCTGGTTGGAAAGCATAAATACAAGCTGCTCAAACTACAGGGTAGCATGATAACGAAAATGAAACCCACTGTATATAATCCAAACTCTATTCAGGACCATGGACGACACTTGTTAAAATTGTTTCAATCTGTGCTTCAGAGACAATTTCTTTGTATTCTAGAAAACACAGATAAAAATGAGGTGACTCCTCTAGAAAAGTGGCATCTATACAAAGGGCTCCTGTGCTGAAATTTAGTCCACTGGGCTTGGGCAGTATGCTAGACCCTTATAGGGTACTCAGGAGGCTCCCAAAAGGACAGGCCAGGACCTCTGCCATTACTGATCTCAGTGTCTAGTTGGCAGAGAGAAGGAAAACCAAAAACAAGATAGAAAGGAGAGGCTTTAAGCTAAAATCGTGAAGGATTTAAAGAGGGAGTGACTGAAGAGGAGGTAATGTAGCAAGTAAGAAACCGGGATGATCAAATGCAGACAAGGATGAGATGTGCTCCAGGAAAGGACTGGGGAACTACCATTTCCCACAGTGGATGCTTTTATAATGTAGTTGCTTCCATAAGTCAGCTGCATTCATTATCTTCTTTATCCTCACTTGAGCCCTATGAAATCTGGGTTATTATTCTTGTTTTAGATATAAGGAAAATAAAACGGAAGAAATTAAATAGCTTGCTTCAGGTCATGCAAGTAGAAACTGACAGAGCTCCAATGCTATCTTATTCAAAAGTCAAAGCACTCTTGACTGCCCTCTCCTCCTTTGTAGAAAGCATCTTGTGGTTTCCAGGACATTTCTACTGTTTTTGAACACATATGCAAATGTATATTCCAACAGGAATCCTCTGACATAGGGTTTCTGAAGAACCACAATTTTGTGTGCATATCTTGAATTGAAGAACCTTTAAAAGGCACTATGAATATAGTCTCTGTCTATTCATTGTAAACTCAGTGCTCAGTTAATAGAAAGTCCTAATAGATTATAGATTAGGCTAATAAAGGATTACCTCCTCATATGCATAAGAAATTTCCAAAAGATTATGAGAATAGAGTTAAAAGTCCAAGAAAAGGAACTGGCTCTTGCTTCATTGCTTGTGCCACATCGCCATAAATACTAGAAGAATGCAGATTCTCTAACCACACACCTCAAATCTTTTCTAATGTAGTCCAAGACCATTGTTTATTCTCATGGAAAACTTTCTAATTTTGTAAATATATTACTATAATGTTAAAAGGCCTATGATTTTTAAATCTCTGACAGGTAGTAATAAGGAGAATACATTTTACAAAAATAAATTGTTTATAAGGTATAAAGAATGTTCCTGAGATCAAATAGTAAGGCAGTAGTAAAGTGAAGTAAGCATGTAGTTTAACTTAATAATATGAGATGTACTATGCTCAAAGGAAAATCTAGAGACGACTAGACCTCAAACTCCCGTTGCATCATAGAAGGTGACAAATGTTTGCTTATCGCACACGTGCTCATGTACTCTCCACTCAAGCATACAGCCATCAACCATTTATTAATTAATCCATTTACTCATTCTATAAACATCTTATAAATTTTGTTTATGTGCCAAATACTGTGAAAATGAAGAAGATACAGTCCTAGTCTGAAAAGAGACAATATTGAATTATAATACCACAGAATAAACACAGTAATCATTATTCATAAGATATGTGAGAGGCAGAGGGAAACTTAAAACAGGGTAGAAGGTGTGGGAAAGGCTTCCTAAGGAATTCGCTTGAGGTGAACCTCAATGGAGATAAATATCAGTTATCTAAATAAAGAGTGGACAAAATATTATAGGGGAAAAAATCTGTAATTTTCAGGGCAAAATTGCACTGTCTATAGCATATTCTTCCAGGTTATCTCATTTTAACCTTGCATTGGGGCTATTTCCCAACTTTACAAACTGTAGTTAACTGATAGCAATGCAAAATAATTTTTGCATATAGACATATGACAGTCTGTCTCTTGGACTTTCAGTTGATTTCCTTCTCCCACCAAGGAAGAGGCCAGTGTTGCTTCCATTTGCACCTCTTTCAATATTCCTGATTGATAATTAGATCTGTTCTTTGGATTCTTTTGTACTCATAACATCATACCGGTTCCTTCACTAATGAGTAAATTAAAATTTTAATATGTGTTCATTTTATATTTTCATGAGGGTCATAATTTTACCCATTTAAAAATGATTCTTTAACAGTATATTCCATAATGAAAATCTGGTAAGGAAAAATGAGTATAAAGAGCATGATGTGCTCTGACAACTGAAAGAACTTAGGTCTTACAGAATAAAAGATGATCCTTTTAATATGGTTGAAATGTTAGTCACCATTGCAAGCCAATGTAGTCTCCCAACTGTCAAAGAAACAGGTTTCAGAATTCAAGCACAATGAGCTGTTACTATCCACAAAATGTATTAAATAATTATTTTTTCTTACTTAAGAACTATAATGAGATAATCTTCCTAGAACTCAAAAACTGCCAGTGTCAAATATGATTTCAACAGATTTCAAATCTGTTGAAACTGTCATTATTCTGATCCTCGGGGAATGCAGTCTTCAAGTTTTGAAGATTTGAAATATCCATAATGAGAATTCTGTACTCAAGATAAACAGAGGTCTAGCTATTCTCTCCACTGCTTTTATGAGACAGTATAGCAACACAAAACATTGTCAACTACAGCAGCATTACAAAAAATGGGGAACCAAGAAGAGGCTTTAGAAAGAAAAAACCTGCCTTATACTTTAAAATATTTTTGATATATCTTTCCTCATTAGAGTATTAATGTTTTCTTTCATATTCTTAAAATAAATATTAAGCTTTCTTTCTTAGAAACAGAAATAATTTCAGATTGAGTGTTCACAATAAGTAGAGTTTGCAGATCCATCAAAAGAACAGCAATATCTTGACTCTTAAATAGAAACATATAATTAACTTTTTTTTTTTCAAAATAGCAGTTGGAAACCACTGAAAGAGTCAAATCAGATACAATCAAAATAGCCCAGTATTCACGCCCAAGACCAGAGTTCATATTAGTATGATTACACATTAATGCCAGGGTCACAGATGTCTACTTCTGCCTACCAGGAACAGCAAGCAACCTCCACCTGAATAACCCAGAGTTTGAATAGCCCATATGAAGGTGATGCTGACTGAGTGGATTCGAACACAAAAAGACTGTTGATGTACTTTATGTTTCTGAAAATTAAAGGTCAAAACAAGTCCTTTCTGAACACTCTATCCACAGGGATGGCCAAAGTCCACATGAGGAAAAGGGAGTGACAAGGTTGCATGCTTAAATGATTAAATGGACTTCAGGTGGTCAAGCAGGACATTTTGAGAAATGAATGAGGACTACAGATGAATGCCTGAAGAGAACTGAAGAAATGGCAATAATCAAGAGATGTATTTGTTTATTTGACACAGTACCACTATCACTGCTATTACTGAGAACTGAATTTAGTTATATAGGTGTCAGACATTTACCATTTCCAACCAATGAATATTACATGTTTTTCAATTCTTCATAAAAAAAAAGATTTTTTTTAAACAAAATAACATGTTAATAATGCTTACTTATAAAACATGTATAGATAGTGAAATTGCTTTTTATTTCATTTGATATGTGCAGTCACTTGAATAATCAAGTAATTTCTATCTGGATCACCTTGAAATTATTAGCAGTAACTAAGAATAAAGTGTTAGAATATGATAATTAAAGGTTGGAAGAAGCATAGCTAACTTGTAAAATATTAACCCTGACAGATGCTTTCTGGAGAGTATCTACTGTACAACACACATTCAGATATTTAATTAAAATCTCTGGTCCACCTAACACGGGTCCATGGGAATAACAGTGCTTCATTATCCAACATGACTTAACACTAATAGATGTGTGCACTCAGTTGAAACAATTTTACCTAAAATAATGTATCATTAATGAAGTTTGATGAACTTGTGTATTTAAATGGGACAGGTCTACCATGATAGACACTTGGAAAAATTTTAGGGATAATGAATGTGGCTGGAAAAATGCTACTAGCTTCTTCACATAGATGTTTTTCAGGTCCTTTAAAAGGCATATTTGAACATCTAGATATTAACTCTTATTTCGCGATTAGATATTGTTGAGGATTTTTCAAATTTCAAGAGTTTTACCTTTATGGAAAATACAGGCTACTTCTAATCATGTTAGTTCCCTGCTTAAATGCCTTCAAGAACCCCTCCCGATGAGTTGAGCTCAGAGTCCTAAAAGGTGTATTCTATAACTTCTTGGATCTCGCACAAACCAATTTTTGCAAACTCAACTTTTATTTATTTGTTTTATATATATTTTGTCCTTCCTTGTCCCCATTCCTCTAAGCTGGCAGGTGGAAATTCCCCCTATCCTGCATGGTCTCACTCAAATTCCATTTTCTTCCTTACACTTTTCCACTCCCTTCATTCGAATGCAAGATTTCATAACTCTGTACCTCACAACACCTTAAAATAATTTGAAGGTACTTGTTTTTGTTTTCGTTTCAAACTAGAATTATTACTCCCTCACCTTAAGTGTGTGTTAAAATTGATGTTGTTTGTTCTTTTAAAGAAAAAGTTGCTTAATTCCAAAGTGGAAGAGCAAATCTTGTCAATGTCCTCGTTAAAGTGCTATGCTTTATAAAGTGCTATGCTTTTCTTGCTTTATAGAGCAAGGTTTTGGTACAATTCATGTCGTCTCTCTGGGGTAGTTCCTGCCTGAATTTCCTTATTAGTCTCCTTTCACTTAGGAGACGTTCATTTATACATTTTACCTATAACTCCGACATATCACATAGGCACCAATTATGACCCTCACTTGGATATAAATCATAATGTCCAGAGCTATATAAGTCTAGAGGTCTGTACAGACCATTGTGCCATGCCTGCCCCCCGAATACTCTCCCTACTGCCATCATTCATTAAACTCAATCATTATTATTGTCAATATCATCACCACTTCCATTTTCTGTTATGTTTCCTGACTAAGGAAACAAGCAAAGTTCTAGTAGAGCCAAACGGTCTCACTCTATCTCCTTGGGTGAATCTCTCTCCTAATCTATTTCTGAGGGACACCTTTGGCTGCCCTTCCAGAGAGTCTTTCTTCCTGGAGAACAATCAGCCTCAAGGCAACAATTTAAGTGAAGAGCTGTTCTGTTTTTGTTCTGATCCCTGAAAACATTCATGTTAATCAAGAAAGAGCAACTAGTATATTACAACACTGTCAGATTCCCACTTATGATTTCAAATCAGGATTTTTATCTGAAGGTAGTATTTTTTCAAAGAGAACGCTGGTCATAGAGGTTGTTTGCCAACATGGAGGATACTCTATTGTTTCTTGAGGTGGTTCTTTAGTTCCCAAAGGTAGATTATAATACCTCTTGAGATTGTAAAAGCCTTCTTCAGATAATTAAATAAGCCACTGGAAGTGCAAAAATGCCCCAAAGTCCTAATTAGCTCGTTACACATGAATATTAATTAATCATTTTGAAGGTTCCCATCTTCACTGCAGGATTCCTGGGAACCCTCAAAGTGAGAGAGCATTAACCCACAAATGAGAACATTATCAACAACGGTCGTCAAAAAAACCAACCTGTTTTTAGCTACCAACTAGCGTGCTAAAAGATGTCTGTGCTTTATTTTCTGTAATTTAAAAATGTTCTATTACTTACAGGCAATGAAATCTCAGAATCTGGTCACCTCTACAGGCTCCAGCAGATAACGCAGCAAGGCAGGTAAAGATCATAGGAAAATATTGGATTGCCAACATTTGAATGGAGTAAGGTGATTAATTAGAAGCATCTCAGGGAAGAGATAAGGTTATCAGAAACTAGAACTATTATTCTAAAATAAGATATAGGTACAAGCAGACTTATTATATTTCTTATTTTGTTCTGATACAATCATACCTCCCAACCATATTTCAGGATAACTACAACCATTAATATAATGGCTATCATTTATTAATACCTTATTACATGCCAAACATACACACACCCACACTCACACACACATGCTGATGCATATACACAATATAATTTAATCACAGCCACTCTGAAAAAAAGAAAAAGCATTTTCATCTTTTTTCTACAACGAAAGGAATGCTTGCTCAGGAAAGTTAACTAAGTTTGTCATCATAACATGACCAGCAGTGACAATGGGTTTAAGACATAGCTCTGTTTATTTAGTTTTAATGACCTCTCTCTCAACCATCAAACCATGCCGAGACCACACAGGTCTGCGAGAATTTGTGATTGAGCTCCATGTAAATCCTTATGTGGTGAACGTATTTCTTAGTTATTCTGTGCTTTTTATAAGTATAATCAAGGTTTACACAATACTTTCAAGAACTAAAATCTCCCTTTTCTCCCACCAGAAAGGACAGCCTGAGGTGAGGTGAGTTCTCACAACACTAAGCACCAGGGCAAGGGTTTGCATAAGTAGAGATGGGTGCTGATCTCAAGGTGGAATGCTCATATGCACTATGGAACAGCCAGGTCAGAGAACCCAAAAAGCTTTGAATACTACATTGGGATAGGGGTCTCCTACCTTTCACATCCATTTAACAGGCAACTATTATGTAGAGATCATCCTGGCTTCGCAGGAGGGAAATTTCAGATTTTGGAAGTGTTCGGATGAGAACTTTATTTGTACATAATTTCTTCTCTCTCATAATTGGAAGTGAGATTATTGAAGAACAGAAGGCAAATGTCACAGTAATCTGAGATGGCAAAGCATATCAATTAGGAATGTATTTGGATGCAAGTCACAAAAATTTTGACTCCAACTCAGGGTTTGTTTTTTTCCTTCATATGACTAGAAGTCAGGAGGTAGACAAATCCTGGGCAGAACACAGTCTTTCTCCATGTTCACAATATGACCCCTGCACTACTGCAATTGTAAACATTTCATCAGTGTTTAAGGCAAGAAGTAAAATATGGAGAAGAGGCAATGAAACAGAATTCCATTTAATAAACATTATCCTATGACAAACTCTATTATAATGAAAACTGAGAGAAGTCTTTCCCAGTTGTTTTAATAGAAGCTAATCAAAAAGAGAGAAATTGACAGTGGATACTGGATTGGACAATAAACAAAGTCCAGCACATATTGGTTCCAAAACGCTTATCTCAGAGCCTGAAGTCTGTGTAAAGTCTACGACTAACTTGGTGTCCTTCCTTCTCTCCCCCTAGCTCCCGACTCTTCTCCTCTCCTCTCGTCTCTTTCTCTCTTTTGCTAGCTTTCTTTCAGACAGCCTCAGTATGGGTTAGCACAGTTGCTTGATTGGAAGCTCCGTAAATTCGCTTCTTTCCAAGTT
>NW_006438113.1:4569635-4632941 GCF_000325575.1 Pteropus alecto
GGAAGACTTGATGCCTGGATATGGAGTTAATGTTCAATTCTGAATTCTAAACCACTAAAAAAAAAAATTAGCAAGGGAGTGCCAATACCCAAGCATCATTTAAATATGATGATGTAGCTAATGCTTTTCTCATATTATTCTTTAATGCACAGGAAGAAAATTATCTGATATGACAGAAACATCATTTCTAAAATTTGAGGAAGAGTTAAGTTAATAATCTTTAAATTCATCCTTTCAAACATAGATAAAAATTATTTCCCTGGAGAAAAATTCCCTAAATACTATAAAGAACTAAAGTAAAGTAGTTTATGCAAATATCTCCCATAAAGCTATACAGGCCACAGGTGACTTCATTTACCCCCAAAAAGCTGGGGAAATTAAAGCTCATAATTTAAATCAAAGAATATTAGTAAATATTTAACTTTCAGTAGTATATCTTTTACTTATGCTTGGCTTAGCTTTCTGAAGCATATTTCTATTAAAATACTGAATCCTGTATAAGTAGTAGAAGTTAAGTAACTTCACTTGCTTCCAGGACCATACCACTGAATAGTGACAAAGAACACTCATGATATTGAGATATTTACAAAGGAGTCTTGTGTTGGCCACTTATTCCTGTGAAAACCAGCTTATTTAAGATCATTAACTGCTCAGTAAGTAAACAGAAATAACATCCTGAAATAAGAGATTGATCCTGGATCAGAGACATTTTGATATTAAAATATGCAACCAAATACAAAAATGAAGAGCCACAGAATAATACAGGTGATTTCCAACATTTTACCTGATATCTGCAGTTCTTTGCCTAGGAACAGATCTGAAAAATAAATGCATGGTTACTGTATCCTATTTATTTTTGCAAACCTTGAAATCATTATGAAAAAAATGATTTTTTATCAAACTTGTAAAAATTGTTCTTAATAATAGGCCTTGCTCTTTTCAGAAATGTATCAGAGGTTGATTAATTTATTTCTATTGATACCTTGCTTCTGTTTCAAAAGGGACTTGTTATTGTTGTTGTTGCTTTTACAGAGGCCAAAAACCAAAAATAAACCCCAAAACAAAACATGAAAAGTTTGTGTTCATACACAAAATTTAACCAATAATAAAAATTATAAAAGTATAAAATTAAACTAAATGATTGAAGCATATAAATATGTCAAAAGTAGGTAATATTATCACTGTGATTAAGCTTCAAATTTTGCTCTGAGTTTCCAAGCAGCCAAGCAAAACCTGAAATATGATCAGTAAAGAAGTATCAGGGGGGAAAAATGAAAAGGGCACTTGAAATTTTTGTAGCACATAATTTTTTATTTTGTTATTTTTTAATTACAGTTGACATTCAATAGCATACTAGTTTCAGGTGTACAGCACAGTGGTTAGACATTTATATAACTTACAGAGTGATCCCCCCGATAATTTCTAGTACCCACCTGACAGGACAATTATTACAATATTATTGACTGTATACCCTATGCTGTATTTTACATCCCAGTGACTATTCTGTAACTGTCATTTTGCACTTCTTAATCCTTTCGCCTTTTCCACCTAGCCCCCACCTATCTGGCAACCATCAGTTTATTCTCTGTATCTACGAGTTTGTTTCTGTTTTGTTTGTTCATTTATTTTGTTTTTTAGATTCCACATATAGGTGAAATCATGTGTTATTTGTCTTTGAATTATTTCACTTAGTGTAATACCCTCTAGGTCCATCCATGTTGTTGTAAATGAGAAAATTTCATTATTGCTTATGACTAAGTAATATTCCATTGTATATATGTACAACCACTTCTTTATCCAATCATTTAATGATGGGCACTAGGTTGCTTCCATATCTTGGCTATTGTAAATAATGCTGCAATGCACATAGGGGTGCCCATATCTTTTCAAATTAGTGTTTTGGATTTCTTCAGATAAATACCCAGAAGTGGAATTGTTGGATCAAAAGTAGTTAGTTGCATTTTTAATTTTTTGAGGAACCTCCAAACTGTTTTCCATAGTGGCTGCATCAATTTGCAATTATGCCAACAGTGCATGAGAGTTCCTTTCTCCCCATCCTTTCTGCTTCTTGTTTGTTGATTTGTTGATGAAAGCCATTCTGACAGGTGTGAGGTGATAACTCATTGTGGTTTTAATTGTCATTTCTCTGATAATCAGTAATGTTGAACATCTTTTCATATGTCCATTGGCCATCTACATGTCCTCTTTGGAGAACTGTCTGTTCAGGTCCTCTGCCCACTTTCTAATTGAACTGTTTGTTTGTCTTGCTGTTGAGTTGTATGAGTTCCTTATATATTTTGGAAATTATTCCTTTATTAGATGTATCATTGGCAAATATCTTTTTCCTTTCAGTAGGTTTTCTTTTCATTTTGTTGATGGTTTCCTTTTCTGTACAAAAACTTTTTAGTTTGATGTAGTCCCATTTGTTTATTTTTTCTTTTGTTTCCCTTGCCTGAGGAGATATATCCCCCAAAAAATATAACTAAAGGCTATGTCAGAGGGCTTATTGCCTGTTTTCTTCTAGGAGCTTTATGGTTTGGGGTCTTACATATACGTCTTTAATTCATTTTGAGTTTACTTCTGTATATGGTGTAAAAATGTGGTTCAGTTTCACTTTTTTACTCATATCTGCTCAGTTTTCCCAAAACCATTTATTGAATAACTGTCTTTACCCCATTCTATATTCTTATCTTCTTTGTCATAGATCAATTTACCATATAAGTGCGGGTTTATTCCTGGGTTCTTTATTCTTTTCCATTAGTTTATGTGTCTGTTTTTACGCTACTACCATGCCATTTTGATTACTATAACCTTGCAATATAGTTTAATATCAGGTTAGCAGCTAATTTTTTAAATGAATCTTTCACATATTGGAATATCAGTGTTATAAAAAAAAAGGCCATAGCAATATTTTCACAACAGATGCATTACATTATTTTATAAGGCTCTTTCTTATAATGGCCCTGTAATAACAGCTCAATAAAGGTGATTTTGCAAGAGGATATACCAATGTGCTTCAAATAAGTAACCTATAGTAGCTCAACAAACTGACAAACTATGCTTATAGCAGAGATCTTAATAAAGTTAGTACCTCTATGAGGCTTTTTCCTTTACTTCGGGAAAAATAAAATAAAACACAAACAACTGTTACAATAAAGACTTCAACAGAAGGACCATATGGGGTGTAAAAATATCTTCATCCTCGTGTAAAGACTTGATCATCTCCTAGAGCACGCATTAGAAGGAGGATCATAGCGATTTTTCTCCCTGCTATATATATATATGTGTGTGTGTGTGTATGTGTGCATGTGTGTGTGTTTGTATAACTGACCAACTGATAGGGGGCAGTAAGTGAGAGGAGGCTTTCTATGACTGAGCAAAGCTTGAAGTCAAAGGAGAGAGGAAAAACTGGGAGGGTTCTATATGATCTAAACCAGTGCACCTATCAAAAAGGAAAACTATCTCCAATAACTAATATACTAAATAAACCCTAGGAATAAGCTATCATAAAATAAGAATTAGAAATTGTCAATACACTCATTAAACAATTTCTGATTCTCCTAGCAACCTAAGAAATACAAATTCAAACAAAAATGAAATACATTTTTTCACCTATCAATCAAAACAAGACTTAAAATCTTAATATCAGTATTGGTGAGGTTTCAGGGAACAAGCAGATTCATTCACTGCTAATGGAAACATAAACTGAAAATACAAATTTTCTAGAAGGAAAGATAATAATAAATATAAAAAGGCTTAAAGTACATATGTCCCTTGACCACCTTTTGTCTATGAAGAAATAACTCTAAATGCATTATCATGGGTACACACACACACACACACACACACACACACATATACACATTCACATACACACATATGTAAATAAAAATTAAAAAAGAAAAAGAAAATTTAGAACATTTTATTCTTATATATATTTAGTGTATATTTATTCTTATATATATTTAGTGTATAATATATATTTTGTACTGATTAAGTTTTCAAAGTACAAAATATACACTATACTCAATATTACAGGAAAATATATGGACACAGAAAAAATTCAGAAAAAATGTAAGAATTGAGTAATTCCTACATTTTGTGTAAAAATTGAGTAATTCTTACATTTTGTGTATGACATATTCTGCATTTCTACCTTTGATAATGGACAAGTACTATTACTTATAATTTTAAAAAGCTCTTACAATTAACTTGGAAAGCTAAACTGTGGAGCAAAGTTAGAAATAGCTTCTTCAATATTAATTTTAAAAACAAAGATTTTTTTTATTGAGTTAAGCTGTTTGAAATTACATCATAAAAACTATACTGGAACTAAAAGCGATTTACTTTCAGACATATCTGGATATTTTCAGAGTGCTGGAAATTTTTTTGCAAGATGTCATTGTCATATCCTTATAAATTGCATTCAGTTGCTTCAGTTAGCACTGAACAGATAGAAAGATGCTGTGCTCCAGCCTCAGGCTGCTGAAGGAAACTCCAAATTAAAGTAATTACAAATTTAACCTCTCTTAAGTTAATTAAGAATTGGAATGATGAAGATTGTTTTGTCTGACAGGCTTTGAAGAGAGACTGAGTTAAAAATAAGATTCAATCTTATATTTCTGAAGACAGTGGAATAGCTGGATTTAATGTGAGAAGGATCTTAGAAATCATTCACTTTTGAATCTTTTCCACATTGTTCAGATGAGAAAACCTTAGCTCAGACAGGGAAGGTGAATGACTACTCAATGTCAAGGTCAGAGCTGGTAATGAATTTAGTCTACGTGGCAGTCTATAGTTCATTCCACACAACTGAATTCAGCTTTATTATCTGGGTTAATCCTCATATATAATTCTTATAACAACAGCTCCAAAAGCACTATCTAAGGCAAGATTTTCCAATAAAAATATAATGAGAGCCACCTACGTAATTTAAAATATTTTGGCGGCCCTGATAAAAAAAAGGAAGAAGACATAGGTAAAATTAATTTTAATAATATATTTTATTTAATCCAATATATAAAAGTATTACTATTCCAACCTGAGTTGAATATAAAAGTGAAATAAAATTTTACGTCTTTCTTTTTGGTACCTAGTCTTTGAATGTCAGTGTAGGTTTTACACTGATCAATGACCAGTGGCTAATGGCTTGTATATTGAATGATGATGCAGACCTAGATATATTTGATTTTATGACGTTCCTCCCCAAAAGACCATGTCCACTAATACTTTAGGCCTCTAAAGACAGGAAACTTTATAAGAAAATCCTCTGAAGAAACTCCACCAATAATGAGAAAACACCACAAATACTGAGGTGTGTTGTGAAATAGGGTATGCCTTTCTTAAATTGGCTGATAGCTTTAAGTATTAAAATATTCCCTTAACATGAAATAATGCTGATTCAATTGGGAAGTACTAAACACACACCTAGGATATTACAGGCCTGTGACTGAAAAAGCTGTGGTCACTCTCCCCTTGACATTATCTGCTTATCTAAAGCCTTCACTCCATTAAGTTTCCCAGGTACCTTCTGTCAGCGAGGACTGTTCTCTCTTCCTCAATTTAGTGATACTTTCATTCAGCTTCTTATGTTAATTAGCCTTTGATCAGCAAACTCCCCAATCAGATTATAATAACTTTGATAAACCTGGATCACAATTTGTTTCTCTAAATTTCCAAACATCGTAAAGTAGCACAGCACAATTCACTGTACAGGAGCTGAAAAAACTTTTTAGATGAATAAATATATCAGTGATGCCTATTCAGAAATCCATGATGCCTTTCAGAAAATACTGTAAGAAATTATAGTAGGCAGGAAAAAAAAGTACCCTAGATTTCTAACTAGATTAAAAAGACAAAAATTTAGGGAAAAGCTGCAGATCAGGAATTACTTGGCCATGCCGACCAAACATTATCTAAAATTATTCCTTCAAATCAGGAAGTCTTAACCCTAAATCAAAGGACACGTGCGCGTGCACATGCACACGCATGCATGCATGCATGGACTCACACACACACACAACCAAGCCCGACAGCTTATTAGAGTTTCAATAAACAACTCTATTGGGCTGATGTAAAATTTTCTTCTTGTTCCCCTGATTCAACAAAAACTATTGCTTCAAAGCTTGGTAATCAGAATAGCAAAACTCCTAAGGATACAATAAGTGAGTCTTTATTATTCCCGAACAAAGTTAAATTTGGTTTTACAAATAGTTCTAGAAGGCTGGGACTATTCAGGTGCATTTTGATTGACCTTCTGCTAGGCCAATGATCTACACTATTAAGCTGATTCTTGCTAAACATTTCTGCATAATTTCTGTTCACTGCTAAGATAGTAAAAAGCCTGTAAGCAAATTTCTCTATTTGGTTTTCCCAGGAAAATTATTTTACTTCTGGGTTCATGAAAATTCCATTTTAGACTTTAAAATTTAGGCTGTCATTTTGTCTTCTGGTATCACCTCTGGCAACTGACTTAATTCCAAACCCAGCAGTTAGGAGTATGTGGTAAAAGTATCTAAATAATCAATAGAGGGTCCATGCCCCTCAGTCCCAGGCACCCTTGCTTACCATACTGTGAAAGCTCATCAGCACCTTGGTTCCACCTGCCACACTTCTAAATTGATTGGAAATGCCCTGACCCAAAGGTCAGATGGTAGTGTGTAAATGTAAAGGCTGTTTCACTACAGAGCTCCCCAGTGCAAGAAGTTAAGAAGGCCATTTCAAGGGCACTGGCCTGGGTCCTGCAATAGAGGGCTAACAATCTTCTAAGGAATGGTACATGTTTCTACTTCCTCAGGATGATCAAAGAAATGCCAACAGAGCTTCTTCAGGACCATTGCCATGTTCCTTTCCAACAAAGATGCAGGAGCACTGCTTTTAGAACAGCAGAATTGGAAACTTCAGTGTATTAAAAGCTATTAGAAACCAAAGTCAATCTCCCATATTATAAAATTTATTGTGTTACATCCTGATTAGAAGTGACATTTACAATAAGAATGTTGACTAATCTAAAATCTTAAGAAAATGGATCATTCTTTAGAGTAGGATGACACAGAATTAATACCGACAAACAGCATGGCACTGCAGAGTGCACTAAACCAATGGTCAAAGGCCCAGATGGTCATTTGCTTCTTGGGAACCTGGGCAGGTCAGTTAACTTTGGTGAGGATCAGTTTCTTGAAGACTATGTGTCTTAACAAGTTTAAGACTGTGGTTGTCTTTGAAAATCTGTTAAAAATCTCTTCTTGGTAATATTTTACATAAATTTTACTGAGATCATAGACACCTCCCTACCCACAAATCTTCCCCAGGACCCAAAACAAGAGTTCCTATTATAAATACTTAAACTCCAGGGCCCATCTCTAGCATGTATGCTCTGTGACAGAAAGGTATTTTTACAGACCTTTCTGGGTGCTCAAAAGGTATCTGATGGATGTCAGTAAATAAAAGAATGGTGAAACTTTTGAAAGATTAAAGATGGTTTATATGGAGGAGACTTGCAAATTCCAAAATATTCTATAAATTCATTATTATTTTTGTTTAAGTAATTGCAAGCCACATCTTATGCTCTGACCTAATCGATACTTATAGTAAACATATCACAATTTACAGTTTTCTACAAGGTATAACTTTTTTCTATAAAGCTGGAATTTTTTAAATTGATATCTGTGCTCCAATACAAAATTCTTCCTTGAAAATCTTTATAAATATTAATAAATTCATGAACATTAAAGTCTCATTCAAGAAGTTCAGCTCTTCATCTTTTATGTCCTACCTAATTCTAATGATACCATTTTTGTCAAATTTGGACATTTGTCAAAATTTCAGAGTTGAACATGTAACTCATCCTCTAATAAATTCTCATATTTAGTCAACAACTTCAATTGCTTGTACTTCTCAATAATCTCTACTGAGTTCTCCACTATTTATTTTCCATGACTATGCCTCATCTTGGTGCTCATTATCTTTCATGTAAAAACATAAAAGCAAGTTAGCTAACCTATTATCTTTCATGTAAAAACATAAAAGCAAGTTGGCTAACCTATTATGATAATCATTTTACGATATATGGTAATGAAACCATCATGCTGGATGCCATAAACTGATACAGTTATGTATGTCAATTATTTCTCAATAAAACTGGAAAAAGTTTTAAAGTGTCCCTCACACCCATTAAAATGGCTACTATCAAAAACATAGAAAATAATAAGTAGAAAACAGTATGGCAATTCCTCTAAATTTAAAAATAGAATTACCATATGATCCAGCAATTTCACTTCTGGAATCTCAAACAAATTAAAAGCAATTTCTTGAAGTGTTATTTCTACACCAATGTTCATAGCAGCATTGTTCACAAGAACTAAAACATGGAAGCAACCAATTGTCCATCTACAGATGAATAGCTAAGGAAAATGTAGTATATACATACAGTGAAATAGTATTCAATCTTACAAAGGAAGGAAATTCTGACATATGCTGCAACACATAAATGAACCTTGAGGATTTTATGCTAAGTGAAATAAACCAGTCACAAAAAGATAAACACTGTATCATCCCACTTATATAAGTTACTTAGAATAGTCAAAATCATGCAAGCAGTAATTGGAATGGTGACCATTAGGGGCTGAGGGTGGGATTTGGGGGTTGTTGTTTAATTGGAATAGAGTTTCAGTTTTACAAGATAAAAAGTTATAAGATAGATGGAGATAGTTGCATAACATTATGAATATATTTAATACCACTGAACTGTACAATTAAAAATTATTACGATGGCAAATTTTATATTGTGCCTATTTTATGACAATAAAAGAAAAAAGTTATACAGACATTTCATCAAATAAAATATATGATTAGCAAATAACTACAGAAAAAGATGCTGAATATCAAAAAAAAACATACACACATATAAAAGCGTCTTTTACTTTTCCTCTTTCCAATCCATCCTTTGCAATATTTTCAATCATCTTTGCAAAATACAATTTGATTATGTGATATTCCTCCTTAAAAATCAAGACAGTTATTCTGTGCCTACATTTTTGGGAAAAACTCAAAATATGGCAAATGATGACTTTACTCCTCTGGTTTTAACTCACTTACCCTGGCATCTCCAGTCTTACATCCCACAATTTGATTCGTAATTAACAGTTCTCATGCCTTGTACATGCCATATCCTTTGTACTTCCATGCTGCCAGGGGGAGCAGGACTTTTCACATAATATGTGCATTAGGTCAATAATTAAATAAAATTAATACACTGCCACTGCTGATGGAGATAAGAGTTCTGAATAAGAAGGTTCCCCTGTAAGTTACAGACCACTTCGTATTTTTATTAAAGGTATCTAATTTGCCTTATCAAATGAATAAATAAATGTCTCTATAAAGGGGAGCAAAAATGACAACGGTGAGGACTATGATACACAATTATGGAGTGCTTTTATTTGCCAGGCTCCATGTTAATCACTTTCTATGTGTTATTTTAATGTAATTCACAGTCTTCTCTATGAGGTAAATATTATACCATTTCACAGATAACAAACCTGAGATTCAGAAAAATTAATTATTTACTCAGTATCATATAGCTGGTAAATAGTGAAGACAGGTTTTGTTCCCAGTACTTTTCTTTTGCACAGTATTATTCTCAACTCTATGTTGAACTATCAATAATCAATTCACAAAGATCTTTCCTGAGAAGATCTGGAAAAGGATGTTAAAATACATGACATGTTTCAAAGCATTCCCTTCAAAATCTTGTGACAGATTAATCTGGTGATACATTAATCAACTGTCATATTCTCTTTTTCACAGAATCCAAGTGAGAATTTTTATATTTTCATTTCTCACATTTTAAGTCAGTGCTAACTAGAGCATCATTGTCCTCATCTGGAATTGAGTTTCTCAAACCATACAATGACTCATGCAGACTCTAAGAGGGAAAAAATTCTGATGCCATATTGAGAAATACACTTGAATTAAAGAAAATAGACCAATTCCTACATTGCCTATATGTGTATTAGAAATTCCCAAAAGCTTGCAAAAGAATCCATTCTCACTGACACAGACTTCAAACTGCCTTCTCTCTCCCATTCTTCATCTCTGCTCCTTAGTGATCAGTCTAGATATTATACTTTCTCAGGGCTCTCTAGTTTCTCCCTTTCTTCTCCCTCTGTCCTGCTATTTCTTCTAGGCTCTTTTTCATAAAACTAGGGTTTACACTACTGTGCCTTTGGTCCAAAAGTGACCCTCTGCTCTCATGTGGGGCCTCTTCCCTGCCTGGACATGACACCTTCAGGCTCCCTTTGTCAAGCTGTGGGAGATCAGCTCCATCCAGTCATGTCTCATCCCTAGCACTTAACAACATTAGGCCAATTCTTCAATCTTGATCCAGATTTTTCTGGCTTGCACTGTGGTCCTAGGCAAGGCACTTAATTCTCATAGGATTTATGTGAGAATTAAGGAAGATAATACATGAAAAGTTACTTGGAATAATGCCTGCCAGTGGAAGCTCAATAAATACTGCTATTATGTTTAGCTATTTTATCATGGTTTGTTTCTTTTAAGAAGGCACTTTTGACAACTGCAGAGAGAATACAGAAGGTGAAAAACACCAGCTCTGAAGAATATACAAAGGGGAAAGGACAACCTCTTTAATAAATGATGTTGGGAAAACTGAACAGCCATGTACAAAAAAATTAAACTGAACCCCTACCTTATACCATACATACAAATTAACTCAAAATGGATAAAAGACTTGAATGTAAAATCTAAAACCATAAAATTCCTAGAAGAAATTGTCAATGGTCTTGGTGATGATTTTTTGGATTTGATATCAGAATCAAAAGCAACAAAAAAATAAATACATGAAACTACATCAAACTAAAGCTTCTGCACAGCTAAGAAAACCAGCAACACAATGAAAAGGCAACCTACCAAATGGGATAAAAATATTTCAAAATCATATATTTGTTCAGAGTTTAATATCCAAAATATATAAGGAGATCATATAACTTGGCAGCAAAGAAACAATCAATCTGATTAAAAAATGAGCAGAGGATCTGAATAGATATTTTCCAATACAAACAGCCAATAGGTACCTGAAGAGTGCTCAACATTAGTAATCCTCAGGTAAATGCAAATCAAAACCACAATGAGATATCCCCTGACACCTGTCAGAATGGTTATCATCAATAAATCAGAGAACAAGTGTTGGCGAGGATGAGGAGAAGAGAACCCTCATACACTGTTGGTGGGATTGCAAATTTGTACAATTGCTATGGAAAACAGTCTGGAAGTTTCTCAAAAAATTAAAAATGGATATATCTTTTGACCCAGCAGTTGCACTTCTGAGCATTTATCCAAAGAAAACCAAAACAATAATTCGTACAGATCTATGCACCCCAATATTCATGGCGGCACAATTTACAATAGACAAGATACGGAAGCAACCTAAATGCCCCTCAACAGATGACTGGATAAAGAAGATATGGTTCATATATATATAATGGGATATTACTCAGTCATTAAAAAATGAAATCCTACCATTTGCAATGACATGGATAGACCTAGAAGATATTATGTTGAGTGAAATAAGTCAGAAAGAGAAAGATAAATACCATATGATTTCACTTATATGTGGTATCTAAGGAACAAAAACAAACTAATCGAAAACTGACTCACAAATATAGAGGACAATCTGGTGATGGACAGAGGGAATGGGGGGTTGGGGGGCTGGGAGAATGGGGTGAAGGGTTAAAGAAATACAAATTAGTAGTTGATAGATGGTCACAGGGATGGAGAGCACAACATAGGGAATGCAGTTAGCATTAATATATTGGCTAGGTGGAAAATCAGAGGAGAGAAGGAGCAATTAGGGGGATCATTTTATAAACTACATAAATGTCTAATCAATGTACTGTATACTTGAAACTAATAAAAAAAATTCTAAATTAAAAAAAAAAACCCACAATGACATATTACCTCACACCTATTACAAAGACTATAGTCAAAAAGACTAGAAATAACAAGTGTTGGCAAGGATATAGAGAGAAAAAAACCTTTGTGCATTTGTTATTGGCATTGTAAATTGGAACAGCCACTGTGGAAACAGTATGAAGGTTCCTCAAAATATTAAAAATAGACTACTGTGTGATCCAAAAATTCTACTTCCTATTATTTAACCTAATGAAACAAAAACACTAACTCAAAAAAATATGTGCACCCCATGTTCAATGAAGCACTATTTACAATAGCCAAGACACAGAAACAACCTAAGTGTCCATTGATAGATGAATGAAGAAACTGAGATATGTACACACATACACAGACCTCACACACAGACCCCCCACACACATACACAAAATGGAATATTATTCAACCATAAAAGGAATAAAATCTTGACATCTGTGACAACATGGATGGACCTTGAGGGTATTATGCCAAGTGAAATCAATCAGATAGTCACTTATATGTAGAATCTAAAAAAAATTCATAATTCAAATAGACAGAGAACAGATTGATGGTTGCAGTTGTGGGAGGTTGGGAGTGGGAAAAATAGGTGAAGGTAGTCAAAACATATAAACTTCCAGTTATAAAATAAATAAGTCACGAAGATATAATGTACAGCATGGTGACTACAGTTACTAAAACTATATTGTATATTTGAAAGTTGCTATGAGAATACGTCTTAAAAGTTCTCATCATAATAAAGAAATCTCTATGTTTAGTGATGTTAACTAGACTTATTGTGATTATTTTGTAATACAGACAAATATCAAATCACATTGTACATGAAGCTAATATACTATCCTATGTCAATTATATCTCAATTAAAAAAAAAATATACCAGCTCTGCATCAATGAAACCTGATCCTTCTGCTTACTATGAGTGGGACTTTGGGCATGTTGCTTAACTTGTTTGGCCACAGTATCTTCTCCCATAAAGAGGTATCCCAAAACCTATATCATACAGATGCTGTGGGGTTCAGATGGAAGAATGAGTGCAAAGCATGAGCCCACTGGTCTAGCACAGAGGAAATGCCCATTCTACACATTAAGTAACTTTCGTCATGACCCAGTTCCAAAAGGTCCTGCCCTTCTCTAAACTCCTAAAGAATTAATGTGCTTTACTCACACTAGATGTCCTATTTTTTTCTGACTGCTTCAGTTGTTGTAGTTGTACTCTTCCAGCTAGGTTGTTTCCCTAAAGTATCCACCTTGTTTTAGATTTTTCTTCTAAACTCCCCCTACCTCCAGCAAATAGGTAGTGTTAGGAATATAAATTGCTAAGAATCACTGCTCATATTTAAGCATCTCTAGTACATGCTATTAAAGCGAATGTGAGTTATTTGCAATCACAACCAAGAAAAAATAATAATAAATTGTCATTACCTTGTCCTTTTTAGTGGATGGAATATATTTTAATGGCAAATTTATATAAACATAGATAACATTTTAAAATGTAATTGCATGTACGATAATTGAATATTAGAGACAGCTGACAAAAGTGTATAAAAATCCTACAAACAGTTATTGTCAATAAAAATGTCCTCGTTTAAAAAAGAAACTTAAAATCTGACCTTGCACAGAAAAAAATGTAACAAAGTAAAATTTCTGAAACTTGTTCACTGAAATATTTTGAATAGCATTAATACTTAAATTCTCTGAATTTACAAGTGAACAAAGAAAATAAAACTTGCCAGTACCTGTTCTCTATTTTCCTTTTTGGTATATCTGTGTAACTTCTGAATCTATGGTGAAGAAAAATTTTGAAGACCACCAAGGAGTGGAAAAGGTTCACACCACTCCACCTTGAGATGAAGATAGTCTCCCATTTTAAGTCATTTAAACATAATCCTCAGTGTATGAGGTGGGCTAGTTTAGAGTACTTCTGTCAAAGTATTACTCATTTGGCACAGATAAGACACAGGCTGAGTCTCAACACAGAGCAAGCTGCCCTCTGGAAACTGAGTTCTGTTTTGAAATCTCTCTCTGCATGCAGAGCTATCCAGAGTGCTGGGTCTCTGTTCACATGCCAAATATACGTGCTTGGTAAAATGTTTGACTTCCTGAAGTCCCCAAAGATCCTAAAAGCCTGTGCCTGATTTAGCAGGGAAATAAAAAGAATATAGAAATAAAAAGATAGAACCTTATCTTCTATCTCAGTGGCAGGCTACAAAGCAGACCAATCTCGAGTGATCAAGAACCCTGGCTTGTGTAGGCTTATTGTTCTGGGCTTTCTTATGCAAAACATCTCACTTTATACCTCAGAAATTTGTCTATTACCTTTCTCATAGCACTAAATTTACATGAACATTTTATTACCATTCTATTCAAGCATCATTGGTAGATATAGGCAAAATAGCAATATGGCTTTTAACGAGAATGCATAAATGATACATCTATGTAATTAGCTGGGAGTGGAAGCACATTTTAACAAAACTGCAGTTAACTCTTAAAATCAACTTCATACTTGAAACTGTATAAGGAAAATGCAGGCCACAGCATTTCATTTTATGGAGCTGACAAAACAGAGCTCTCCACGGAGGCTTCCCTCTTTTTAAGAACACATCGTCTGAGGAGACACATGCCTTACATGGAAAACTGGTTGAAAAGCTATATGAAAACAATCAACCCAGACTTGCCAAAATGCCCACAGCCAATATTGCCCTGGATTATTCCTGATGATATTAGTGTCTCCAATAGAATTACTTATTAAATCACTAATGCTTTTTTTTTGTTTTATTTAAATTCTGTTCTTCATGGTCACTGAGGGAAAAAGATCAAAATAAAGTGACAACCAAAGCAACAGCAAAGATTATGGGACCACTGGACTGCCGGTCTATGCATGAGGCAAATACATAGGCAGTCATGACTTTGAGTGGCTTTGTACCAATTGCCATGGCCCTCTCCTTAGTCAGACTTACTCTTCCTAATAAACTAGAGAAAAATTCAAAGCGATATGTAAAATGCCTTCCAAATAGGAGCATTCAATAGTGTCCTCACTGATTTTTATATTTTTGCATTTAGTATGCCTATCTAACATTCACAGCAGATAGCTTTTCAGTGAACGCTCTTTTTAGAAGAACTTAGTTTTTTTCTATTCCTCTCTTTGCAGCACTTTGCCAACCCAGCGTCACACCTTTGTCTAACTCACACTTCTCATCTTGGTCAAGTTCTATGCCTTTTCCAGAACTTACAGAAGAGTAAAGTCACAAGGTGATGAGGTAGAGCATAAAGGCTGACATTGTTTTATGAATAGGCCCATGAGGTTGCTATCCTGCTTTCACTAATTCTATTCTTCATTACATTAAAGATATTTACCAGAGTAAAATAGTACAAAAAATTTGAAAGTACAAAGATTGAAAGAATGAAACAAAATATCATTTATTCAGACTTTCCACAAAAAATCCAAGAAAATCAATAAATGAATCATTATAATTCATAAGATTGTTCAGCATTGTTGCTCAATACCAAATCAATATATAAAAACAATTATATTCCTTTACATCAGCAACAATTAGGAAATCTTATTTTAAAGAATTATATTTACAATAGCACAAATAAAAACACTAAATCTAATAAACATATGTCAGATTTTAGAGTAAAATAATGTAACTTTATTGAATGTCATAAAATAAAACAAATAAATGAGAAATATGTCATGTTCATATACCTGAAGCCTTAAAGGCAACTCTTATACATTAATCTATAAAATCGAAGCAATTTCAATCAGAATCCTATCAGTGATTTTCATGGAATATGGCAACTTCACACTAAAATATATGTGGATGACTTGTAGGTCAATATCTGTCAAGGAAATTTTGAAGCAGAAGAGGTGATTTAGTTAACTGATGTCAGGGGTTACTATAAAGCTATAGAGATTAAACACTGTATATAGAGAAGGGATAAACAAACCAAAGTAACAATAAATGTTTTTAAAATAAACTCATATACCTATGAGAGCTTCGAATATAATAGGCCACAAATTTGTGAGCAAAAGATAGACTATTCAATGAAGGATGCAGGAATAACTGGCTGTCTATATAAAGAAAGAGGGGGAAAAATATCTGCTTCTCTCCAAACAAACAAACAAACAAACAAGAAATTTCTATTGGGTTTAACTTAAATCAGATAAAAAATACCTAAATTTATAGAGTATAATATAGAGGATGTGTTGATTACAAGATAGAGACACAAAAGTAAAAAACTAAAAAAATTTAAACATTCTAAGATTGAAAGCTTTTATAGGATAAAATCTATCACAAGCAAAGTGAAAAGAAACTTACTGGTGGGAAAAAGATTGCAATCTGTACAACCGAAGAAAAAGGAATATTATACAATGTACAAAAGAAACATGTACGAACTGATTTGTAAGAAAAGAAGACAAACAAATAAAAAATGGGAAAATTATAGAAATAGATAATTGGAATACAAAACTTAAATGTCCTATAAACATATAAAAATAGTTGATCAGTAATAATCAGGGAATCACAAATCACAATAATTAGCTATCATAATATGCTTATTAGATTGTCAAAAATCAATATACCTGACTGATTTTAGAATGTAGAGAAATGGGATCAAATGAATAATAGGAGGATAAACCAAAGATCTCTTTAATGTTACAGAGCTGAACAGAGACACAACTTACAACCCAACAATTTGATTTTAGGTTTGTACTCTGGAAAAAGGCTTGCATATTTTCATGAGGTGACATACATAAGAATGTTCATTACATCGAAGCATTATTTTCACACACACACATGCATACACATGCATACACACACATTTCCTCTTCATTCACTTGGGAATATTTGAAGTCATGTCTTATTTATCAGTGTAAGGGGGAAAATGGACTTTTGATAAATGCAGGAAAATGTTAAGCAACTTTACTGACTTTACTGGGATCACTCAAGGTGTTTATAAGAGGAAACCAAAGTAACAAAAGATTGATTACTACTCTACTAAGATATTCCCTAGCAGTTGCTTTGAGAAATGTCATAACGCATTAAGAAGGTTAAAAAAAAAATCAGTTATCTTCTTTGCCATGCACTAGCCAAGTTTTATTATGTCTCATTAAGAGGCTAAAACTTTCAAATGTTCATTGGGCTATATAATTTCCCGGACTATGTAAAAGTGATGATTTTTAAATGTTAATATGTATCATCTTTGGACTTTCCAAAGTTTTTAAATGTTTAAATGTTTATTCATAAAATATCAGAATCTATATTTGCAGTGAAGTGTAGCTTTTGGTCCTAATGAATGAACCAGCAAATCAATATTCACATCTACCACTGTCAGCATAGCATGGCCAAAAGGGCTGTTACATAGCTTTGTCATGGAAAGAACACTGGACAAGGATTTACAAACTTCATTTTCCACTTACTAGCTAATCACTTAACCTGACCTTGGGTAAGTGATTTCTTATCTCTACATCTCAATTTTCTCATCCTTAACAGGTATTCGTGATCCTAGTCCTCCACAATTCAGAGTGCAATAAGTCAAAAGAGACCAAATGAGATAACAGGCATGGTATCAGTCTGCTATCGCTGCCATAACAAAAGCCAGAGATTAGGGGGCTTAAACAATGAAAACTTAATTTCTCATAGTTCTACAGACTAGAAGTCCAAGATCAAGGTGTCGGCAGAATTGTTTCTTCTGAAGACTCTCCCTTGTAGATACCAGTCTTCTCCCTGGGTCTTTAATGTGGTCTTCCATGTGTGTCTCTGTTCAAACTTTCTCATTTTTTAAAGACATCAGTCATATTGGAGTTTCTTCTGAAGACTCTCCCTTGCCTTGTAGATGCCAGTCTTCTCCCTGGGTCTTCAATGTGGTCTTCCATGTGTGTCTGTTCAGACTTTCTCATTTTTTAAAGACATCAGTCATATTGGATGAAGGCCTATCCAATGACCTAATTTAGTCACATTCTGGGATACTGGGGAGTTATAGTGCCTCAACATATGAATTTTGTGGGAAAGAAGTCCATAACACAGTGCCTATGACAAATCACTGCTGTTGACAAAAGTATACTTCTTTAAATCCCACCATACATACCTGCGAAAATATGGGATTTGTTTATTTTTGGTCACATTAATGATGACTACCACTGGAAGTCACATGATAAAGGGAGGAGAAAAGATAAAAGAAGTGAGTGAAGAGTTCCTCGCTCCTCCTCAAGAACTCTACTCCTTTCGTTTTCCCTTTTTCTTGTATTATTGGTTTCTTTCTCTCTACCTGTCACCATGCAAATATTCCCTAGTACGGTGGATTCCAAATTTTTAAACTGTGATCCACATTAGGAAAAACATTTTATATTATGATTCAATATACACCTGTGTGTATAAATATGTAGCTTTGTAAATGTTTCATAATAGTATATTTCATAAAAGTAAAATTTTATTTTACTTTTACCATATGGATATGTATTCTGATATGTTCTGTTCTGTTTTAGTTTAATTTTTTTGGTTTCTTCTGAAGACGCTCTCTTGCCTTGTAGATGCCAGTCTACATATAATCTAAATGATGATGATTTTAACCCAATAAAATGTTAAGACCACTAATGATTCACAAATTTCAGTTTTATAAATGTTGCTCTAGTATATAACTTTTTTAAAGCAAAACAAAAACTTCCTTTACTCCATAGGCACTCTATCAACCACCCATTTCTCTGCTGTCCTTCAGCCAAATTTATTAGAAGAGATGTCAACAAACACTCCCTCCACTTTTTCACTTTCCATTAAGCAATTCAGATTACTCCAACCAGGCCTCTACCCCAACCACTCCACTAAATCTTCTCTTGCAATGGTCACTATCAACCCCCCGTGTTACCAAATCCAAAGAATATATTCCAATTGTCTTTCTCAACCTCTAAATAGCCCTCAATATAATTGCCACTCCATCATCCTTAAAATAAACTTATCTCTTGGCTTTGAAACAGCAAAGTCTCCTACTTTTCCTGCAACTTCAGCTTGCATGTCTGAGTCACATTTTCCTGCCTTGCCCTTCTCTCCCTGACCATACCTAAGGATAATCTGGGCCCCATCCTGGAACCCATCCTCTTCTTAATCTACCTTCTAGATGCTGTAAAAAACTAGGTTAAATATAATTTATTACAGAGTCTCCAGAGTTTATCTCCTCCAGAATTCTTTATGATCAAGGCTCATATATTTAGTTGCATATCTAACATACCTACTTATATATCTTATATAAGCCTCAAACATATTTCTAAATTCATGATTTTACCCACAAACCTACTCATCTTCCAGTGTACCTGACTAAATACAAGATCACCTACTCAATACAAGATACTCTTAGCAGAAATCGGAAGGCCTTCCTTGTCTTCCCTTCTCTCCTCTACACACGCAGTTCACCAACATGATTTGTCTCTTCTCTCTTCAAATTATATCTCAAATGTCTTTCCTGGACCACTATGATTGCTTTCTTACTAAACACTTGCTATTTCACTTGTCCACACATATCACCACCCGACCACACACTCCATATTATTTTCTACAAAGCAACCAAAGTCACCTTTTAAAAATGTAATTTGGATAATACTATTACTTTCCTCCTCTCCCAAGCACACATTGATAAAGCCTGGCACTTACTAAGCACTCAACATTTTTCTTTAAAACAAGAAGAAATAATGCATTTACCATGCAGTCTTGGGAGAGACAAAGGAAGGTGAAACAAAGTGCTTTAAGATTATTTTCTTGCCTATGCGGCTAGTGGAAAGGAGGAAAGAAACAGGAGAGATTCGTATGAAAGAGCCATTTCCAGAATGTTCTGATGTGGTTCAGTGATGTCCACACCATATACCCTTTCAAATTATTTAGAGCATAAAGGATTAGAATTGTCAGGCTATGTGTGTACACGGGACCCCTTGACTATTTTTTTTTCCAAATTTAGTTACACTTGATTTGTGAAAATGTTCAGCCATTTTATTGGTCTGTAGAAGAACTATCATTGGGGTCAAAAATAAATTCTATAAGCCCTTGACTATTTAATAGAAATGTTAGAAATAAAGTTGGTATGTATGTCTAGTTCCGTGTTTCTAGGGCCATGACGGTAAAATTCGGAAAATAGATACTAACAGTCATATAAAAGCATGGGTTGCCACTTACTATAAACACTCAATATTTCATTGAATTCTCACACACAAAAAAAACGGTATTTCAAGATTATCACCACTAATAAATAAACATACTTGGGTTCCTAAATATTAAACAATTTGCCCCCAAAAGTTTACTCAATCTTTGCTTAACTCCTGCACTATACTGCCTATTCCTGATGGAGGAGAATTTTGATAACTACCAAAACATCCAAAATGATTCCATACTTGATATGTAGGATAAAATTAAGTCTATTCTCCAAAATGCACAAAACACGGTTTAAAACAGTATGGTGACTATGTGGTTCTCTTGAGATCCTGGAGTAAAGATTGTTCTCATTGAATTGATATATAAACACATAATGATATCAAATTATTATGTTGCACATATGAAACTAATACATTAATGTTATGTCAATTACATCTTAATAAAATAAAGAAAAAAGGGGAGCAGACAGAGTATTAGAGTTCATTATTGTTGATGACAGTATAGTACGAAGGCTTCAAACATAAGATAGTCATCATATTGCTTAGGATCACCTATAAGGAAAGCAAGCTAATGATGGACACCAAATCAAGATGTCCCTGGCCTCTCTGGGGTGGGGAGGGAAGATGTGATTGAGGGATTGCACCTGTAAACTTCAGTTCAGAGAAACTGTTCAAGTTCACATTGAAATCTACTAAAATCAGAAATTGATCCAGATTTTCAGACTTTAAGAAATAGGCTCTTTTCACTGTTTTGTACTGGATGGCCCTAATAACATTTAATCAGAGTGGAAATCTGTCATTGTAAAGGGGTGGAAAAACATGGGGTTTGACTTGGGTTTGAATTCATCTGTTAATATTTCATGAACATGAAAGTTCTTTATTCTCTGAATTTCTATTTTCTAATCTATAAAATGAGGACACTAAAACTATATGCAGCATAATTATGAAGAAAGTGCATAGCACATTCTTAGAACATCAGAGACCTCCATTCCCATTAATTTTACTGAAGAAACAAGGAAGGCCTTTAGGTCTAGATTTGAAATGAGAGAGAAAGTAATATATAATGAGTCCAGTTTGCTCCTGATAAAAAGTAGGATGGCATGCTTGTCGTTTGTACCAATTTATATACTATGTGCATCATATACCAGCATATAGAAAGTAAAAGCAGACACAGCTATATTCATCACTAGTATTTACCCCCAGATAATTCTACATAGCTCCTTTACTGGATAGGATTTCCACTGAATGCAACAGTGCCCCCTCTTCTCTCCTAACCTGGCAGAAATGCAAAGGGTTTAAGAAGTGGAAGTAGTGTGTTATAGGTCTACTCTGACCATTTCAGTACATGATATTTTATGGAGGATAACACTGTCATCAAAATGTGCTGACCCAAGGCAGCAAAGATGTAAAGAGTTAAATAGTGTGGACTCTTGGGTTTATTTATAAGGAAGGTTTCTGGTTTCTTAGCTCTAGTACTAGATAGTCACATGCAACTGAGTGGCTCAGGCTTGAAATACAGGTTTGAATTCCCCCAAATGTCTCTTGAAGGCCAGGGCTGATAAAGGGCCATACGGTGAGGCATGGTATCTGTTTTTATGGGAAATAGTACAAATAAGAACAACTACTTAGGTTGTTTTATTTGTGGCATCATTTCTATCAGTGCCCTGCTGAGTCAGATGACTTGGGAGGTCACTCCTGCCACCAAGATTCCAGCCCATGGATTTGTTTCTTACTTGAAAATTATCTTAACTCTCAACCTGGGCTTTGCTGTAATCACTTTCCCAATGTCCGAACTCTGACTCTCTATGCATAAGTATGTATTTTAAGTGATGAAGCCCTTGGATACTTAGCAGAGGTATTACAAATATCTGGAAATGTGACCTTTTCCTCACCATGTTGACTGTGTGAGCCATAGTGGCACAGTCAAGAGAGAAAGTTCTTTTCCACTCTGTCCTGAGGAACAGGGAAAAACATGTCCTCAAAAGACACACACAAATGGTATGACCTGAAGGTGCAGAAAGCCCCTAAGTCTGATGAGTCAGAGATGCAATCCACATGTTTTCATAAAAGAAGCATAAGCTAAAGGTATATACATCCTAAGGCAAAAGAGCACACAATTACCAGAAAAACTGCACTAGCACTGAATTGCGATTGTCCTCTATCTTTAAATAAATAAAATACTTATATTTTATGTCACATTTAATATTCCCAGCCTCCACAAGTGTGGAGAGTGGGTGCATATGAAGTTAGAAGGATTCATTAAGGTTGAATATGACAGGAATCAAAAGGTGAGACAAATACTGAAGAAGGACAGGAAGCCTCTACAGACCCAAAGACAAGGCAATTTGGCTTTTTAGAAACACTTGAAGTGTACCAGGCTTAGAGTAATGAGGTCCCTGTAGTAACAGTTTATCCACAGACATGACAAAAACATATTTGGCAATTGTAGACATGATTTGGAGATTGATGTGAACTCTTGTTAGTCACAATTTTCCTTATTTTATATAATGACAGATGTTTTGTACTATTAAGGGTAAGTAATGCAGTGAGAGGAGAACACAGGTAGGAAGTATTGCAAGATGAGTGAGCTAACCAAAAAGAGATTTTCAAGTTTGCAAACACTGCATTATAAGTACATGTGCAATTTTATGAAAAGGTTTTTCAAAGGGACCTAAATAAAGAAAAACAATCGTTTAAGTTATTAATGACATGACGATGCTATCATTATAACCGCCCCCCTAAAAACAGAATTGGGGGCTTCATTAGGTCCTAAATCCACATCTATCCTGAGACCATCTGTATGCATTTATATTAATACAGATATTACAACATGAAATAATTGGTCAACTTAATATTTTTGAAGTAGAAACACATTTTCTTCTTAGGCCCTTAATTTAAGTGATAGGAATTTTTTGAAATCAGAAAAATATCCATACAAGAGAGATCACTTAGGTTTTCTGAGTTTAGAAAGCAAGGCTAAATATTTGTTAGCTTTGTTACGTGTAGAAAATAGGGCGTCTGAGAAACTAACATACACATTCCTTTATCTTTCTGTGTCCTCCTTTTCCCTTTTCTCCCCATTCCTCTTTTTCTCCTTTCCTGTTCTTTCTTTTTCTTCTTTTATCCTCTTTCTTTTGCTTTTCTCTCTTATCCTTTCCTTTTTAAAATGCATGAGTCTGAAGAGCAGTCCTAGAAGCTTTCTTCAAACAGTTGCAGAAATATGTTTATAGAACATGAGCTTTCTTTTCATTGTGATAGGAATTTATTCATGGAAAGTTGTTTTCTGACTCGGAGCAGGAAAAAAAAAACTGGAATTCAGGACATGTTTTTTAGTTTTAGTTTGGAATTTCCATATAGCATTCGCCAAGACATTATATTAAAATTCTAAACAAACTCACAGTTGAAACTATTTTAAAAGAGAAAAAAAAAAAAAAACCACAACACATTTGTTCTGGTAAAACAAGAATCAATTTGAGTAATTTTGCAACAGAAATTATCATATTGCAATGTATTGCATTGATTTGACATTTTCTTTCAAGTTGTTTATTAACTAAATATCATACTCAACTGTTAGTGCTTGCTACAGATGTAAGATTAGTAAGCTAATATATTCATTTTGGGAGCTCTTGGTAAATAAATTATTCTAATAATATTTTTCTATCTTATTTATATTTTACTCTAGAATGATTACAGAAAAGAATCTATTGAAGGGGCTTTCAGGTTGCAAGTATTAATACTTTAATGATTTGCTTACATTTATTTTAATGATATTTTATAATATGTTCGCTGATGGAGAAACCATCTATTTTTCTAGTTGAATTTATCCCTCTTTTCTTACCAATTACAGCTGACCTTTGAACAACAGCAGAGATAGGGGCACTGACCTCCACATAGTCAAAAACCCGAGTGTAACTTTTACTCCCCATAAATTTAACTAGAGTTGTCCCTTGGTATTCACAGGAGATTGGTTCCAGGGTGCACACACACACAAATACCAGAATTTGCAGATGTTTAAGACCCTTACGTACATGAAATGGCATAGACCAATACTCTCAGCTCTCCACATCTGCGGATTCCCACCCACAGATCGAAGACACTGTTTTCCATCTGTGGTTGTCTGAATCCAGGGATGTGAAACCTGGGGATATGGAGAGTCAACGGTGTATTTATTGGAAAAAAATCTGTGTATAAATTGACCCACACAGTTCAAATCCATGTTGTTCAAGGGTCAACTGCATATCAATCACAGAGAAGTTATAACATCCATATGAACTGATAAGGAAGTCACAGTTTCTGAATTGACTCTGTTTCTTTCATCATGGAAAATAATCAGAAAAGTATACAGGAAAAGATTCCACCAAAACTGACAACAAAGGCGGCCCAAACTGCCTAAGCTGGAGCATTCTTCTTTTATGGATGCTTGAAAGGTTCTTCCTGATACTTAGAATTAACTAAAAATAGGTAAAAGCATTATTTCGAGCTTCATGTTTTAAAAGCCATCCTGCATGTTCACACAATTCTTTGAACGATATGTGCCTAGTTATGTTAGATGATTCCCTCTTCCCTTTCATCAACATTCAATCTATTCATTCAGCAAATAAATTTTGAGAACATACTTTATGTGACACACTGTTTTAGGTGCCTGAAATGCATCAGCGAACCAAATGGGTAAAGATCCTAGTCCTCATGAAATTCATACTGTAATGGGGAGAGGCAGACAATATACAATATACAAAATATTTTAATAAGTAAACTGCAAAGTTTATTAGAAGGTAAATAGTGCTATAAAATCAAGAAACAGTAAAACAGTATAAGGAAAAAGGAAAGTGGGGAAGGTAATAGGTTGCAATTTAAATAGTGTGCTCCCTTCTCATTGAGAATATGACATCTCATTAGAGATTTGAGGAAGTGAGGATATTGACAAGGTGGATATCCATCCAGGGTATTTCAAGCAGAAGAGACACCCAGCACAGAGACCTGGGATGAGAGCATTACTAGCATATTCAAGAAAGAGCAAGGAGACCAATGCAGCTGAGGTGAGTAGGCAAGTGGGAAAAGTGCAGGAAGAAAGGAAAATATCTAGATCATGTGGGGCTTTGCAGCCATCGGAAGGATTCTGGTTTTTACTCTGAGTAAACCAGAAGCTATGATAAGGTTGGATCAGAGAAGAAATACGATATGTCTTAAATTTTAAAAGGGTTACACTACTATGTTTAAATCAGAAAAAGCAAGGGTAGGGAGACCAGTTAGGAAACTCTACAGTTAGAGAAAATGTTAAAAATTTTAAAAAAAAAAAAAGCTCCTGCAAAACCTGAAGATTTTGCTTATGAGAACAGTGAAATTGATCTTTTACATTTTATGGGAAAGTTCCTGGGTAAACAGAAGAACATAGACTATCTGGAACACCAGCTTGGCTATTAGAAAAAAAAATTAGAAAAGCTGGTCCAGCAGAAAGACTCTTTTTGAAAAGCCTAACTAAAGTGTCAGGTAAAGGGATTTAACATCTGAAGACCACGCAGCAAGTCCTCCCATTACAGTAGGTACCAAAGTCAGCTACTTAAGAATCTTGATCTCCATTTGATAGAAGAGCATTCCTTTTTATCTAGTAACCTAATCTTCATTCTTGTACTTTCAAATAAATGTTTTGCATTATTTTTTTTTAAAGGCTGAAGCCAAGGATATAGAAACAGTGCTCTTGATAAGTAGCTGGCTTATCGATATATGTTAAAATTATAGCTAACATCTTTCCTGATGCATGGGATGTTGGCTATGATAGAAAGGAAGGAGCCAAGAATGACAAGTCTCTGCCTCCAGTCTTTGATCTCATGAAACAATCGTTCACATTTCTCACAAAAGAATCCATCTGGACTACAAACTTGACCATGTCACCCACTGGTGTAAAATTCTTCAATAATATTCTGTAGTCTGTAGGGTAAAAAATGAAGCTGTATATGTGCCCTTTGTGTGCTCTTAACTTTCCTGAATGTCACAATTGTTTTCTATCCAAATGGGGAAATAAATGACTATTTCATAAATTTGGGAGATATGCAAAAATGTATATGAAAACTTTCAGTACAATATATAAAATTTACTAATGAATGTAAATATGTGTATTTTAATAGCATAGGTAAATTAAGTTCCAAAGTGTTATAAATACTTTGTAAAACACAAACAAAAACATAATTCATTAGAAACAAACAAAAAGAAATTCAATTTTTTCTCATCTAGTAACTTCCCAACCAATTTTCAAGCAGTTAAGTTTAGATAGAGTCTCACTGTTGGGTTAGGCATAATTATGTTCTCAACAAAATATATTTAGAATAGATATTAGTAAAGAAGTTAATACTGTCAAGATAAGGATCCTATGACTAAGGCATCTATCTAAAACCGCCTTACTGAAACAAGTGTCACTTTCTAAATTTGTACTCTCTGTGTATCATCTACCCACTAAACTGAACACACATGTTTACATAATGTAATGTAAACATGCATGTTTACATTATTTAAAATAACAAATCAACAGTATAAGTAGATTCAAGATATGAAGCACTATTTATTAAACTTATCACACTACTTTCAAGCACAGCCATAATCTTATTCAATTGTATTCTTGTCTGCTAGTTGTTAAAGTCATAAATGAAATTTATTTTATATGAGCACAAATGAATCTATTTGGTAATTAAGAACTCATTTTCTCAGATTGTATTATGACTCCCAAAGAGAAAAACATAAGAGGTCTATGTAGTCTCATTAAAAGACTTGAACACTTTTATAAAATGCCCTGACCTCTCCAAGGGGAAAATATGTTTCTCAAACAATAAATTTTCACTTTAATATAATAAAATATCCTGCCAATATCCTAACTATGTAGTATTAATTTTAACTACCCATCTGAAAAAGTGTTAGATTTAAACAAAATACTTATTTATGGAGATTTCAGAAAATCTAGTCATAAAGTTCATCAAGATTCATAGCAGTAGAACAATCCCAGAAAATTCTACACTAGAATTAGTAGCGCTCTCAAGATTGGATCTCATAGTGTTTTAAAATGCATATAATCATCTATATATAATAAAACACAGCTCATCACAGTTTCTAAAGGTATTAATTTTGCTGTTATTAAGGTTACATGCATGTATTTTTTGCTACTTAAAATGCAATTTATGATTTAAAAAATAACCAATAATAGTTTAGAATGTTCCAATTATTCAAAATTACATAGTTGAAAACATTGATACTTTTCTTTCAATAGTTTTGGAGTGAATTTTAGAAACTGTTCTACTTATATATTTCATCATTTTCCTCAAGCTCTACTGTTACTTTTGGAAAAGAAATTTTTTAATTGAGCCTTGAGGTTTCACAAATACATTTTTTAAACAAGGTATGAGTTGTATCCTTCACATAAATGAAACCTTTTCACTAAAAACAGTCATTAAAGTAGTAATATCCATGAAATCTGAAAATGGGTTTCTCTTTATAAACAGTTTGCCATGCCATGGACTTTAAAAGGTGGAGATGTTTAAAAGAAAAGAGCCAGCCCTACTTGAGATATATGCTTATGTTAGGTTTATTTCTCAGATGGCCCAGGTGTGCGGAAAGGAGGGAAGCTTATAAATGATCATTTGCATCTACTGGGTCCTTCATTATGATGCACATTGTTCTAGCACATAACACCTTTTGTATCATTTATTCCTTACAATAATCCTAGAGATAGACAGTATTAATATTATTTTTCCAAAATGAGGAATCTGAGAGTAAGAAAGATTTAACAATACTGACAAGTCACAAAGAGTCAGCGGCAATATCAAGACTGAAACCCAGGTTATCTGACTCCAAAGAGCCTTGAGGTGTCCACTCACCCACACTGTTTCTGAGAATGAAGAATTGAAGACATCAGCAAAACACAAAGTTCATAAAATCAGAATGACCAGGTTAGGAGTCAGGATTAAAGAACTGACTTCTAGCCATAAGAGATTTGTTAAGAGTCATGTAGAGAAACATCTCTAACTAGATCCATCCAACTTATTATACCTTTTTGTTAAACTCAACCAAAGATACCATGCCTTTCATCACACTGAAAATCCTTACAACCATCAAGCATGTCGAGAACAATGAGCTCCAACACTCAGCTGGTCTCTTCAGAAACTGAGGCCAGAGTTGTTGTCACCTAAAAGACAGTTAAAGGAGAGACCATGCATCTATGTCCCATATACACAGCCTCATCCACACAGTAATCATATTCTCTCTCTTCTCCCTCTTTTTCCTCCTTCCTTCTCTTTTTTGCTTTTCCTTCCTCCCTCCCCTTTCCCCTCTCATTCTCTTTGTAAGCACATAAGTTCAGCATTATTACTAAAAAATCAGAAACATTAGCAGAAAATTCTCATTTTCTAAATACGCACTCATCATGGATATGTGAAATAAAAGGTAATGACCAATTGGCAGAAACATGTAAATATTTTATCCTTGTCAGAATACAGCGTCTGTACCATTACCTCATGTTGTGATTCTATTAATTTTTCATTAAGCATATGCTTCAATAAGTAATATTATTCTGACTTACTGTATTGTAACAGAAGGAGAAGTGTGAAGGAAGTAAAGATCCATAAGCCTTTGATCATTTCATTTCAAGCAATGATAGTGGCAACATCTTCCTGGAATTCAGCTGAATGACAGTATCTAAGGGATACTCTATAGACTTCAGATATGCATAATGCAATATTTCCATGCTTCGTGTAAATATTACAATGTGCCACCAATGCCTTCAAACAATAGAAAGAATACTCTGACAAATACTCTATTGCTACTGGCCGTGTAGCATTACCTATTTGTCACAAGTAAGCGAACACACTGTGATATTTTAAAATTTTTCCATCATGTTAATACTTAGAAAACTCTTGAAATTTTTACTCTTTTTACTCTTGAAATCTGAAAGCAAACTCCGCTTTAGCCAAGGCAGTCATTATGCATTGGAAAGAAAGAAAAGAATTCTGAAAGTTAAATATAAAGAATCATGAGCAGACTGGGCAAGGGCTTTCCAGTTAAGAGAGCCATATGAAAACAATTAAAGTCCCAACAACCACATAGTGTCCATCAATACAATAAAACCTGTATCTAGATAAGGCATGGCTGAATGATCAGAAATTACAACTCTGTAAGCTTGCAACATTGAAAAACCATAGGAAAGCCTATAGAAGGAAGTGGGTTGTCTCCCATCTCCATCCTCAATCACTTTCCGCCTTCAAACAATCCTAGGAAGTAACTGAAAGAACATGTTAGTAATCCATGATGTCCTTAAACTGAAAGACAGAAGCCAGTAGTACTCAGGGACAGCCAATACAAGTTCTCATCAGAAGAGAGGTTTCTCCATTAATAGGTAGTCACAACAAGCAGAAAGCATAATGTCAGGTTTCCCCTTAAGTCTTCCCTTGTGAGAATATTGGAGGAAAGTTGTATTGCAGTTACCTTCCTTTATCTCCTATACTTGCATAATGTAATAGCATATGATTCGAGATTAACTATTGTTTCTATGAATCAATATTGTATTGTTTCTATGAAATATGAAAAGTGAATAAATAGAAGCAATGGTTGTGTTCAATGAAAAACATGAGTGACATTAAAGCTACTGAGTTAAACATTAAAAAAATCAAATGCTTGAGGAAAGTAAAGAAAGTCACCTTGAGCTCAGTTAAGAATGATTCCGACATAAAAATGTGGAGAGAATGAGACATATGGTAGACATATTCAAGAGACCAAATTGATACAAAAATAGAAATCTGAAAAACAGCAAAATAGATATAAAGCAAGTGCAGTTATCAAAGAAATAATAAAAAATAATTGTTTTCAGCAAAAGAAAGACTTGAGATTCCAGGATAGGACTCAAGAGCTACCACAAAAATAGATATATAGAAAAACAAAACAAAGCAAACAAACAAACATAAAAACTAATCCCATTAAAATTAGGGCCTTAACTTTGATTTCAAAGATTGAAAAATCCTACAGGTATATCAAAAATAAAAGACAGAAATTTCAAAAGAACTAAACTAAATCGAAAAGGCTTCAAATTGACTTTTACCAGATATCAGAAAAAAGTGAAACTAAAAACACTCCTCTCTTTTGAGGGAAAAAAAAAATACAAAACTATTATCCAAGAACTGAACACCTATCAGGTTCTAGATTAATAGCCGATGCATAAGAGCAACAGAAAGCTATTATCTCATATGCAATTCTCTTAAAATATTCAACATATTCTCCTTTCTGCAGGGGGAAAATTATAAAGGCATATTTTACTTATACAAGAGAATAAATTAAAAACTCAAGAATTAGAAAGTCAGCTTTAAAAAGAAGATAAGTTGGCAAATGATAAATGGTTAATTCTCAATAATTTCCTTTCATATTATCTTAAAGCTTAACAAAATGTCAAAAATAAATCTTCAAAATTTATATATTGTAATAATAGCAAATAAAATCAATAAAAAGAAAAATGAAATATTATTGATTTAAATGGAAATATTATGGAGCAACCCAGGAGGAATAAAAAACATGTTAAATTACTATTTTTCATAGTAAACACGAAAGAAAATCTCAGAATTCTGGACAACATAAGATTACTTTGTTTGATTGTAAAAAAAGGATCCGCCATCCTTGGGTCCACTGCTGATAGGAAGGAAACTGATATAACTGTAAGTAGTACAATTTGGCAGCATAGAACAAAAATCTTAGAAATGGTAATACTCTTTGAACCAGCAATTATATATTTTTTTAAAATGTTCAATAAAATAGTTTAAATAGCAAAACTTTGAAAACAATAAGAAATTGGCTAAATGAAGAAAAGTGTTTTAGGAAGATAAATATAGTAAAAATGAGAGGTGCGATATGCTACAAGCATTAATGTATAAAAAAATTCAAATTAATAAACTTCTCTATATGGTACCGTATTTTCTATTTGATTAACAAGGAATATGTATTACTTTTATAATCAGAAAAAAATAATATTACAAATATAAAATCACTTACAAAACCTGTGGGTTAGATCAAGAAGAGAATTATATGTATGCTCTTTTAATGGAAGTGGCTTGATCTGATGGATTTGACACTAAATTTAGAATTGGAAAATTGGAATCTAGATCACAGTCTCCACTACTTTGATCTAAGCTGTGCTAGCATGGTCAAGTAAAATCCCCTCTCCAGGCCTCAGTTTCCTCAACTGCAAAATAACAATAATACACTGCACCTTTCCTATGTTCTTTTATTACAATGCTAAATAAGTCAAGCGACCAAATTATATCTAAGGTCTTTTTTTAACTTTCTTTTGTAAAATGTGCAAAATGATAGAAATTAAAAACAAAACTTGGGTGCTCGTATCATTCATTTCTTAGTAGTAGTAAGAAAGTACTCAATTTATTTTAATTTTTTAGCAATGAGATTTTTCTTTAAAAGAAACAAATTCTTGACAAAAATAATTTCTACAAATCTCGATAGATAACATAAAAGGTATTTCAGCATAAATAAAAATAATACTCCTTGTAAGTGTTATTAATATGGCTGTTATAAATCTCTTTTCTGAGAATTTCATCTGAAACCTTCCAGCACGATAATATAGTAAAAAATATGATAGTTAACACATGTCAGAATAGATATAAGTTCATAGTACTTATTGCTGTTAATGAATTTATCTTACTGAATTCTCCCCCAGTACATCTGAATCTTATGGTTAATTGGCAAAGGCAATTAAAGTAAGATTAAAGCAATAAAACAATGTTGAATATGTTGCAGTCTCAACCTCAAAAAAAGCTATAGTTTCTACATGAGGGAAAGTAATCTAAAGAACCGATGAAACCAGTTTTCTCATATAAAACAATACAGATGACTTCATAAATGAACCATAAAAATATTCCCTTGGGGAAAATAGACTTAAATGTCTTTTAGATTCATCTTCAAATCCTCCACATTTAATATGTGAGTAAACAGCCTCAGGATATATCTCCCATCTTCATCACTGCTTAATAGCATAGGCAGGAATAACAGTAATAAATTTGTAAAATATTCAAGTCAGATGCTTGGAGATAACCCAGACTAGCTCCAATGTTCTATAGATGAAGAGACGGTAAAGACAGGGACAATAATTTTTTGGAATACAAATTCCATCACAAATACCTTCTCAAAAATCGTTCCCCAAACATTTTCCAGTGTATATCTTGGATCTTCAATCTCTTTATCCAGCATCATTCCCCTAATTGCATGGTCTGCAATTTCCCTTTTGTAAAAAATACGCCCTTGACCAATTAGCCTCCTTCAAACTTAACTCCATTTCTCTGATCTTTTTCATAGCCAACCTTCTGAACAGACTTTTTTATACATTTTTCTCTACTTTCTCATCTTCTGTCCATTCCTCTACCTACCACGACCTAGTCCTGTTGATACTTCTTTAGAAGAGCTTATTTTTTTTCAAGGTTATCAATAGCCTGTAAGTCACCAAAAGACAAAATCCTCAGTTTTTTTCCACCTCAACCCCTCAGCAGTATTGGCACAGCTGACGCATCCTATTTCAATGAACAGTATACTTCCAGATTTTGCCTCCATTTCTCTTTGGTTCCATCTCTGTTTCATTGTCATTCTCAGGCTTCTTCCTTCTCTGTTCGATTTCTAAATGTTGATTATCTTAAGGCATGATACCGAGTCCTTTTTCTTCATCATCTATGCTGTTTTCCTAAATGAGCTGATCCTAGATGTTGATATGCTGATAACTCTCATGTTTATAGCTCCAACTCTAGACTGGCTGAATAAACTGTATTCTTAACAACTCCATTGAGCATCTCTAATAGAACTCTTAATTTGCCACCATGTAAAATTGTTCCCCACTCTCAGTCTTCTCAATTTGTCAACAGCACTGTCATCAGATTTCTATAGCCAGATACATAAGGATTACCCTTGACTTTTCTATTTTCTCTTACTTCCTCATCCAATATATTCAGAAGGCTTATTAAATACAACTTCAAAATCATTTCTGCTCCTAACACTCTATTCTAGGCCACCATAATGTCTCACCTGCATTACTCCAACAGTCTCTTGTCTCCCATCTTCGACTTTGTTCTCCTATTCATCCCTTCTTTATGTAACAGCAAAGGTATTTCTTTTTTTATTAAATACATCCTGGCTTGGTAAGCCATTAGCAGTTTGCCACTGCACTTAAATAGTTCCCATACTCTCTACAATGGCTTGTAAGTCCACACATTCTCTGGCCCTTTTCTAGCCCTCTAATCTCCGATCCCATCTGCCATCATTCCTCTACTCACCTCTGTGTTCCAGCCATATAGACCTTCTTTCACTTCGTTAATCAGATCATGCATTTTGCTGGCTCATGACCCTGTCACTTGCCCTTCCTTCCTCTGAAAGTGTTCTCTCCTCCATTTTTTGAAAGCCTTCCTTTTTCTTCCTTTAGATTTCAGGTTCATAGTGACCTCATAAAGGAGGACTTTCCTCACCACTACTTAAAGCAGGTTCTCCAGTGTTGTTTTTTCTATCTCATCACATCATCTGTGTTCTTCGGTTAATTTTTTACTGCTTACAGTAGCTTCTTCCTAGCTAGAATAGAAATTCATGTAAACAACTACTTATGTCTACTTACTATCATACCCTCCATTTGCACACTTTGTTGGATAGAAATAAGGTTCTACTCTGGACTCTGTACCTGAAAGACTATCTTGGGTTCCATTATAATATTTTGTGACTCATGGCATAGCAAATATTATCTAGATGCCCTGACTTCATATATGACATTCTATTTCCCCCACTGCTTTTATTTATAAGGGACATGACAAAGTTTCCACAATCCTCTGACAGAGAAAACAGTTATTAACAATAGTAAGAACAGTAACAACCACAAAAATAACAACTCACTACCACCACCACCACCACTAACAACCCCCCATTCTTCAAAGAAAATGTCAAAGTTGGGATAACTTAGTGAAGAAATCTTGGGTTTCCTTTCATTTGTCTCCCTTACAGAGGAAGTGGTCATAGTGAGTGTCACTAAGATAGCCTTTAGAGCCTTAATACCCTGGGTTCATATCTTAGCTCTACCATGTAACTAGCTCCATGATATAGGAGCTGACCCAACTCACACCACCTCTCTGAATATCCGCTCAAGAAAGTAGGGATGGCAAGACTTAGTTTCAAGCATTTTAGTGAATTAAATAACAAAACTGCACTTTATCACTCTTGGATATGATCACTATATTGAAATACATTTGTTTTATTGTGTTGTTTTTCTAGTTTACTAAATATGCCATTTTAACCCAAATATTATGTTGGAAATTACATATCATATTATTTAGTAACAACCAAAAAAGTGACTATTATGCCTTGATATATGTATACCTCTGCTTAGTACTATCAGCCAAATCAATCAAAGAATATTGATGTGATATACAGATGTATATAGGTAGCTCTAAACTCTGAACAAAATATAACAATATTTCAGTGAGTTTCCTTTAATAAAATAAATATTTTTCAGTGAACTTTTCAATATGCCTATGCAATGTAGCTTAATTTGTTTGGATACTAAAGCTTTGAGATGAATTTAACAAGTGATTTTGAAGAGCTCATTATCAGTAGCTTCTGTAATTTTCTAGTCATATTTGCTGTTCTCTCACTTGCTTGCACATATAATTTTCCAGTGTCATTTATATTGATCAACAATGCTCTTATCCAATTCTAAAACACATTTAATCAAATTTTAGCTATAGCACACATACCCCGAAAGCCATTTGCCACACATATTTGACATTAACTAGAAGCTCTACACATTTTACGATGTCAGTTCTTTCACCAGGTTGTATTGCATACCTATTCTGGACAGTATCAGTGTAGCACTCATTGCTTCTAAAAGTTACATAATGGATACTGTATTAAAGATATAAGGTAAAGTTTTTATTTTCATAGATAATTTACCATTATCTGGTATGCATACAGGCTAAAAGAATATTTTTCAATAGTTATATGTGCCATTTTTTCTTTTGCCACTCAATAACCAACTAACTATACAATAATAGGAATTTCTCATTAATAGTTGTGGAATAAAGAAGACATTGTGCCAATCACTTTGTGTTTTTCCATTGTGAAAATAATTAACTTGATTAAATACAGTAACCTTTGTTTCTACATATCATTTTAATTTTGAATGTATTAAGCTCTAATTTGCAAAAATATCATTAAAAATATATAGAAACGTATAATTTTCATTGAATTTTATATATTTGACTTAAAAACTATTTTAAAGTAACTTTATTTTCAAGATATGCTATATTATTTCAAACTTTTGCTTAAAATTTAAACTGTTGCTCATTAGTCAACATTTTTCTCAATGTTTTTACTGTTTACATTTCCAAATCCTGCAGTTGAACTTGAACATACTTCTCTACTTTTTAAATTCATTCTTTCTTCTTAATCATCAATCAATCCATCTTAAGAGCAATTTTATATTTATTAAAATGTTTCAGCTTTTGTAAACTCAATAATGTTCTTTCTGAAAAATATTCTAATTTTGGAGCCCAAAACTTGACGGAAATTATCAACACTCTTACTCATAACAGAAAAACAATTCCTGGATTTGTCTCACAATTAACTAATTATGTTAACATAATAATAAACTATACCCTCTTTTTCCAGTAAGGATCAAATTGACTCTCATAAGCCAGAAAATCAAATGAGAAGTTAATGAAAAAAAAGATAAAACAATCCATTTCTACCTAGTGGGCACAATCAATGCACTCCCTCTACTGTTGGCTCTTTCACATTGTGAGTTAAAATTTGTTGGAGTAATTTTTGTCAAGTGTGTAATTCTTGTAAGAATTTATGTCTCATTAATAGTTGTGGAATAAAGAAGACATTGTGCCAATCACTTTGTGTTTTTCCATTTTGAAAATAATTAACTTGATTAAATACAGTAACCTTTGTTTCTACATATCATTTTAATTTTGAATGTATTAAGCTCTAATTTGCAAAAATATCATTAAAAATATATAGAAACGTATAATTTTCATTGAATTTTATATATTTGACTTAAAAACTATTTTAAAGTAACTTTATTTTCAAGATATGCTATATTATTTCAAACTTTTGCTTAAAATTTAAACTGTTGCTCATTAGTCAACATTTTTCTCAATGTTTTTACTGTTTACATTTCCAAATCCTGCAGTTGAACTTGAACATACTTCTCTACTTTTTAAATTCATTCTTTCTTCTTAATCATCAATCAATCCATCTTAAGAGCAATTTTATATTTATTAAAATGTTTCAGCTTTTGTAAACTCAATAATGTTCTTTCTGAAAAATATTCTAATTTTGGAGCCCAAAACTTGACGGAAATTATCAACACTCTTACTCATAACAGAAAAACAATTCCTGGATTTGTCTCACAATTAACTAATTATGTTAACATAATAATAAACTATACCCTCTTTTTCCAGTAAGGATCAAATTGACTCTCATAAGCCAGAAAATCAAATGAGAAGTTAATGAAAAAAAAGATAAAACAATCCATTTCTACCTAGTGGGCACAATCAATGCACTCCCTCTACTGTTGGCTCTTTCACATTGTGAGTTAAAATTTGTTGGAGTAATTTTTGTCAAGTGTGTAATTCTTGTAAGAATTTATGTAAATATTTCCAAGCTATGTTGTACTATACTAAACTGTTCTGTCTCATTCTATTCTACTTTTTTTTTTCCTTTTTAAAATGCTGATTGTAATCTACAAGATTAATTTTGTCACTCACTCATGGGTCACAACCAGCACTTTCAAAAACACTGCTTCATGCTATTTGACACAATGGACAATGAAGAGAAGCATAAAAAGATCCATACACTTAACTTGGTAATATCATATTGAAAGTACCTGCCTTAAACACGACAATGTCTCTGGCACTACCTTACCTCCCTTCTACCTCCTTCTCACTCACTTCCCAATCATATTCCCAGATTCTAATATCTGTAACTCATTGACTTATGATTCTTTACAATAAGGACTGTTTATTTCTCTAAAAATTGTCATGATATGTTAGAAATATTAACGGTAGTGATTATACAGATATTGGTGGTTGTAAATTTGAAATAGTAAGAATTATAGGCAGATCTTGAAGTTGAAAAATAAGGACAACACAGTTCATATAAACCCCTGAAGGTGATGTTGGGCTGACCTGGTTATCATGCTTGACCCAGGTCACTTCAGAACAACCCACACAGTGGCAAGGCAAAACCTTTTAGCTGAGATGCTATAGTATGTTGGGTAAGAGGCACAGGCTTTGGAATCAGACTTTCTGCATTCAAATCTCTTCCTACCTGTGTTAATGCTATGCTCAATTTCCCTAACTTTAAAAGTGGATAACAACAATATCTATGTCATAGGATTGTTTAAGGAATTAAGAGTTAAAATATACAAAGCACTTCGAACAGCACTGGCACACTGTAAGTACACATGGATGTTAATGAATGGTGTATTTATTCTCTTATTCTTTGATCCCTTCACTGGTATGTCTACAAATGTGTGTAAATCTGTGCATACTTTTTCCCTTAATATTTTGGGGCATTATAAGCTATATCTTCTAATACCTCCACTGTTTATGACAACCACATTTTGAAATTACTCTTTTGCATTTCTTACACTTTCTTTTCTCCTATTATTACCATATATTTTATAATGCCACCTCCAGAAGAACTTTGCAGTTGACATAGTTCATCATCCATTCTTTTGAGTCTTATTTTTCCATGTGTAACAATAAAATATAAAACGGATATAATTCTAAGTCCTGGATTCAAAGGAGCTGAAGCCCAGAAAGATTGAATGAACAGAAGGACAAATAATTACAAACTTATATATGGTAAGTGTTACTCAGAGGAACAGACTCAAGATACTTCGGAAACAGAAGATAATACAAATATTTATGTCTATGGAAAGATTCACAGAAAAGAGGATACTTAAATTGCCTTGAAGCATGAATAGGAGCTCGACAAATGACAAAGAAGTTCAAAAGGCATCATAGGGTTTTAAGCAGAAGAAAAGGTTCATATTTGGCTTTATAAGACTATTTTAGAAGGATCGTGGAGGATAGTTTGGAAGGAGTAAAGTTAAAAACAGATACCATTTGGAAAATGACAGTCATATTCAAGGGGAAGGCTGCCAAGTTTTAAACTAAGGCAGTAGGCTGGAATGAAAATAGAGAAGGAAGAATAACCAAGGACCATGAGTTAACAGGAGTTACTAGTAACTTTATATGAAGCAGATGGTAAAGAAGAATGCAGGTAAATTATAAGATTTTGAACTTGACTGATGATTGATAATGGGATTGTATTTGTTTCCTTTTGCTACTATAACAAATTACTACAAACTTGACTTAAACCAACACAAATTTATTTTCTTAATTTTCTCTGAAGTTTAGAAGTTCAAAATCAGTCTCTTTGAATTAAAGTCAAGATGTCAGCAGAGCTGGTTCCTTTGAGGTTCTGAGGGGAGAATCTGTCTCCCTGCTTATTTCAACCGGCTTTTTCTCATATCCACCTGTATTTCTTGGCTTATGGCCCCTTCCTCCTTCTTCAACATGTCCTACTCTATTCTCTGCTCAGTCATCACGTTGCTTTCTTCTCTTCTGACTCTGGGTCTTCTTGAACTAATCTTTAAAAAGCAACTGTGATTACATTAGGTCCGCGTGGATAATCCAGGATAATTTCCCCATCTCAACAACCTAAACTTACTCACATCTTCAAAGTCCTTTTAGCCAAACAAGAAAACATTCACAGGTTCTGGGGATTAAGATGTGCACATGTTTAGGGGGCCATTATTCAGCCTACCACAGTAATAAACTGAAATCATGTAAGAGAGGGAAAAGACAAAGTTTATTTGAACTCTACCACATTTTAGACGTCTTTACATGTGGAAACAGGTATTTCCAGGAAAACACTAAATTAGATAAGAGAAGCTTGGTACAGGCAATACGACTTTATCACTACATTAACAGCATTTGGTATGGGACTTAGAACATAACTGATATAATTACTTGTCTCACAGGAAATGATGAATAATAGCATCAATAAATCAATATTAGTCTTAAGAAAAGTTAATATGAAAAATTTTGATGTTGATTGCCTCACACAAAGTATTTATCCAAAAAAAGTCTGAAAATTAAATGAACAAATTTCTAAATATGAGGTTTTTTCATATTACTGTTGTTGAAGCCCACAAGTTAAAGAAAGCACAACCCATGAAGAGAAAGGCAGATAAAGCCTTTTTGAGCAGCCAACATCTAAGGAAAGGAGAGTTTCTGTGGGTTCCCAGTATTCCAGCAGAACACTGATTTGAACGACTCAGTTTTATAGTCTGATATTCCTAGCCCAGTTTTTGGTTAAGTTACTATGATCAGACTCTGTGCTCATTTATTTCCAGACTTGGATATAGTATTAAAGTGCCAGTGAATTTACAAGCAATTTAGTACTTTCTCCTGCTGTGGTCCATCTGCATCCAACAAGCTTGAGAGCCAAAACCCATCAGTTTCTCCACCTACAGTGGCCACAGTCCACATGGTCCTCCTGACCCACTGCTCAGGAATCAAGGAAACAAGGTTTTAAAATCATAGAGATGCTGGTTCCTTCTTAGTAGTGGTATTATAGCAAGGTGATGTAGGCTAAGTCTACGCTTCTTCCTAAGTAACCATTTCCTAACCTTACTATTTTGTTAAATGTAAACAGTTGATTTAATACTATTGGTAGGTAGCTAGCCAGACATGAGAGACAGGGGAACAACAGAATGGAAGCCCAGCTCAGAGACTACCCAAAGGACACCCCATTGGCAGTTAAAGAATCCCTTCTGCATCCCAAGAGAAAAAAGACAGGAGGGCCATAACCTATAGCTGGTTTTATTCGGCCATAGACTCATGCACAGAAGGTACTGCCCTGACCTGCCCACAACCTCAGCCTCATGATACCATCATTATAATACCATGTTTATGCCCAGAAGTTCATGAATCTAATTATAACAGATCAAATTCTGAGCAAGCACATGCGCACTAGACAGAGTTACATAGCAGCAAAGTGTCAATCAAAACGACTTCACATGCCAATCACCTAGGAACACCTTCTTTATAACCACCCACCACAGCCCAAATATAATACAGACCTTCCCACTTCTGTGTGGTTACAGCTCTCTTCACTGAAAACCTGCTCCTCCCTTGGGGTGTACTCTGTCATTTATCTCTTTTACCTTTTTTCTTCCCAAATTCCACATCACTGCAGCCTTCCTTAGCATGGCCTGTCTCCTAAAATATACCTTTAATAAATCTTTTTCTAAATCTCACTGACCTGTGATTCTTTGCTGTGTCATCTGGGAAGAACCAAGGAAAAATGCTAATTGCATTTCTGCATTGTTACCCACCCCATGACACTGGGGCGACACTGGAGTACAAATCACCCCCAAATGGTAACAGTCTTATGGGCTGAACTGTGTCCCCTCCCCGCACACAAAATTCATATATTGAAACCCTAACCCCAGTACCTCAGAATGTGACTATATTAGGAGAACGAGCCTTTAAAGAGCTGATTAATTTCAAATGAGGCTCTTAACAAGTGCCCTAATCTAAAATAACTGGTGTCTTTATAAGAGGAGAAAATTTGGACATACAAAAGAGACATCAAAGATATATGGGCATAGAGGAAAGGCCATGTGAGGACACAGTAAAAAGGTATCTATTTGCAAGCCAAGAAGAGAGACCTAAGAGGAAACCCAGCCTGTGGATGCCTTGATCTCGAACTTCCAGCCCCCAGAACTGTGAGACAATACACCTCTGTTGTTTAAGCTACCCAGTCTGTGGTATTTTGTATGGCAACCCAAGAAGGCTAATACAGATTTTGCTACCATGTAATGGGGTGCTGCTGTAACAATACCTACAAATGTGGAAATAGTCTTGGAACTGGGTAATGGGTAGAGGCTGAAAGAGGTCTGACGCACATTTGAGAGAAAACCTAGATTATCTTAAGGAAACTTGGTAGAAATAAGGATGTTTAAATGTGCTTCTGTTGAGGCCTCAGGTGAAAATATATTTTTGGACACTGGAGGAAAGGTGATTCTTATTATAAAGTTACAAATTCTTATTATAAAAAGGACAAAGAACTTGTCTGAGCTGTGTTGTAGTGTTTTTTGTTTTTTGAAATTAAATTTGTAAGTGACAAAATTGGGTATTAAACAGAGAAAACTTCTAAGTAAAGTGCTGAAGGTGTTACCTAGTTTATTCTTATTGCTTATAGTAAATTAAGAAGAGAGAGATGAATTGAAGAAATTATTAAGCAAAAAGTAACCAGAACTAGAAGATTTAGAAATTTCTTAGCTTATCCATATTGCAAAAACATGGGAAAGCATGTTCAAGAGAGAGCATCAAAGTGGGTGGCTAGACAATAATCCCATAAAGAGATCACAGGTGTGACTCATTAATCTAATCAAGCACCTCAACAGAAGATAGGAATAGAGATGAGGTTGTACTAGTAGAAACTCAGTCACCGTGGACTAAAGGAGCAGACGTGAAACAAAATCAAGGAAGGCTGTTGGACTACTGGGCTTCTACAGAATGAGACCATAGAGCTATCAGGCTGCAAGCCTGTAATATCCTTCAAGAAAAGAGAATGACCCAAAGGCTATGCAGAGATCAGCAGGGCTGCCACAGTATCTATGGCCCCAGGCCTGGAGGGCAGGGCTCCCTCCTTCTTGGTTTCAAAGAGCAGTGCCACCTCCTAGGTTTCAGTGAGCAGGCTGCACTTCTGCCCAGAGCCAAGGTGACACTGCTGCCTCAGAGGGCACAGAAGGTGAAGGCAATACCCTGATGGGCCGAGAAGACAGAGCCTTGAGCTTAAGAGGATTATTCTTAAGTCTTAAATATAACGGAATTTGCCCTGCTAGCTTTTGTACTTGCTTGTGACATCTGAGCCCCTTCTTTCCAATTTCTCCCTTTTGAAATAAAACTGTCTATCCTATGTCTGTCTCACCATTGTATTTTGAAAGCATATAACTTGTCTGGCCTCACAAGTTCACAGCTAGAGAGAAATTTGTCTCCAGATGAATCATAACTTGAGTTTCACCCACAATTTAGAAATTTAGATGAGATTTGAGATTTAGAATTGATTCTGAATGGATTAATATTTGAGTTATTTAAAATGAGGGTGAATGTAATTTTGCATATGAGGATATAAATTTTAGAGGTCCAAAGAGTGGAGTACTATGGACTGTATTGTGTTCCCCCCAAATTCATATGTTGAAGGTCTAACCCCCAGTACCTAAGAATGTGACAGTATTTAGAGACAGGGCTTTTAAAGAAGTGATTAAAGTGAGGCCCTGAGATTAAGATCTTAATCCAATCTGACTGCTATCTTAAAAGAAGAGGAAATTTGGACCCAAATACATCAGGGATGTGCATGATCAGAAGACCATGTGGGGACACAGTGAGAAGGGAGCCATCTGAAAGCCAAGGAGAGAGGTCTCAGAAGAAACCAAACCTGCCATCATCTTGAGTTTGTACTTCTAGCCTCCAGGCCTGTGGGAAAATAAATTTCTGCTGTTTAAGCCAACCAGCCTGTGATATTTTGTTATGGGAGCCCTAGTATACTTATATAAATAGCTTACATTTGAGTTAGCAAATGAAAATTCTGAAAAACACGAGACAGATTGCATTGAGTACATGGTGTCTGTGCCTTCTTATGGCAAATTATCACCTTACAACTCTCCTTATCTCAAAAAAAAAGTTTATCATTTCTTTTCAGTCTTAAAACATAGCAGCTCAAAGTTATGTGTTAAATATGAATGTAGGAAATAGTTAGAAATTTGTCTTTTTTATTTATTCAGTTTATAATGTGTTTTACTCCTATTATCTGTCCTAATATCCATGTAAGACAGAAGACAGGACAGATGTAACACTGCACACATAACTGATGAGAAGATTTTGTTGAAGATTAACTAACTTGCTCAAGTTTAGAAATGTAATAAATTGGCAAAATAAAATCTTAGACTCAACTGTTTCAATACCAGTTCATTGAATTCTAAGAATTTACAGCCATCTTGCAAAACACACACACACACACACACACACACACACACACACACACACACACACAAAAACCTCCTACTAGTACAAAGCTCAGATTCTTTATAAAGATATGTTTGAAGGTTGGCAAAAGAGACAAAATGTAAATTCAAAAGGAATAGATCATTGAGATCAGATCCTTACTCTTTTGGATATAAACTTTGTGGAACACTGGGAAAGGTTATGGAGAAATTGAGTAGAATAACAATGAATCACCTTTCTAGCAAGGGTGGGCCTGGTTAACTTCTTGTCTCATCTACATCTGTGACCCACAAGGCTTTCTTGCCCTTTTCATATTTACTCTGAACTTGGCTGGCTTGTTTGTGGGATTCACAGGCAATGGTGGACTGACTGGCTGAGTGACTGATTGTAATCTGGGTTAAATTATCAATTAACTTATTCAACTTTTCACTTTAGATCTGGTAAAATGCATTTCAGCTGTCTTGAATGCAATACAGGTAATTTTTGCGAGTCCATAATGTAGCTGCAAACATGGCTCCTGTGTCTGTTTACACAGGTGATTCTCTAGGGATGGCACGGATAGTATTTCTTCTAATTACTATCACAACATTCTAATACAGCTTATTATAAATCAAATCACTACCTACATTTGCCACTTGCAAAAATAAAAACCAATACCAAAATAACAAAAGGAAAACTAAGTGGGACAAATTACAGGAGAGAGGGCTATTAACCAAGGTATATTTCAGCCCACCTGGGCTTGCATTTCACCTCATTTTAAATTGTTGCTAGATAGCTCTAAAGACTTATGTGGACAGTACCTCACAAAAAATGAATTTCCTTTTTGCAACTAAGATAAAGTTAGGGTGAGAACTCTAACCTCTGAACTATTTCTCATTGAGATTGCATATATTTTTGGCACATGGTTGTCTGAAGTTCCTAAATTTAGCCAGGGATTTTTAAAAGAGAGGTAATAATTGGATGCTGTATAATACAAGACACTAAGAGTCCACAAAATTAAGATCACTGTATGAATACTCTGAAGAAAAAAAAATACCTTTATTTTTCTTACAATACTGTTGCTTGCTTTTTATTATTTTTAATTATAGTTTGTATATATTACATTAGTTTCAGGTACTTACACTTTTTTTTAATATTCACCTTGTTAAGTTGTTATTACCTCAATCCTCTGTGTCATGAAGTAAAGAAGCTTTCCACGGTTCTGCAAGCTAGAGCAATATGGCATAGCTCTTCAGTGGACTTCCAGAAGTAATGGCATACATTACAGAAATTACGCCACTGAGGAGAGCAAATTCACATGCATCAAAAGATCCACGTGCATGGAGGACGAACTTCCTCCTTCCCTTAAAGATCGAAATCTAAATTTTCCGTGTTCTTCTAATCAATTTGTTAAAAATTGATTGTTAAAGAATGTGTCATCAAGCTTATTTAATCAGCTTATTTTCATGTCATCAACTTATTGGATCCTCACAATAGCTCTATGAAGCAAAATATAAATAATTTGATCTCTATTTTTATTTCTCCATAAAAAATAAATATAGATGGGGAAACTGAGATTTAAATAGTATAAGTGTAACAGCATGCAATTATTGGTCTGTAGAGCCAAAAAACAACTTTCCAAATGACAACAGTCTTCATTTAAAAAAATAGATTACATGGTACTATTATGTTGTTGGCTTTCATTAATGACAGATTGTACTTTAGAAAAGTTCCTAAAACACATTATTAGTAAAAAATAGGGTTAACACATCTATTTGTCTGCTCAGGAAAATAGAAAGTTATCATGTGTTTGAAATAATACAATTTTTCTGTTCTTCAAAAATAATGAACTCGGTCAATAGAGAACATGATTTGTGTATATTGAGAATGTAAAATAATAAAGACATTGTATTACTTTGGCAACTTCATCTGTCCACTGATCTGATGAACATTTATTAAGAGTTTACCATATGCCAGGGGCTGATCTAGCTGCTAGAGAAAGGACAATAAGATAATTAAAATGTGACTTTGAGGTGTACACACAGCTTAGGGAAGTATGCAGACATTAAATAAATAGCTATACTGCAATGCAGGTGAGTGAAAAGTATAGATCTAAAGATTTTTACAAGAGCATGGAGGACAAAACACCTCATTCAGTCTAGGGGTTCATGGGAAGCTGCAAGTGTACAATTCTTCATACTTAAATGCCATAAGGTTGTCTTATGGACAAAGAGAGAAGAAATACTGCAATTGTATCTATTGTTGACTTCATTTCCATTATAATGTACTCATTGCCATATTCATACTAAAATTGTGGGTACTCTAAGAATACTCAGAAGCTGAGATTGTGAGTCAAGTGTGAACAGCACTTTAAGTGTGTGTGGAAGGGAGCGAACCCTGAGATATACATAAAGAGGATTTGTGTGTGTGTGTGTGTGTGTGTGTGTGTCTATGTGTGTAAGATTATAAGAGATGCCCTTAATTTTATTTTGGTACACTATCTAAATTAAAAACAAGCAGGCACCCAGATACTTCAGCCTAATCCGTCCCTTTCAAAAGGACATTAGGCCTGAGTGTCCAAGAAAGAAATAATTGTATCTAGCATTACACACTCATATCAAGAAGAATTGCTGCTTTGACTGACTGAGAACAGTAAGGCTGGGGTTTCTTCATCTGGGTACAAAAGTATATCTATTTCAGTTTATTCTGTATTCAATTATTCATTGTAAAAATTTCATATCATGTTGTATTCTCCGAACAGCCTAAAATCTATTTCCTTTCTTGATTGGCAAATACCTTAGCAAGCAAGCTATCTTACAGTCTAGAACTGAGAATCTAGGAAATGCAGATGTAAACATTTTCCCCTTTGATAATCCCCTTAGACTAGAAATTTAAGTTTTTCCATCTCCAGCATCTAGCATAAAGTTTGGTATATAATAAAAGCTCAATAAATGTTAGGTAAATGAAGGAAGAAAGTGTGGAAGGACAGAAAGAGGGAGCCCATCCTGTTGTAGTCAGTGGAGTGCCCAAATTCCAGCAGGGCTTACAGTGTCCAGTAGCTAATCTCCACCAACCTGAGGGCTGTCTCTCACTGATGGTAGCTCACTGCTTCCATGTGCAGGAGCAGGTTCTAATCAATGCCTAAGCATGTTATAAACACCCCAACTCCCTTACTAAGCCCTTGAGTGGGTATATTAGTTTCCTATTGCTGATATAAGAAATGACCACAAATTTAATGGCTTAAAGCAACACAAATGTAGTATCTTATAGTCCTGGAGGTCAGAAGTCTAAAATAGGTCTCACTGGACTAAAATTAAGGTTTCAAAAGGGTTTCTTCTAGAGGCTCTAGAGGAGAATCTGTTTCCTTGTCTTTTTCAGCTTCTGCAAACCATCCACATTTCTTAGCTTATGGCTCTTCGTCCTTCTTCAGAGCCAGCTACAGCATCTTCAAATCTCTGACTCTTTCTCCTTCCACAATACCCTTCTGATTACACTGAGCCCACCCAGATAATTCTAGGACAGTCTCCTTACCTAAGATCAGTTGATTAGTAACCTTGACCTTCCTGTGCCATGTAACACTGACATATTCAAAGATTCTGGGGATTAGGGCATGGGCATCTTTGCGAAGATTCTGCCTACAATAGCGGGTGAGCTCTGAGGCCAGATCTACACTGATTCCAAAAATTCTCAAAGGGATTAAGCTCTAGTTGCATACAGCAGGAGTCCCCAACCTCCAGACCATGGACCGGTACTGTACGTGGCCTGTTAGGATCTAGGCCACAGAGCAGGAGGAGAGTGGCGGGCAGGCGAGTGAGCAAAGCTTCATCTATATTTAAAGCCACTCCCTAGAGCTAGCATCACTGCTTCGGCTCCACCTCAGGTCATCAGGCATTAGATTCTCATAGGAACACTGGTCCCTGGTGCTTTAAAGGTTGGCAAATGCTGGCATACAGGGTTTAATTTCTTCATAATGCCACTTTAATCAGTGCCTACGTTTCCCTTTTAGCCACCTCACTTTCCTGCTCTTTCCTGGTGCTTCCTAGGATTACTTCCCAAATAAATTACTTGTACTTATCTCAGGGTATGACTCTGAGATTGGATCTGGCAGGGTAAGTGCCATGCACCACCCTGATAAAACGATTATTATATATGAAAGATAAGATAATAATCATATCATAATCAAATACTTTAATAATCATACATATTACATACTTCCATGTCCCTATATATTATTATTTTGTGTTGTTCTGATACAGGGATTATTTCTACCACACATTTTTGGTTTGATTCTGAGAGCTTCACATTGTGGTAGACAAATAGTAGAGAGGTATTGCCATCCCGACAGAACAAGTTTTATCCTGTCATCATATTTTTTTCTATTTTTTTAAACTAGAATTTATGGCGTTCATTGCTTCCTGTAGACCCATATGTCTGATATATTTTCTTGTCTGAAGAATTTCTTTTAACTGTTCTTGTAGCATAAGTCCACTGGTGATGATTGCTTACAGTTTTTGTATGTTTGAAAGCCTATGTTTACCTTAATTTTTGAAAGATATTTTCCTGAGTAAAAAATTTGGGGTTGATAGTTTTTTCCTTTCAGTCCTGTAAAGATGCTAATGTTGCTCCACAACATTGCATTGTTTCCAATAAGAAATCCTTTATAATTCTTATCTTTGTTCCTTTGTGTGTAATGTATCTTCTTTGGCTACTTTTAGAATTGTCTCTTTATTATTGGTTTTGAGCAATCTGATCACGATGTGCCTTTGTTAGTTTCTTTATTGTGTGTGGAGTTCATCAAGTTTGTGTGTGGAGTTCACTGAGCTCCTTAGATCTCTATAGTTTTGACAAATTTGGGCAATTTTCAGTCATTATTAATTCAATTTTTTCTGTCCTCCCCTTCTCATTTGAGAATAACAATTACACCTACATTAAGATGTTAGAAGTTGTCTCACAGCTCACTAATGCTCATGTCATTTTGAAATTTCTCTTCTGTGTTTCATTTTGGTAGTTTCTATTTATATTAACCTTTTCTTCTACAGTGTTTAATCTGACATTAATCTTATTTAGTGCAATTTTTTTTTTATTTAAAACTTTGTATTTTTCTTTTCTACACATTCATTTGGGTTCTCTCTCAATGTCTTTACTTAATTTTTGGAAGTATTATATTCAATGATAATAAGTGTTTTAATGTCCTTGTCTGCTAGTTCTAATTTTTATGTCCCTTTTGGATTGTTTTTAATAGATTTTTTTCCTCATTATGGATCATTTTTCTGCTTCATGGGTTATTTTTTCTGCTTCCTTGTACATTTGGTAGGTTTTTATTGGATGCCAGACACCATGAATTTTACTTCATTGGATACTGGATATTCATTTTTGTATTCTTATTAATATTCTCTAGCTTTTTTCTAGGATGAGCTTAAGTTACTTGGAAATGGTTTATCCTTCCTATCTTGTTTTAAAATTTCTTAGGTGGACTTGAAGAGTGTTTATTCTAGTGCTAATTAAATTCTACTACAGAAGCAAGACCCTTCTGAATACTCCAGCCAGTCCCCGAAGAATTAGATTTTCCAGTCTGGCTGGCGGTTGGGGGCAGGCACTATTCTTCGCCCAAAGTTAAGTGTTGGTACTGTTCCTACTAAATATTTTGGTGGTTTCCTCACATGCATGCACTTGTTGGCACCTTACCGAATACTCAAGGGGACAGATCTTTGGAGCTCTTTCTCCATGCAGCTTCCTCTCTCCAGTCCTCTGTCCTATGTACTCTGGTTACCATGGTCTCCCCAGACTCTCAGCTCCATCCCCTCAACACAAGGAGACCAATGGGCTCTGCCTGGGTTTTCTTCCCTGTGCTACACCTTGGAAATTATCTTAAAACAATAAGCTGCAGCAATAATAGGGCTTTCCTCATTTGTTCCTTATCTCTCAGATTCATTGTCTTACATTGCCTGAATTCCAATATCTTAAAAACTTTTGCTTCATATATTCTTTTCTTTTTTTTTTTTTTTTTGTTTCAAGTAGGAAATCTGTTACTCCAACTTGGCCAGAAGTAAAAGTCCCTGTCATCATAATTCCTTTTTTTCCATTACTTATTAAATAACAGATATGTTCATTCTATTTTCTAAATCATAGCACTATAATGTAAATACAATTCACTATGAGTGGTAAAAATACCTTTCAATTCTCAGAAATCTCTCCACTTAGGCCTTCACCTTCTTCTTTACTATCACATATAACAAAAATTCTACTTACCTTAATATGCTATTTTATACCATTATGCCCCCAAAAGAGAAGTCTCAGGTATGACCTGATATAGAAAGACATATCAATCATGAGCTCGCAATGCTTAAGCCTCAGGGCCTTCACTTGCATAAGTGCTTTTGCTGAACGTCGTGTTCATAATTTTGTATTCTTTTTCTTAAAGTCAGTTCTCAAAATTGTATCAAGTTTGGGCCCACCAAAAGCTAAATTTGTCCCTGAATATATGGATTCTACTCAGATGAGGTATGCAGTTTTAGATATCTGACTTCTCATATCTTGGTCTAACATATACTTTTTCCCACACAAAGCCTATTCTGGCTTTTCTATGCCTTTACTCTACATATCACTCAGCACAGGGTGGATTTTCAACTTAATTTACCCAATAAATACTAGTCCATGGCATTAAATACCTAAGACAGATTAAATTTGGAGTATGGAAAAGAGAAAGTGAGATTTAAACTACAAATTACTTTTTTTCACCAAGGTAAAACTACAGAATCAATACAAACTGCTAATGTTCAAGTCAAGAGAAAAAATAACCTGCACTCTATAAACCTAGTTGAAATGAGTCATAGACCTTGCTGTTGCAATCATTTTGCACTTCACTACCTTTAGCACTGATTATATCTAGAGGGGTAATTACTCACAAAGCGAGTAACAAATAGCATACTTCTGACATGTTGACTTGCTAGTAATTGCCAGTTACATATACACATTTACTATGCTATATGCACAAAGATAACAGTATTATACTTCCTTCCTCATAGCCTATTTTATTTTTTCCTTTGTTGCTGTAAAAAGTTGCAGAAGTATTAACTGATAGTCTAGGAATGTTACTTTTAAAGAATCTTCAAGCTGGTTCTTGGGAAATAGCTTGATGAATAGATAGAAATGTTACCATTAGCATAAATACATTAGGCTTTTTTTTTTTTTGAGTAACTACTGTGTGCCTGGCACTACAAGACAAGCACATATTACAAAATTATATTGGAATCCCCTGCAAAAAATCTTATAGAAGAGACAGTTAAAAAAAATAGTGCAATATCTCTAATAAATGTTGAAATGGAGGTGACAAAGTACTATGAAGAGATTGAATTAAAATGGTCAATGGAATATAACCCTTCACTCTTCTAAATAAACACACACACACACACACACACACACACACACACACGCACGCACGCACACACACAATCCCCCTCAAAATCTTCAGACATGAGAGACCATAACAGGTATAATTAAATAGCCTCAGCTTAGCAATAGGCAATTATCAAATGATTTATTTTTTCTAATAACTGATATTATTTGCTTTCCAGAAATCTCAGCATCTGGTGAATTGGTTACAGGAAAGAAAACTTAATCTTGTCAAATACAAATCTCAGGTTTATCTCATAGTATTTCCTTGTCTTATTTAAAAAAAAATTGTCATTTTCTGTTTTAAAATGTAATCACAACAGAATGGTCATCTCCACCTAGGTACCTCTGGGGTGGCCTGTTTTCTCTCTCCCTCATTGCTTTCCTTGTGCTTTCCTTCCACCTACACTCAGTACAGGAGGGTCAGATGTGTGCGTGTGAGTGTGTTGGGGTGTGGGGGCGGGTGTTGGGTATCTATTTACTTTAGAATTAACAAGATGTCAATTTGCATTTGCAGACCTCATTATCACGGGTTTTATTTGTTTACTCTAATTCATATTGGTTATTGGTCCCCTCTAAGCTGCAGGCCTCCCAAAGCAACTCTCAAAGTCCAGAGTGGGCATCCTTTGGCATTCTGCCAGAGGTGGTAGGGATGATAGTGAACCCTTCTTCAGGTCCCTGACACAGATGGTCCAGCCAAAGAACAGTCATTTCCTCTCTCATGGCCCTAGTAATCAGTTCATTCCATGATCCTTGGTCCACTGCATAGCTTCCTGGGGATCTGAAAATATGGCACCTTCTTTATCCACCAGAAACTCAGGTATCCTTGCAGCCTTGACACTTGCACCAAACGGGGCTACTATAATCTGGTCTTTTTGTACCTTACACCTCACAACCTTCCCATTCTTTCCTCCTCACGAGGCTGTCAGATTGGGCTCTGACTCAACAAATCTCTGAAGAGGTGAGCACCCAACTCTAAATGAGAAGAAACGGTATTGGTTAGGCAAGCAGAAATTTGAGAGACAGGTGAGTCAGAGATTACCCTCTTTAGACTCTATTCTCCCCAATAATTTCACTTTTTCCCAGCCTTCCTCTAAGATTTGGTAGTCTGAGGTAAGAGTAGAAATGGAAGTCCACTTATATTTCTTAATATTGAAAAGTAATCAAGACATCGAAATTGTTAAATAAAATATGTTCTATGCCCATAACATGGAAAGGTAACTACATAATGGCCTTAAAGGTTAGTTTTAGGTTTAGCATTCTCAGAGTTTCTACCAACACATGGTAGCTGAAAGAGAGGTGCCAGTCCCCCAATCTCAGAGTTGTGCAACAGGGGATATGGTGGCTAGGGGCAACCCATATCATTCTCTTCTCACCCCTTAACTCAATCCTTCCTGGCAAGTAGTCTAGTGTACTCTGCAGTGGACTACACAGTTCCAAGTGTAAACGCTGCCCACCCTTCACTCTCCCCTGCTCCCAAACAGCCACCCTGTAGAGTATTTAACTTGTAGAGTACTGTAAGAGGTTCAGTCAGGTCCTTGAAGGCTCAATGATGTTTGGGCAGAGAATTCCAAGAGCCAGGCAGAGCACAGGGTCTAGGAACTCCTGACCACCACCCTATCTCCACCCCTATAAAAAGAGAGGAGCCCACCAAACTGCAGGTCCAGAGCAGGGGCCTCTCTTTCTACCGACATTCTGTGGCTCTTAGTCAAAATGAAGAAAAGTGCTAGGAAAATAAAACTAAAATCAAGAGTAGATGTTACCAAGAATAATGCTTCACATTTCATCCCACAAACAGACAGTCGGTGAATTACTATGGTTTGGCTTATGATTTTTTGACTTCACAGTGGTGCTGAAGTGATACACATTCAGTTGAAACCATACTTTGCATTTTGAATGTTGATCTTTTCCTGGGCTAGCAATGTATGATATAATGCTCCCTTGTGATGCCGGGCAGCGGCAGTGGCAGCAAGTCTCAGCTCCTAGTCACCCACATACATGTGAGGGTAAACAACCCATGCTCTACAGTGTACTGTGTTTCCAGCATTTTTTTGTATATCGTGTTTTGTGTTTTCACATCCTTTGATATCTACAGAACGCCTGCCTATCTGTGTCTCTTGCATCTGTTGAGAAGAGGAGGAAAGCAATTACTTGAGATGAAACTCAAGATAATTGCCCAGCATGAAGGCAGCAATCCATAATTACATAAATTACATGAGATAGTCAACATTTTATTATAAGATAGGCTTTGTGTTAGATGATTGTGCCCAACTGTTGGCTACTCTAAGTGTTCTGAGGTAAGCTAGCCTAAGTTATGATTTTTGGTAGGTAGGGTGAATTAAATGAATTTTCGACTTACAGTATTTTCAATTTACAATGGGTTTATTGGGACCTAATCCCATAGTAAGTACAGGAGTATCTGTATTACATTTGTATGCATATCCATAAAAGTGCCATAATAAAGAAGGGTGCTGGCAAGAATAAGTCCAAAGACACTGGTATACTTAACATTGTGAACGGGCTCAACTCTCCTAAGTCAGAGGCCTTCTGATTGGAAATGTAAGCATCAGTCATACAGTCAAAAGAGATATACAGCAAAATGGCTCAGCAATTGTGAAAATAATAGTAAATGAAAATAAAATAAAAGCTATCTCATTTATGTAAAATGAAAAATACACCTGAATGCTATAAAAGACATAAACTTTTATATAACTAGAAACTTAACTTCCAAACATATCGAGGGGTTAAAAAAAAAAAGCCAGGACTATAAAAAGAAATGGATGCAATCGCTTTCTTCATTGGATAATTTAACTTTATAATATACTTATAGATCACATGAGCAAAAATAAATAAGAATACAGAGAACACATGTAAAACAACAGATAATTGGGCCTAATATATATGTGGCTTTTCACTCAACAGAAAATCTGCATTTTTTCCAAACACATTTAGAACATTTCTCAAATTGACCATGTAGTAGAACATAAAGTTTCAATATGTTCCTAAACTTAAAAGTCCGAATCAAAACCATTTATTTAGTAAAATTTAATATTCCCAAACAATAAAAAAGGAAATCTATTCAGAAAGTAAAATAAAGAAATGAACCAAAAAAAAAAGCTTCTAAAATTAAGTAAATGGATCAAAAACTTTGTATTTAAAAACTTGGACAAAATAAATATTAGGGAAATTAAAGATTATTTATAGGAGAACAATCATCAGAGCAATAAATCTTAACACCTGTGAGTTAGAGATAATATCGCAGCAAGAGAAAAATTTATAGCCACAAGTATATGATATAGAATGAATAAAAGGGAACTATGAAAACAGAAATAGAGTTGGCCCACCGTATCCACGGGTTCCACATCTGTGGATTCAACCAATGGTGGATGGAAATTTTTTTTTTTATTAAAAATTATCGGGGTGACGTTGGTTAATAAAATCAAAATACTTTCAAGTGCACAATTCAACAACACGTCATATACATATTTGGAAATTTTGTTACGTTGTTGCTGACATGTACTGTGTAGTTAGGCCTATGATGGTTTTATCTATATTAAACATGTACAGACTTTTTCTTGCCATTATTCCCTAAACAATATAGCATAACAACTATTTACATAGTATTTACATTGTATTAGGTATTATAAGTAATCTAGAGATAATTTAAAGTATCCTGGAGGATTTTTGTAGGTTATATGCAAATACTATGCCATTTTATAGAAGAAATTTGGGCATCCATGGATTTTGGTATCCATTGGGGGTGGGGGGTTTCTGTAACCAATCTCCCATGGATACTGAGGGATGACTGTATACTAAAAACATAAAGTTATAAATACTTAGTAAAAATAAAACATATATTTATAAAATAGGAAATTTTTAAATAGTGTTCTTCAAAGATACAGCACAAGCAATCAATTCTATAGCATATCTCATATTAAAAGCAAGAAAGAAAATGGACATAATATAAAGAACATAAAGGACATGCCTATGGAAGATATAAAATGTTTTTAAAATAATTTTAGAACATATTAATTGTACTACGGACAATTTCAAACAAAGAGAATTGACAATTGAGAAAACAGGACTAACTTTCTAGGAAAATATACACAACCATAGTTGGTTCAATGAAAATTATCTAAACAATAAAATAATAAGCACTGAGGAAACTGATAAACGAGTTAGATTATTTCTAAAGAAGATATTAAGCCTGCACTGTTCTACAGGAAGACTCTATCAGACTTTAGATCCTGAGAGTTCTTGTATTAGAAAATCACTTTTCAAAAAGAGAAAATATGGGAAAAATCAACTCATTTGGCAAAATCAGTTTAATCATGATATTAAAACCAAAAAAGAATAATATAGTAAAAAAGAAAACTAGGTCATTTTCATCTATTATAAAAATTACATATATGTATATAATAAGGCATTAACAAAAATTCAGTAGTATATTAAAAGAATATACCATGACTATGTAGAGATTTTATAGGATCTACAAGGATGGTTCAGCATTTAGCAGTATTTTATGTAACTCATTTCACTAATTGATATTAAGTTAAAAAATCCTATCGTATCCTCTGAAAGTGCAGGAAAACATTTATGAAATTCAAAATCACTTCCTGATAAAACTCTTAACATATTAAAAATAGAACAAAACAAAGTTTCTATAATAAAGGTAAAGTATACATTGCGCTAAATGTTGAGAAAAAAATCAGCACTTCCATTAACATTCAAACCAGTACAAGGATATCCCAATCACTTCAGATGTTCAATATTATAATGAATATCTAGATAAAATAATAATAATGTAGGAAAAATAAATGAGTTACAAAGGTTTGAAAAAGAAACAAAACTGCCTTTATATTTGTCTTAGAATGTCCAAGACAATGAACTAATAAAGTATTAGGGAAAAAAAAAAAAGAAAAATGAAGTAAAATATCCAGATTGCAGATCAACATACAAAAAAAATATTTTCTATTACACTGAAAATGAATTAGATGATATTATACAGATCCCATTCATATCAGCACCAAATTATAAAAATACCTGGAGATAAATCTAACAATGAATGAATAAGGGCAAAAGTATATACAAGACATAAATACAGAAATTGTTTAATGAAGCACTACTAAAGTACTAAATGGGAAGAGTCAATATTATACAGACATCTAATAAATTACTAAATACCAAACTATGTCTATAAAAATCCCAAAAATCTTTTCTATAAAATGTGACAAACAAAATTAAAAAGAAAGAATATGAACTCAAGCTAGATCAAATCACCTGAGAGTGGATTGTATGTTGTTTCTTAGCATATGACTATTACCAAAAATGATTCAAATGAATTTAATCTAGCCATTATATCTAAACATATGTTTAATTATATTTATCTAAATTAAATAAATTTAAGAGGTCTAAATTACAAATCTGCTACTCACCAGATGTATAGCCCTAGGCAAATTCCTCAACTTCTTTGCCTCAGCCTCTTCATGTATAAAATGAGATAACAAGAATGCTGGCCTAATAGGGTGGTCAAGATGTAAAAGGGTTAATATTCATAAAGCACTTAGACTACTGCTTGGCACAGAGTAAGCACTGTATAGGGGATTATTTGATAAACAGATGGAAGAACAAATGGATAGATAAATGATGGTTAATGATAGAACAGATTGACAGATTTTTCTCAGGAGGAAAAATACCCTGGCACTTTTCTTACTGAATATTGAAATATACTATAACCAGAGCCATCAGCAAGAATTAAGGACTGAGGCAGGAACATCTTGCAGACATGACCTAGTATGCACCTTCAGCACCTTAGTACATTCCTGGATTTCTTCCGGAACACAGTTCACTGTCTATTTTGTTTACCTCTGTATTTGTCATGCTCGAATGCTGAATAATGTTTCCTATATAGTTTTTCACCAAGTAAATGGCTGAATGCATTCAATATATTCATACATATATGCTATAGAAATGTGTTTTTTTGGCCAAGAATAGAAAAAACTATAGCAATGGAAGAAAATTAAGAAGATCCAGAGAAACACATACCTATAGCAAAATGGGCAAAACATATTCAAGAAGAGGAAATATAACTACTCAATAGGAAAATATGTGACATCTCACTAATACTCAGGGAAATGGAAGAAAACAAGAATGAGATATATCTATTTTTCCTATTGAATGTGTAAAAGTTTTAAAAGATTAAATAATAACCAGTGTTGATGAAGAGTATGTAGGCTGCTCTCTATAAAACGGCCTACCTGGAAGGCAATCTGTCAACATCTCTGATTAGGACATGCACTCCACCTCCAGGTATCCGTCTACAGACCCGGTCACATACTCACTCAGGTGCACAAAGTGCTATGCCAGAAATGTTGACTTGAGCATTGTCGTATTTAGTGAAAATCTGGAAACAATCTGCATCCACCTATAGGACAATAGTTATATTCACTCCTTTAGGAGTCATACAAAAGTAGTCTATGCAGTGGTTTAAAAGGTAAATTGACCTACATGTAAATTTCTCCAAGAGAATACAGTTAAGGGAATAAATAAAATCATAATACAATACGTAGAAATTGAATACACTTGAGTAAATAATACACACTCATACACATGCATATGCGTGAATGCAGAGAAAATAGCTGAAAGGCTACCTAAAAAACTGATAAGGGATGTAAATGAACAAAAGAATTTATCATTATTGTTTGAAATTTTTATAAACAGAATGTATTCGTGTATTTCTTTAACGATTAAAAATAAATTAATCAGTGAGAAACAATAATGTAATAATCCAAATGCTATGAAAACACAGATGAAAGAGTGATTAATGCTTCCTTGGTTGGGGGTGGAGTAGGAAAGAAATTTGCTCTGCTTCTACATGAGTAACATAACACACAACTGCAGGAACACAAGTAAAGTAATGAAAATATTTCTTCTCTAAGCAACAAAGCATGTAACTCTTCCATACAGCTGTAAGGTTACGTGCCCTGAGGGCCTGGACAAGGCTTTCACATTGATAGAGAACCCTTCGCAATGCATTGTGCACTGTGGACATGTGTTCCATCATGTAAGACAAAGTCCCAGCAGGGGCTGAATGAATGGAGGAAAGCCATCTACTCCTAAACAAACAACTCAACTGACTTGACTCTTAAATTTAATTGCTAAAGATTAAAAGGTGGAATTTAGATAAATATAATTGAACCATATGTTTAGATGGAATGTCTAGACTTAATTTATTTAGAGTATTTTCGGTAATAGTTGTACACTAAAAAACAACATACTTTCCATTCTCACAGCCCCTTGTGGAAGACTGTGATTTCCAAAAATGAGCAGAACAACATCTCCTATTCTGTGTATTTGTGTGCATTGTTACTTACCACTCACTGATGCATGAGGATGTGGAATCTGCCAACATTTTATCAATGTGGGATACTTAAAAATTCTTTTTTATCCATTCAAAAAACTTCTCATGATTTTTTTGAGGTATAATTGACATACCACATTATATTAGTTTCAGGTGTACAATGTAATTCAATATTTGTACGTATTGTGAAATGATCATCACAGTATCTAGTTAACAAAAAAAAGGAATCTCTTTCTCCTCTCCCTTAAATTCAGGCAGGCAGGCTTTGTAACTGCTTTGAGTAACTGAATACAGTAGAAGTTGTGCCAATTCTGAACAAGGTGTTGACTGCCCTTGCAGCTTCCACTTCCTACTTCTTGAAAGCCAGTCATTGAGCAAAAATGTGCATCTTTCCTGAGACCAATAGGCTTTGGAAATCCCAACCCACACAGAGAGACACTGGTGGATGAGATGCCAGCAGAGAGCAATGCCAAGCACACTGAGGAGGCTGGGTAGGTGTGGAGCTTCTCCAGCCCCGCCACCCCACTCCCCCAGTGAGGCCACGTGGATCAGGGACCAAACCCCCAGCCAAGCTGTTCCCACATTTCTGACCCACTCATGAACAAAATAAAGTGGTTGTTTTAACTACTAAGTTTTTGGGTAGATCATCTGCAACAACAGATAACCAGAACACAACCTCATTCATATGGCCTTTACCAGGACGGCTATCTTCAGGAAGATGGAAATATACATTTTTATCTGGGATTTCTAAACTAAAATACATGTTAGATTAAAAAAAAAAAAAAGCATCCAGTCCAAAGGTCAGGATCTAGAAAATGTATACCATATGAAATAATACATTTTATAAAACTAAAAATTACAATTTCTACTTTAGGTTTCATGCAATAGTGGTGGCAATAGGGAGGAAGACATCCCTACATTTGTTGACTGGCTCCTAGTATCATATCCAATGTGACTTTTTATAGCTTATTTAACTCGAGTGAGTGAATATCATGATATCACTTATATGCTGAATTTTAAAATGCCAAAATCATAAAAAATAGAGAGTAGAATGGTGGTTACCAGGAGCTGAGGGCTGGGAGAAAAGAGGAGATATTGGTCAAAGGGTACAAACTTCCAGTTACAAGGTAAATAAGTTCTGGGGACCTAATGTCCAGAATAGGGATCATTAGTACTATTGTATATATACTTGTAAGTTGCTAAGAGAGTAGATCTTAAATGTTCTCATCACAAAAAAGAAATAGTAATTATATGACATGATGGAGGTGTTAGCTAAAGCTATGGTGGTGATAATTCTACAATACATAAGTATATCAAATCAATATGTTGTACACTTAAACTTAGATAATGTTATATGCCAATTATATCTCAATAAAATTGTTTTGAAAAGTATCAATCTCTACAATTTATAGATGAAGAAACTAAGGCTCAAATTTCTTAAATAATCTGGCTGAAGTTATACAATAAAACATGGCAGAGCTAAGATTTTGATCAAGGTTTGGCCAATTCAGACCCCTCTGCTTTTTTCCAGTGAAGTGCAGTTTCTCAAAGTTTAGCACTGATCAAAATCACACAGTGGATTTGTTGAATTGCAGACTATTGGACCCCACCCCCAGATGTTTTGATTTCATAGGTCTGGAGTGCAGCCCTGAATGCATACTTCCAAAAAACTCCAGGTGACAATACACAGACTCCACTTTGTGGAACCCTGCACCAGATCATGCTGCCTTTCCCTGTGTGACAAAGACCTTCTCTGAGCGGGAACTTAGAGAAAACATAAAACAAGTTTCACTTTTGCTCTGAGAAGACAATGCTTCTCACGGGACAGGCTCATACTATACAAACTCCTTGTATGCCAACAAGAGCAAAAACTATCAGCTAATGCTAATACCTAATTAATGCAAAATGTGCTGAGTTCTGTCTAATTTCATCATAGACTTTACAAAGAACAGCTGCCCAAAACTGACACAGTTGTTTCCATTCTGATTTTTCCCTGTATCCTGCTAATGGCAAAATGCCATTGCAGAGGATGTGAAACAGGGATGTGTCAATACTGTTATCTAAAGTTTACACTGTATGGCTTAAGAAATGAATATAAAAATAAAGCTAATCGAGATATGTGTGAAGTGCAAAGTGGTATTCATTCATCCATTCATTTGTTCACTTATTCAGCATATATTTAATGCTAAAACTCAGTGACGGTGTCTTGGGAAGTACAGAAATGAAGCCAGAAGCTGTCCCTGTCCTCAAGGAGTTTACAGTGTAATACTGGAAACTAGGATGCCCAGAAATAACTACTGTAAATCATGAAACTCTATCCACAAAACCAGCATATCAACTTTTAATAATTATTATATAAGTATACAGGGAAGATAAAGGAAACCTTACCCTCTTCTTAGAGGATAAAGTCAAACTTGCAATCTATCTTTACTCACGATTTGTATTTAAATCATACATGTTAATTCACATATGGATAATTTGCCACCAGCATTCTGAAAAGAGAGTTTAAGGAGCTGAAATTATAGTCCAGTAAGTGAGACAGTAGTGCTAGCTTGGAAAGAGCAAGTAAAACAGTGGGGAGCTCCCAACTGCCCCACTAGCATTGCCAGAAAACCCAAGATTGAATTTTGAACACCAACTTGTGGTCACACAAGGCAGAAGCATTAAAATGAAGATAACCTTGGAGGCAACTCTGTTGATGAGTAGTCCTATTTATAGAGAGGTTCTTTCTTAAAGCTTAGATATAAAGATATTTATTGGCTAAAGAAATATCTGTACGAATTGTTCAAGTTATAATCATCTATGCAATTACATAAAGTTTTAAGTAAAAACATCTACCCTTCCCCCTGCTCTTCTCAGCCTAAAACTCGATAAAACTAATTTCACTTTGATTTAAAAACATCATAGCAAGAACATTTTAAACTAAAAATGTGAGAGAGATCATAGATGGCAAATGTGTTCTAATCATATCACAAAACACATGAAGAAGATAGAATAATTAATAAAGGGTAATACGAACACAAGAAAATGCAAAGCTATGAATGTAGCCAGTTTGATAATCTAGAAAGCAATTCTTGCATATACACTGATTTAGTGTTTAAAAGTTAAATTCTAAATCAATAAGAAAAGGAAGGAGTACTGAATAGTGATGAGGAAATGAGGTATTGATGTAGGAAATAATAAATAATGTAACACCTATTCATTATACCATACACACATCCACAAACATATACATGTAAACTCCAGACAACTTAAATCATAAAAAGTAAAACTATAAAATTACCAAAAGAGATTAGTGGAAACTACTTATAATATTGTATTGGGAAGGTCTTTCTAAGCAAGACACAATTTAGAAGGCATAATTGAAAACACTGAGAAAAAATCATTGGAAGACAAAACAAAAAAAAAGCCCTTCTGTAAATCAAAAATTAAAAATCACCATGGAAGATTTATAGAATACATTTGTAATACATTTATCAAATAAGGACCACATGAAAAAAACATTGAAATCTCCTAAATGCAATAAGAAAACAACCAATCCGAAGGAAAAGTGAACAATACGAGTGAATATACAATTTGTATTAAAATACGAATGGTCAGTAAACATATGAAATAGGCTAAGCTCACTAGTTATATCAGTGACTCAATACACATTATCTTGGACCCAGCAAATACAGTTCCAAGAATTTTTCTGAAGAAAATCTCACATATAAACATATACATAAATGCTTATGAGAATGTTAAACTAAGATAGGATGATTTCAGATAGGATATTTTGGTAATAAGTAATAGAAAACATGACTTAAAATGGTTCAAACAATGAGGAAATGCATTATTTCATGTACTGGCAAGTCTTTGAGGGTTTGTTTTACACTTAGATGTGTCAATAGCACAGTGATAACATAAGGAAGCGAGGTTTCTTCATTTCACTACCCTGTCAACTACAACACAAATTTCACTCCATGGCTGGGTCCTCTTGTGGTCATCACACGACTATGGAAGAATATTTCACAGAAATGACTGTGGAATATTCTTCCTTATTCATATTCAATGAAAAAGAAGGGTAACTGAATTCTCTGTCCCAGAATCCCTGAGCAGAATTTTCCTTGTTTCTCTTTGGCCCCAATTGATTTTCCCTTGCCCATGCCTACAAAATCCATGGCAAAGGGATGGAATTGCTCTTCATCATTCAGGCCCATCATTGAAGCTTAGGTAACATTGGGCTTCTTGGAGGTCCATGACCGTAAAGAGGGGTGCTGGATAGTAGATTAAAATGAGACTTCTTAGAAAGGATTAAGGGTAAAGAAAATGCAGGAAAGGCAATATCTATTAATACTGTAATCACAAAATGTCCATCACTGGGGCAATGCCTTAATTACAGGCCATCTACTTTACAGAATGCAAAAAGCTATCAACAATTTGGGGTAGATCTAAATGAAATTAAATATAAAACAAAGCTATGTAAAATATATTCAGTATTATTTATCTAATAATTATGAAAATCAAAAACAAAAAAAAGTATATATAAATATTGTGTGTAGCAGCATAAAGGAACACTTGAGAGAAAACATAAAACCCAGTGTTCTAAACCGTTTTTTCATTATCACATTCCAAAGGAGTCTTTTAATATATTTACATCCTAATCACTCCCATTAAATTCCTCCATGACATTTTAATACTTCGGATATACTGTACATATGTTTATATACTATACTTATAACTATTTACATAAAATGAATAAAAATTTGTTCACCCCTCCTGAAAAAAATCTTTACCTCCTTGCAAGCGGTATCACTTCCTTTGTACATTCACCCACTAAATTACTGAACAGTTATAACTTTGCCTGAAACAGGAAATGGAAAAGGTTAATGGAAAATGTCATGCTTGCTGAGTATTTTTCAGTATTACAAGGAAATTCACATGTTTTATTCATTTTTTTAATTAGAAAACAAAATAACAATGGCTTATAAACATGTTTTTCCTGATTTGGCCACTCTGCAAAAAAATACTTTTTGCTTCTTGGAGATCTGAATAAACAAAGATTTGTCATACACAAACCTCCTTTCTCCCAAACTATGAACTCATGATCCATGCAGAAATTAACAAAGATACAACTTGCACAGCATCATCAGAATAGAATTCGGCCCTTCTAACATGGCATTTAGAGATAGTGTGGTGGTCAAATATTTGCTGGTGCTCAGAATCACCTACTTTAGTACGTGTCAGAGTATCTGATGAACAGACCCTCAGTTATAAAAGTCTAAACAGTCTCTTAGTGACTCCAATCTAGAAAGATCTCCCAATGAGACTTATGTCAAATATGTCAGTACCCTCACTTATTTAAGACAAGAAATTATAAGAAAAATACATATTTTAAAAAATGTATCTAAATT
>NW_006438113.1:4632991-4654792 GCF_000325575.1 Pteropus alecto
AACACATACTATTTGTGATGCCGGCAAGGGCTTAACAAGTCATATACATATTTTGTTTAGTTGTCACAACTATTCCATGAAATAGATATTATTATCTCCATTTGATGGTTATGGGCATTAAGGTACAAAGAAGGTACAAAGAATGATTCACTGACTGATGCCCATTTGATTACTATGGACTCTAATTACCAGGATTCCATTTCTGTTCCTAGTCTACCTGACATAACTTCCTCCCATCCATTCATTCTGTAGGGAATTATGGAACACTAGCTACATGCCAAATACTTTGTAGACACTGGGGATAAAGTAACAAAAATACTGACTCCCCACTATTATGAAGTTTACATTCTAGTGAGGCAAAAGTCAAACAAAACACATAAATAATATTTCATATAATGATAAGTACTAAGAAGTAAGTAAAGCAGGATAATAAGAAAGTGGTTTTGGCAGGGTACGAGAGGGGAATGACTACTTTAAATGGAATGCTGTAAGGAAGGGAAGAGTCCTCCATGCAGGAAGAATAGCACATATAAAGACTTTGAAGACGAAATAACACTATATTAGATAGAGAAATAAGAGCTGTTATAATGAATAAGCCCTAAAACTTCAGTAACTTAACATAGTAAGTTTTACTCACTTTAACAGTCCAATGTAAGTGTTCCTGGTTGGTGGACAACTTTCTTCCAAGTGGTAACTCTGGAACCCAGGCCCTTTTCACCTTGTACTTTTGCCATCACCAAGGGCTATAGAGGCTTCAAGTCCAGACAATGAAGACAACATACATGCTTCCTAGTAACACTATCCAGGAAACACCAGGTTGTCATTGGGAAAAATTTATTTTGTGGGTGCCAAGCGACCTGGGCATTATAGACCCAGGGGTAATCTTACACTTATGGAAGGACAAAAGTGCATTCTATCTATGGCTACCTCTGGCTCAGAAAAAGATATTTTAAGTAAGAGTAGGAAGCCAGTGTGACTAGAGCTTTGTGTCTGGAGGAATGTGGTAGAGTAGGAGACAGTTCAGAGAAAAAGATAAGTATCAGATAAGTATCAGATAATGTAGGGTGTGACAGGAGACAGCAAGGGTAGTATGTCAAATATGATATGAAGACATTGGAGGTTTTAAGCAAAATAGAGACATAATCTCATTCATGTTCCTAAAAGATCAATCTGGCTTCTTCCTGGAGAATATAATCTATACTACGGCAAGAGCAGAAAAATTAGCAAGGAGACTTCTACAGTAAAATAAGGTAAGAGGTGATGGTGCTCAGGACCAGCCATGGGGGAGATAAGAAGTGGTCAGCATGCAGGCTATAATTTGAAAGTAGAGTTACAGGATATACTAATGCGAGTGGTGAGTGAATAAGTGAAATTAGGATGGCTAGTGTATTTTTTACAATGGTCCAGTAACTACGGCTGAATAATAAATTATCCAAAATACCTGGGCTCTCAGGTGTATAACTAAAAAACCGAGAGTAGAAAGAATCTGAAGACTCATTCATTCACATCTATAGCAGTTACTGCTGGCTTGAGTTAGAGATCTCACTGCCTTTCCACATAGTCCTCTCTGTGTGGTCCCACACTGTGGGCTAGTTTGGGCTTCCTTATAGCACTGTGGACGGCCTGCCCCAGAGCAAGCATTCCCAAAAAGAGAGAGCCAGATGGAAGCTGTTTTGCCTTTTGTCCTAGCCTTGAAGGTTACCCAAGATCATCTCTACTTATACTCTATCGAGACAGTCACAAGCCCCCGCTAATTTTAAGCAGCCACCACCAACTCATGCAAAGAGAGCAAAAGTCACATTATACCATAAGAAAAGTATATGAGATGAAATTACTTTTTTGTGGTCACTTAGAGAAATACAATTTGCCACATCTAAGCAACAAGATAAAGTGGAATCATTAATTAAGATCGGGAAGACTGGGTGATAACTGGACTTTTCTAAGCAAAGTACTTAAAATTCTGTTCCGGATATATAAAGCTCAAGGTACCTATTAGACACCTAATTGGAGATACTGATGAACAGAGTCTAGAGTTTATGGAAGAAGTGAGAGCCAGAGAAATATATTTTGATATTAACAGCATGAAGATGATATTAAAGTCATGAATCTGGTGAGAGTGCCTAAAAGGTAAGTTTAGCTGAGAAAGAGGAGAACTTGGTGCAGAACTCAGGAGCACTCAACTTTCCAAAAGTATCTACTTTTATTTTGCTGCAATTTCTATGTTTCAGCCTATTCTTCAGGTACTAAGTAGATACTTAAATGTACTTAAGGAATAAAATATTAACAAAGAAACATAGGTAAAATGACTTTTAAACCAACTTGCCACAAGTCAAGATCTAAAGGACCTATATTGAATGTTTACAACCTAATCAGACTCATTCATAAAACAATGAAACTCAGGAATAAAATACATGGCACTATTATTTCCACAGATGTGGTCCACGACTCAGCCTCTCCAGAGGAATATCGGTTCTTCCTGCCTGAGAGCCTTCAAGATGGAACCTTGATTCTTTCCATCTCTAAAGCAGCTTCTGGCCTTTTAACTTAAACTGGGACACTGGCTCTGCTGATTCTGGATATGCCAGACTCCAGACTGCATGAGCCAATTTCTTATAATACATCAATTCATTCCTATAGGTTGATAGAAAGGAAGATAAATAGATGATGATAGATTAGATTAAATAGATAGAAGATGACAGATAGATAGATAGACAGACAGACAGACAGACAGACATCCTGTTGGTTCTATTTCTTTGGAGAACCCTAATATAGATTTTAGTTTAGTTTTTTTTTTTTTTTTTCATGAGGGAAAGCTAAGTATTTATGTAAGCTGAACCCTTACATAAATAATATGTGAAATTAGATAAAGCCAATCAGTAATATGCAAAACCCTGGGTGAAAGTTATATTAGCATTTTAGAGAATTGTTACTGGTTGTAGCACAGCTTAGATGGTTTGATACTGTTGGGCAAAGTGATACAAGCATGCCTGCCTTTGAAAGGGTCTTTCCTGCTTTCTTAGATGTTAGTATGTATGCTGATTTTGAACACTTTCTAGAAGAAATGTCTACAACCCTTTTGAGAATTCCTTTATTTACACTCCTCCATTTGTGAATGCAGATCTTTTTATTTAATTTTTTTTTTATTCTCAGTGTACAAGATAGTTGTTTTACAAGTAGATTGATCTGGGGCTGATCCCCAGACACAGCAGGAAATTGTGGGGTTCAAAAGAAGAAAGAGAGAAAGTACTTGAGCTCAGCTTGTTTTCTTGTGATTTCTTCTTTGTTCAAAAAGAATCCAGGGAGCCTGCATGGCAAATGGGTGTGTTAATCTAATGGTTGACTCACTTGAGAGTGATTTTTACAAGTATCTATTGCATGCATATAATCAAAGGAAGAAAACACTTAAATTCCATGAGACAAAAAGAAATAAGACATTAACCATAAAGTATAAATTTTCATAAGTATCATGCCTGCTGATATTCAAAAGGCTTAAGCTAATAAGCAAAAAGAAAATGTTTGCCAGCCCCGGCACAGAAAAGTAGTCAGACATTAGCAGCAAACGACTCCCATCCATAACTGGGCTGCTTCTTAAATTAACTTGGCTCCTAGCATTTCAGCTCTTCACAACCCCCTCATTCCACACTGAATATTTGTCCAAAATGTTCCATGCTACCTTATTTAAAAATATATTTAAATAGATAAGAATTCCCTGACTCTTCTATACCTGCTTAATTATTTTAAAAGATGTAAAACAGAAGGAAATACATTGATTTTGGATTTTATACTTTTCAGGTTGGTTTGAAAACAGAAAATAATGCTCATTATCCAATTTCAAGTCTAATTCAATATATCTGACTTCCAAATAGTCAGATTAAAAAGTTGAAAGGCATTTTATAGTTTTACCAAAAATGTTAAGGTTTTAATGAGTCAGTCTCTTCCTGCTTAGACAACATAAGCCATAAACAAAGACAGGATGAAAAACGTCTGCTTTCATTTTTGAAAAATCAAAGAAATTTAAAATTCAAGACTGTAAGAGAATATAAAACACTGGCGACATTGTTTTATTCCCAGATCCTAATGATCACTACAGCAGAAAAGTGTGCCATTTTATGTTTGTTATAAACTGTGCCATAATATCAGAAAGGCAATGACTCATATTCTGGGAAGCAAGGCAATGGCCTCTATGCCACTGACTATTTAACTGTCCTGTAACTTAATACCTTATCACTCCTCTTATTTTGGGGGTTACAAAACAGCACAGAAAAAGAGATGGACCTGGTGATTCACAAGAGTGTATCAAAATGGACTGGAAGGTACAGATTAAGATCTTTTCAGGTTCCCAGAGATTACATAATAGACAGCAATTACAGGAAACACAGAGCTCTGTTGCGAACAAAGCTGTGAGATTCCCCAGTCTGTGTGAGGCTTCTTTCCTTCCAAAGCAACAACTATTAAAAATATTGGGGATGGACCAGGAGACAAACAGAAACCATCTCTGGGAAGCGTACCCCTCCCCATAAATTTCTCATCCCAAGGAAAGATAGAGACTTATAAAATTTGGGAGGGTCTTCAGGAACACAAACTGCTAATTCTGTTGTGGACACCCCCTTAGCTACAGGCTTACAGGCTTTTCCCATTGCTTCTGTATTTAGGGAGGAGAGTTGGAGAGAGATGGCCTTGCAGTGCAGCTAAGAAGAGAAAAGAAAAGAAATGTGAGCCCATAAACCCCATGCCCAGATCCCAAAATCAGGGCTGTGGAGAGCAGATAAATTTGCAGATGACTGACTTGCTAGGTGGGGCTGCTACTGCTGATGGAGCTAAAGAGGCAAAAAGATCAGAGAAACACCTGCCTGGCCAGCCAAAAGTAACAAGCAAGTGTCCACCAAGGCCAGTTTAACCCCTCGGTATTGAACTACTCATCAGTGGGACCAACTGGGGTGCTGACTTCTGAGGCTGAGTCCACAATTTAGATCATCAGTGATTTGAAACAAACCTCACACAGGTAGCCACAGAAAAATATGGCCATTTTCTTCTACTTCCTCCTGACTGTCCATACGGTAACAAAAAAAAAGTGGGGGTCCCTTCCCTCCCAGTCTCTGCGTATGTGTATCTCCATCTCTCTCTTGGTCTCTCTCTCAGTGTCTGTCTGTCTGTCTGTCTGTCTGCCTCTCTCTCTCTCACACACACATACACACACCTCCAATACTCTAAGTGGTATCACCACACATTTATCCAGCTGAGGGAAGGATAAGTAATTGTTCAACTCTGTATTTCAGTTTTAAGGGCCAGAACTTAAGCATAATAATTGGCATGACTGATTTTAAATAATCGAATGAAAATAAAGTTATTAAATCTGCCTGAGATGCCGCAAAAGGAGCTTACTGCCCATTTTCAGGGAGGTGAGGTGTCAGAGGTAGAATGAAATGGATCCACTTCATGCTTCTACCCCAAAAGGTTGAGGCTCCTCAATGAGCCATCTACAACTGAATAAAATAATCCAAATCCATTTATTACAGGAGCAGTTAAATTCTCCAGGTGTCTGTGGGGATGTTGGATGCACTGGGTATGAAATGTCCTTGTGTGTGTGTGTGTGTACAAGCACATCAGTACGAGTTTCCAGGATGTGAAACACTAATTGCAAAGATTATTTTTAAACTCTCAATAAGAAGGAGGTATTTCATTCCTGATACACATCTAATTTGTTTCTATTTTTCTATTTCAAGTCTGGGAGGAGGGAGACAACTACAAAACAGAAACTATTTTACAGAGAGAAGAGAGGAGAACAGCTATTCAACTACTGAAGCTTATCTTAGATCTGCCTGAGAAAACCCCTTCTGAAAGAGAAGGAAATTCCCTAGCCCTTCCTAATCGATGCTAATTTTAATGGTGGAACAAGTCTCCTACATAGGGAGATCAAAAATATTGACTTAAGGGAAAAGTTCAGTAGCCACTGACTGGCTGAATAAGAATCATTCATGTAGGCTGATATCCTGATCTTCTAAAACTTTCCAATGATCAATTTCAGACATTCAGTTGTTTAGGGCACATCCTAATTAGCAAGCACTAAATAGCATTTTTTGTTTGTTTTTTAAGTAATAATTTTTTTCAGTTATAGTTGGCATACAATACTATATAAGTTTCAGGTGTACAACATAGTGGTTAGACATCTATATAACTCACAAAGTGATTACCCCAATAAATCTAGTGCCCTCTGGCACCATAGTTATTGCAATGTTATTGGCTATATTCCTTATGAAAAACTTTCTATCTCCATGAATATTTTGTAATTATCAATTGTACTTCTAAATCCCTTTCCCCTTTTTCACCAACCACTCTAACCCTCCTCCCATCTGGTAACCTTCAAAATGTTCTCTGTATCTATGAGTTTGTTTGTTTATTTTGTTTTTTAGATTCCATCTATACCTGCAATCATAGGCATCTGTCTTCCTCTATCTGACTTACTCCACTCAGCACAGTACCCATTTGGTCCATCCCCTTACTTTTAACCTGCATGTGTATTTTAATACGAAGTAAGCCTCTTGTAAGCAGCATATGTAGGGGTCTTGTTTTCTTATTCATCTAGCCACTTCATCTTTTGACTAGAGCATTTAATTCTTTTTCATTTGAAGTACTCATTGATAGATATGTAATTACTGCCATTCTTTATTTAGACTATTGATACCTATCATTTTCTTCTTCTTAAAGATATTTCCTGTAATTCTGGCTTGGTGGTGATGAACTCCATTAGCTTTTCCTTGTCTGGAAGTTCTTTTTCTGTCCTTCAATTCTAAATGATAACTCTGCTAGGTAAAGAAATGTTGGTTGTAGGTCCTGGGTTTTCATCACTTTGAATATTTTGTGCCCAGCCCTTCTGGCCTGTAAAGTTGAGAGATCAGCTGACTGTCTTATAGGTATTCCCTTGTACATAACTAATTGCTTTTCTCTTGCTGCTTTAAAGATTCTCTCTTTGAATTTAACCCTTGGTATTTTCATTATGATGTGTCTTGGTGTGGTCCTCTTTGGTTTCATCTTTTTTGGGACTCTCTGAGCTTCCTGGGATTGTATGTCTATTTCCTTCACCAGGTTAGGAATATTTTCCATTATTATTTCAAGTAGGTTTTTTCAATTCCCTGCTCTCTCTCTTCTCTTTCTCGTACCCCTAAGATGCGAATGTTATTATGCTCGATTTATCCCAGAGGCTTCTTAAACTATCTTCATTTGGGGGGAATTTTTTTCTTGTTGCTGTTCTGACTGGGTGTCATCTGCTACTCTATCCTCTATGTCACTGATTTGATCCTCCGTTTCAACCACTCTGCTGATTCCCTCTAATATACTCTTCATCTCAGATATTATATTCTTCATTTCTGACTGGCTCCCTATTACATTTTCCATCTCCATTTTTGTTTTTTATCACTTTGTTAAAGTTCTCAGAGTTCATCTACTTTTCCTCTAAGTTCCTTGAGCATCCTCATAACCAGTGCTTTGAACACTGCATCTAGTATATTGTCTCCAAGTTGGTGAATTCTTTTTCTGGAGTTTTCTGTTCTTTCGAGTGGAACATGCTTGTCTCCTCATTTTGACTGCCTTCCTATGTCTGTTTCTATGTATTAGGTAGGGCTCCTAAGTCTCCCAGTCTTTAACTAGAGTGGTTTTATGTAGTAGGTGTGCTATGGGGCCCCTTGGCACAGACCTGGGAGAAGTCCAGCTGTAGGCCATGTTCAGGCACAGGCTGTGCACCTCTAGGGCCACCTAGTAAGAGTCGCCAAGCAATCCACAGATGGCTGCCACCCATGCTGGGCTTATAGGTGCCTCGAGGGGCCAAGACAGAAACCAAGGCTGGCTGTCACTGGTGTGGGACTTGGGGCTGCTCAGCAAGGGGTACAGGGCTTGCCAAAACCGATGCTCCTTCTTTGAGTTTTGTGAGCCTTTGAGAGATCTTCTGAAAGTTTGCAGCAGGAGCCAAAACAGCCCGTTTGTGTAGAATAAATCACTGGAAGCAGCTTGGATGGGCCCACAAGTTGGGAGAGACAGTCTCAGGGAATCCGCTTGGTAGGGCAACCTGTGTTATCCAGGTTGATGGTTGTAGACTGGGAGAGAGGAGGGCTCAACAAAGGAACAATGGCTTCTGCCTGGACCTCCATCAGACTCAAGCCGACCCTCCAGCCCTTGCCATGAAGCCCAATAGCTCAGCGCCTCCCCGTATGTCCCTGAAGCTCCTAAAGCAGCTGCCCCAGCCTGGTACTTGGAGCAAGTGAGTTCATCCGCAAGTAAGGCCAGGCATGGGCCCTTTCAGAGAGAAGATCTCCACTTCCTGCAGCCCTCTGTCTCACTCAGCTGCAACGTCCACTGGTTTTCGCAGCCGGAAGTTGTGGGACTTCTCTTCCTGGCACAAGAAATCTGGGCTGGAGATCCCAGGGTGCGGCTGGGACCCTTTGTTCCTCAGGCGAGGGAGGTGGCTCTGCAGCCAAGATAACCCTCCAAATTCTCGATCACCACCCACAGTTGTGGGACTGGGCCATTTCGCATCTCCACCCCTCTTACCACTTTGAGGTGATCTAGTTGTAGGGATTCTGCTCAGGCAGGCCTCTGGCGACTCCACGTTCTAGTTGCTCTATAGTTTTGTTATAATTTTAGTGTGATCACTAGAGGAGTGTACAGCCTTTACCTTCTATATCATCTTGAATCCCTAAAACAGCATTTATTTATTTATTCATTTGTTTGTTTGTTTGTTTTATTCGGAGGCAAGATCATGATTTTAAAAAATTCAAACACATGGGTTAGTTTACGGTTAAATTCATTAAGAGTATATATTCAAATAAAAACACATACAAACCAGAGATATGTTAGCAAAAAAATGACTACTGATTTTTTTAATAAATCATTCTTTCTATGAAGTATTTCATGTTATAGCTATATTGGAAGACAGTGAAGAAAGTTTAATAATGGTCTCTTGTCATTTTATTCACTATGAACATGCTAGTGAACAAAACAAAATACTTTTCAGATAAAACAGAAATACCGAGCAACTGATGATATCCATAAGAACACAAAATCAAACTGAAGGCAGCAGTAACTTTCCTGTAGAACGATGCTTCTCTGGGTTGTGTACTCTGTGCAGTCCACATATCAGCAGAGGTAGCATTTGGATGCAGAGAGCTCTTGCAGCACGAAGGCATAGGAAGAATAGGGGCCCAAGTGCCAATAAATCCTTGCTCTTCCATTTAACCTTGCTTGGCCTTCGGTTATTTTCTTGACCTGTCTGAGCCTGACTTTCCTCATCTGTAATGTGGAGACCCTAACGACAATATCAGAGAAGGTAAAACGCCTCACAGAGTGCCTATCACACAGTAGGTGTTCCTCCATGATGGTGATTCTCATTCCTTCTCATGTATACTATCTCCCCTTAGTCCTAGGTTTGACTAAATTGAGACCAGCTTTTATAACCCGCACACTGAGTATTGATAAGAATGATTATGGTGAAGACAGGAGGATAAAAGCAGAAAAGCCAAATTTCATTGACTAAAAAGAGTGGAATCCAATCAGACAAGAACATTTGGAATATTAATCATTTGAATGGTTTCCCAAAGTATCTATGAACTTGGAATATTAGAATCTCTTTGCAAACCATATATTCCTGAAGAATTAGGGCTTCTGCTTAATTTCTGAGTCCCCAGGGAAATTAAGGCACTGGTGATGTGGCCTTCAAGGTTGCCTTGCCTGGGTTTGCTGGGGTTTGAAATGAATCAAAGAAATCTTCTGACAAAGGAGGTGCAATTAACAACAGAGCTCACAGGAAATACATTGGCAAGATTTTCTGCAGTAATGCTTTTAATCTCCTGAGAATTTTTTTTCACATGAGGACCAAAGACTTTAATGTTTTTAAATATCTGCAAGTGAAATAGAACACTAATTCATCCTTCTGGCACCCTTGGGACATAGGTTACTGGCATTTAATAAATACCAATATCTCCTGAATGTGAGGATTTTCTAACATCCTCTTAATACATATTTTCCACATTTTGTTCCTGCTCTCTCGTAAGCACCAAACGCAGAAAATGATTTCATACAATAATTAACAGGTTCTCACTGGCCAGACTAAACATCACTTCTGAAACAGCCCCAATCCTTTTTGAACGTACTACATACAGCACCAGCATGACAATATGACAATCTGGCCTTGTGAAAGGCCCCAGCATAGCCTAGAAGAAAGGCCCTTAAGGAGCAGGCCTGATAGTTCCTAAACAAGGCAGAAGTGCTCATGCCTTAAGCAGGGCTTCACACTGACACCACTTTATATTATAAAGACTAGAAAGACCCCTGAACATTATCCCTTCGTTCTATGTGTATGCAGTAAAGAATTTAACCTTGCCCAAAGTAAGGTCTGGCCTTTGCACTTGGTTTCCTGGAGGTGATCTCTAAGCCCTTAGAATGTCATGCTTGATAAGAGTCTCTGTTTACCTGGGGTCCTTGGGTCACACTTGATAGTCTAAGAACATGGCTTAGAGTAAGGAATACGTGGTATCTGCTCAACTTCCTGAGCAGGCACATGTACAGTCAACTGTATTTGCATGATGGAGCCCCCATAAAAACTCTAAATACAAAGGGTAGGTGAATTTCCTTGGTTGGTGACACTTCATGCATATTATCACACATCACTGCTGAGAAAGTAATGTTGTCCACATACCATGAGTGAAGACAACTAGAAGCTCCATGACGGAATTTTCCTGGTCTCTTCTCTATACAACTCTTACCTCGGCTGATTTTTAATCTGTACCCTTTCCTTCTAAGAAAACATAACTGTGAGTATAACAGTTTTAAGTGAGTTGAGAGTCCTTCTAGTGTATTATAGAACATAAAGGTGGTCTTTGGGATCCCTAAATTTACAACTGGCGTTTAACTCCCAAACTGCGTTAATTGGTGTTTAGAAGTGAGGATGGTCTACAGAATGCCCCCAACTTCACAATTTGAGAAAAATGAGGTTGATAAAAGTGAAGATGCTTTCCTAACGAACACTGGGATTCATACCCAGGCTTTTTCTTTCCACCTCCAGTGTCTTCTCACAATACAGCACAGCCTGTCTCAGTCCAGCAAAACACAGGCTGTTTCTGCATAAAGGGCTGAATGACAAATACGATCCGCTTGTCCTAGTGTGAATGAGATAATCGCCAAACAGATGAGGAGTGACAAATATCTCACAAGGCCAGAACTGTTGGCTTAGGAAGGAAGGGCATGCGTGATCTCAAGAAAAACAAACTACAAACTTCCTTCCCTTCTATCAAATCTATGTATGTTTTTCTGGATCCCGAGGGCTTTAGGAGAATTAAAATACAAACAGAAAACTAAAACAGCAACTTTCAAGAACTCTGTGGGCTTTACAGGAGAGGGAGAGGACTCAGTATATGCAATGCTAACGGAATACCACAAACTTGAGTCTGAGGGTTGAGTTGTACATACAATGATTAGGGAGTGGAAAATGCAGCTCTTACACCAGAAGTGCTTACTATGCATCAAACACTCTTTACTCTGAAAGGGAAGCATTAATTATCCTATTTTTAAAATGAAAATAGAGAGAGAAGTTAAGTAAATTTCTAATATTATCACTCAAATATGACGCGTATGGGATTCAGTTTCAAAATACTGGGAATCTGGGATACCTGAGTTTCTCACTGGCATGTCAACTTTGTCCAACCACACAGGCCACCTCTGAGAAGACAGAGTGTTCCAGTCTCTGTCAGTACTTCCATCACATTAGTCACTGTTTCTATGGTCAGTGCTTGGACTGAGTTGTACTCCTCAGGTGGGCAAAAAGAAAATATTTATGTACTGCTACATTAGGCTGTGCTAACCTAGGAATACTACTACTAGAAAAAAAAGCATATTCATGAAACATGTGTACTCTGGACTCTCAGAGCAAACTGGAGAACACAATGGTTATATAAATCAAGAGACTATCAGAATGTCACCGTGAACAACAAGATCAAGGCAAATAATACAATGATTCCCTGCTCTTTGCAACCAGAATATCCATACATGGAACTTGTGTCAACTCCAAGGCAACCTGGGCCCCTGCCTGAAAGTCTCTTTGATTAATGCAATGAGTTGAATTGTGTTTCCAAAATAGGATAAGTTGAAGTCTTATCCCCAGAAGCCCAGAATGTGACCTTATTTGCAATACAGTCTTTAGAGAGCTAATGGAGTTAAAATGAGTTATTAAGGTGGGTCCAATCCAATATAACCGGTGTCCTTAGAAAAGGGGAAGTTTTGGATACAGAGAGAGACACACACAGAGGGAAGCTACTGTGAAAAGACACAGGGAAGATGCCATGTGAAGACAGAGGCAGAGACTGAGATTATGCTGCCACAAACCAAGTAACGTCTAGGACTATCAGAAGTTGGAAGAATCAGGTAAGGATCCTCCCCCAAAAGATTTGAGAGGGAACATGGCCCAACTGATACCTTGATCTTGGATTTCTAGCCTCTAGAACTGTGAGACAATAAATTTCCATTGTTCTAAGCCACTCCGACTGAGCTACTTTGTTATGACAGCCCTAAGAAACTAATAGGGTGAGAGATTACGTTTTGGAAAGATGACAACACTAAGAGAGGCCAAGGCCCATTCCTAAGCAAGAACTGTGTTTCATATTCAGCCTCTTGAACTACAAAAATCTTTTCCAAGTAGAATTCCAAGTTCATAAAGACATTTGTTCTGAGAATGAGACAGCCATAGTAATTAGCAGATTCATGCTCATGATGAAGAACTAACCTATTCACAGAATATTTTCTTTTTTATGAGCATGTCAGCCAGTGAGCATAATCCCATGGTTTTGCTAAACAGTAGTCCCCATTTTTCCCTGGTGGGTATATTCCAAGACCACCAGTGGATGCCAGAATGCATGGGTGGTACCAAACTCTGTATATACTATTTTTTTCCTACATATACACACACCTATGATTAAGTTTAATTTATAAATTTGGCATAGTAAGAGATTAACAATAACAATAATAAAACAGAACAATTATAACAATACACTGTAATAAAAATTATACGAATCTGGTCTCTCCCTCTCAAAATATCTTATTGTACTATATGTACAGCATGGATACACAAGACAAAGGGATGATTCATGTCCTGAGTGGGATGGAGCAGGATGTCGCAATTTTTCATCACACCACAAAGAACAGTGTGCAGTCTAAAACTTAAATCTTCAAAAAATTAAAACTAAAACTACCATATGATCTAGAAATTCTTCTTCTGGGTATTTATCTAAAGAATATAAAAACACTAATTTGAAGATATATGCAGCATTATTTATAATAGCCAAGATATAAAAACAACATGTGTGTGTGTATGTGTGTGTTTGTGTGTATAAAAAAGAGTATTTAACCATAAAAAAGATGAAATACTGACATATGTAACAATATGTATGGAATGGATTTTGAGGGTATTATGATAAGTGAAATAAGTCATACAGAAAAGGACAAAAAATATATGATTTCACTAATATGTGGAATATAAAGCAAAAAAGAAACAAAATAACACAAAACAAACAGATACAGACAAAAGTATGGCAGTTACCAGAATGGAAGAGAGTGACTCTAAGAACAGAATTTTGATGACTTAGATTAACCTATATTCCTCTACTTCTAGTGAAAATCAAATTGAGGAAAATCAATAAAATTAAATAAAACTTATAAACTCTTTACTTCTGGAATTTTCCATTTAATATTTTTGGATTGCAGTTCACCATGAATAACTAAAACTGTGGAAAGCAAAACTGTGGATAAGGGAGATTACTATACATGTTATTCTTTGTATATTCCACACACACACACACACACACACACACACACACACACACACACACAAATTTCTTTCTTATAGTCACATCACAGAAAACCAAAACCTGACCTTCCAATGCGTGGAACATCCCTATACTCCTGCCCCTGCAGAGTATTTGGTATATCAGGTCTCACATGCTGCCAGGAGACCTTTGGGCAATTGAGTGCAGATAGAGCACTTTTTCTACCTGGGTTTCACTGGTGGTTTAAGTTACAAAGAAATAACAATTACTTTAACATAAACATACAGACAAAAGAGTGCCTTTCCCTTTCTCTATAAAAACACCACCTGTATTAGTCTGTTATGGCTACAATAACAAAGTACCACAGACCGGAGGCCTTAAACAAACATAAATTTATAGTCTCAGTTCTGAAGGCTGGAAGTTTGAGAATAAGGTGGGGAGAGGGTTGGTTCCTTCTTTGAGCTGTGAGGGAGAATCTGTCCATGCCTATCTCCTAGCTTCTGGTGGTTTGCTGGCAATCTTTGGTATTGCTTGGTTTGTAGATGAATTAACCTGCTCTCTGACTTCCTCACAGGGCATTATCTCTGTGTCCGTGTCTATGTCAGATTTCCCCTTTTTATAAGAACGCCACTCATATTGGATTAGGAGTCCACTCTCCTCTAGTATGACCTCATCTTAAATAATCTACATTTGCAATGGCCCTATTTTCAAATAAGGTCAAATTTTGAGGTACTGGAATGTAGAACTTCAACTTATAAATTTGGGGGATAAGCAGAGGAAGGTGGCACAAGTCAGCTCATAACACCATTCTCTACTACATGGCATGTAAAAGATTGCCTTATTTAACAGTACTTATATAAGATTTTGAGATACAAGATTATTCTTGTTTTCAGAGCAAAAATAATATGTGTCCAGTAAAACACCAATGGCTCAATTCCCAGACGATATTTATGGCAAAATCAGTTTAGAACATGGAGATGAAGATAAAATGCAACTCAGCATTACTAAAAGCAGTTCAAGATCTTACTATCTTTATTCTCATTCATTCAGTGAAACCGACCAATAAATATTGGACTAGAGCTTGGAGAAGATTTTTAAAACATAAAAAATGAAAGAAGGGTAAAGATGATGCCATCCAGACCTCCCAGAAATTAAAATCAAAGCATGGAAACAAAACAGTGAACATGAAACAATGTAAGGCCCAATCTGACTGTGTCAAGTGAGATATTCAGATAATGACTAGAACATTGATCCAGGAAGAGAAAGATCACTGAGAAGAGGATGTGTTTGAATAGGCCATATGTCTAGCTAGCCTGGGGGTGGTAGGAATCAGATCAACTCAGTAGTGGGTTTGACCTGAGCCCAGGAGCAAAAGAATCTGGATGGAGGCACACCTGGTGCTGAGAACGGTGAGTGAGGCTTAGAACCCCAGAGGTCCAGATTATGCTAGACTGAGGGTTTTGCTTTTATATCAGTTTGTAGGAAATACACTTCTATAGTTTTTGAAAATGTGCCCTGAGTGTTTTACTAGAATAAGTTCCATTTGTGACTTATAGCCCAAGATGTATAGAAGTTTCATTCATCATATTTTTCAAATTGACTCCCTCTGATTCACCATCACCTTTGTTTTTCAGTCTATGCAAGTCCAGCATGAAACTGTATCTTTTGAAACCTGCCATGAAAGATGAAGGATATTAATGCTTTGCCTTGCCTTTCCCTGACCCTTACTAACATTTACTAATCGTTCAGTTTGTAACCACATTTCCATCATGAAATTCAACAGTTTTCAAATAATATCTTCCTTCCATTTATAGTAAAATTTCTCAGTTTATGGCACTACATTTTTATTCATCACTTTTTTTTTTCTGGAAATCAAATTAAGTTTTCCTTTTTGATCTTTCAAGAAAAGGATACGGTGGTATACTTCTTGAGAGTCTGCATATTATGTGACTTTTAAAATAATACAATTATTTTCTAAAATTTTATTTCAGTTTATCCCCAGTGCATCAGAAGTACATTCTTCCACTAAATGTGCAGGTTGATGGCACACTGCAGCCCTCTGTATATTACAGGTCCTACACGATCTTGTCTGATGCTTGCTCTTAGACATGGCATGTGGATTTCTATATCTCTGCTTACTTCCATTTGAGGGATCGCTAAGTCTCCTTCCCAGATATGAAGTTAAAACAGGTGATGTTGCAAGCTGTGTCTGGTGAACAGAAGTCATTCATCTAATAAGGATCTGCTGGATTCAGTTGGGAACTTCTCTTTCTCACGGCTGTCTATGTTTCTTGGGACATGAGCATAACACTCTCAGCACACCTACTCTTGCACCAAGATTCTTCCTGTCTTAGCCCCAGTGTGGGTAGACCACACCCACTACGATGCACTAAGTCATCACTTGTTCCCATCCCTCTTCAGGGCACCCCACTCTCATAGGGAAGGTGTAATCTATGAGTTAATGTAAGAAAAAAAAATTAGTGGTAGAAGAATACCAGGTTAACTATAGGAAAAGCAACATATTTGTAATGGAGAAATACTCTATGTTCTAGTTGATGAAGTTTTTTGCCTCTGAACCAGGCAGTAAACAAAAATAGTGGCTTAAAATAGTTTCTTTTTCAGAATAGTCTTCGTTACTTTCTGTTTCATATCAAGGTTAAGCCACTTCTGTTTGATTTTCGATCTAGGCAGATTAGCTTTACATCCATCTCCCTTCAGATGCAGGCAGTATGTTGCCTGCTGATATGAGATGGAAACATGATGGCAGTTGCCAGACAGTTTTTCTGAGTCTTTTTTAATGGGCATTTTAGTAGGAAATTGGAAGAGGCTATTTCAGGAGATACTTTCCAGAAGCACAGATTAATGGGAAGCCAAAACTTTTTAAAGATTGCACACACTAACAAAAAACTTAATGCAACTAATTCTATAAGCAATGAAATAGGAGGAAGTAGAAAACATGTATATGTGATAAGAGGAATGATGTCATATAAAAATAAGTGTTATAGAGAGAAAATACAAACTGGCAAATAGAAAATCATTATTAGAAGAATCTAATTTTAATATTCTAAAAACTGACATAAATGTTGTTAATCTTTGTAGATCCTCTATTAATCCTCAAAAGACTACTCACGAAATCATTTGTATTATTTGTATTTTATAATTATATCATAAATGAATTCACCATTCATTGGCTATCTGGATACAGCTAGTGGCCTCCAGGTTATTATGTGCTGGTACATTAAGAAGTATTTTAGTGTGTATATATAAGGTACCCTAATGAAATTAACAAAAATTTAAGCTGAGTGAGCGAATAAAACTAGAACAGTAAATTGAGGGCAGCTAAGGGGCTTGGTATTGACTCAATAGAGTTTGGAAACTTGAAAATCTTCACAACTTAAAATAAAAACCTACTTAAGATATACCAAAAGTTTACATAAGAAAAATGAGAAAAGTTTATATAATAAAAATACAAGGAAAATGTCACCATAGACTGATAATAGTTCTCTTCTCCACCTAATTATGGAGGGGGTGTATTATTTTGGAAGCAACTTTATGTTTATTTAAAGCCTAAGGAGAGAGTTGGTGTAACAAGTCCTACTCATAGCAAAAGCTGAGGCCTATACATCTTTTCAGAAAAAGGGGAAGCATCGGTAGTATATAATGTGCCTGTTCTGCTGGCACATGCATTCCACCTCTTTTTTCCAAGAATGTGTTCACAATGGAGCACTAATACCCAACCACATTTTTGATACATAAAGGAAACAACACAAACATCTTTGATGCCCTAGAAATTTCGATCCTGGCTGGAGTCTTCACTTTGTAAACTAATCTCAGGAAAATTCTATCCTTTGAATTATTCATTTGTGCAAAGATAAATCTTCCTCCACAAAGTATATATTTTAAAGTACAGAAATATCTCATGAAATTTTAGGCCTGCAAAGAGGTGGTGGAGAGGGGAGGGATAGGAAAAGCTAACTTTGATGAAACAGCTTCTGAAATGTAGTCTTCTGTTGGAAGAAAGTTAAAAGCAGCATGAATTAGCATAGTGGTTTGTTTTGCCTCAAAACTACTTTTTTTTTAAATCAGAAAAAAATCTAATAAAGAAGCTTAATATATAAAAATATCAAGGCAAAACTCTGTGGTTGAAGGAGGCTGGATATTCCAGAGTCTAGCCCACAGAAAATCTGTTTACCTACTTTCTCAAACTCCAAAAACATATCCTGTGTTAGTCCAGGAGAGGTTTCTCCAGAATACCCCAGAACTGCAGAATATACTGTAAAAAAAATGAACACACTGGTAGGAAAAGCAGAGTCCAACATTCATTGTTGTAACTTCTCTAAGGCTTATTTCTTTCTCTTCTTTACACTATATCAATTTCAAAGAATTAGTGCAAATAAATATGATAATTTTAAAGTGAACAATAACCAGACATAAAAAAGACTCAATCTAATTTTTACTCTAGTCCTCCAACGGTGTGATCAGAACCACTTTAAACATTTATAGTTTTCATTCACAGTATTACTTCTAAAATTAATACACATATAGAGAGAAAGTAATATAAGTTATCTAGAATCATCACCCCCTCCCCAAATCAAAAATGCAAATTTCAATTTAGGCACCAAACTATAAAATTAGCTTACTAAAATTTATTTTACCTGTTATCAAGTTTTAGTGATGGAGAAATTATTAATAAGCACAGTTTTCAGTGATGAGATTCAATGACATAAATGCATAATGTTTCCCAAAACACCATCTTCCTATTTCATATTCTTTCATAGTTGCAAGTAAAAATTATGAAATGGGATGGTAAAATCTAGAAATAGAATTGTCTCTTGTGCCTACTATTAATAGAGTATGTAACAACATGGGTGGAAGTAATTTAGCATTGCATATCTTTTTCATCTTGGATTCCCGGCAGTATCATCTTAAACTTTAAAAGCTTCATTTTATTTTTACTGTGCTTCTTAGAGAATATATAATAAGGTAAGTAGTATATATCTATTGTAACTTCATAAATGAGAAGGTAGAAGCTCATATATCACAGATACATAAGAGAAGGCTTCAGAGCTTCCTCCATTAATAAAATGAAAGCCTCATCGGAATTAAGATGTGATAGGATATAGATTCATACCTTAAACATATTAAATTCTAATTTAATTATTTTAGACAATCTACTGAATGTCCCCTAATATCTGGTCTCCAATTTTACCTCAGTAATGTAACCATCACTTTTAGGTATATGCATGGACAACAAGAATTGGACTACCTTTTTAAGCCTTCTTTGCAGCTAGGCATGACCAAAGAAAGCCAATGAGATTAAGCCAGTGTACTAAAAGCTGCCTCTTGGAACGCTCTTTAAAAGAAAACTTGAGAATACTCAAACCGATCAGTAAGGAAGTAGAGAACCTGAATGACACTACAGACCAATTAATACTCTACTCAACAACAGCAGAAAGAACATTCTTTTTGAATAGGCATAGTACTGTCTCCAGGACAGAGCTCAAGGTAAGCTATAAAACAGATCTTAACAAATTTAAGAAGATTAAAATCATACAGACTACCTTTTCTTACCATAATGGAATGAAACTAAAAATCAACAGCAAAGAGAAAACTGGAAAATTCATAAATATGTGGAAATTAAACAATATACTCTTGAACGCACAATAGGTTAATAAAGAAATCACAGGCAAATTAGAAAGTACTTTGGACAAATGAAAATAAAAACACAATATACCAAAATCTGTGGAATACAACAAGAGCAGTACTATGAGGGAAGGCGATAGCAGTAAATTCCTACATTAAGAAAGAAGAAAATTCTTAGCTCGACAACCTAAATTATACCTCAAGGAACAATAAAAGAATAAACTAAACCCAAAGTGAGCAGAAGGAAAGAAATAATAAAGAGGAGACATTACAACTGATGCCACAGAAATAAAAAAGATCATAAAAGACTACTACAGACATTATATATCAATAATTTGGATAACCTAGAAGAAATGGATAAATTCCTTTACAAATACAACCTACAAGGACCGAATCTTGAAGAAATAGAAAATCTGAACAAACCAATTTCTAATAAGGAGACTGAATCAGTAATCAAAATCCTCCCAACAACAAAATATTTAGAGAAAAATAAATACCAATCCTTCTCAAACTTTTTCAAAAAAATTGAGGAGGAAACAATTTGAAACTCATTTTATGAGGCAAGTATTACCTGGCTGGGGCGGGAGGAGGGGTGCGGGATGAAACAAAATACTTCTGGAAAATAAAACTACAGATCAATATTGTTAATCAATATTGAAGCAAAAATCTTCAAAAATATACTAGCAAAACCTGAATTCAACAGACATTAAAAAGATTATACACCATTACTAAGTGGGCTTATATCTGGAATTCAAGGATGGTTCAATATATGAAAAGCAATTAGTATAATTTATCATTTACAGAATTAAGGAAAAAAACGTCAAATGATCATCTAAGGCAGAGAAAAAGAATTTGACAAAATCCAACACTTTTTCATAATAAAAACACTACAAATTTCCTCAACATAATAAAGATCATTGATGAAAAGCTCACAGCTAACATCATATTTGAAAGTAAAAAACTAAAAGCTTTTTCTCTAAGATCCAGAACAAGGCAAGGATGCTGGAAGTCCTAGCCAGAACAATTAAAAAGAAAACAAAGGCATCCAAAATAGAAAAAAGGAAGTAAAATTATCTTTGTTCACAGATGACATGATCTTATGTGTAGAAAACCCTGAAGATTCTACCAAAAAAACAAAAGCTGTTAGAACTAATAAAGAATGGAGCAAAGTTTCAGGATATAACCTCTACACAAAAAAATCAGTTGCATTTCTTTTCGTTCACAATCAACAACTGGAAAAGGAAATTAAGAAAACAATCCTATTTCCCATTTACAATATCATCAAAAATAAAATACTTAGTAATAAATTCAACCAAAGAAGAAAAAAAAAATGTATACACTGTAAGCAAAAACATACTAAGAGAAAAAAAAAAAAAAGAAGACAACACAAATAAAGGGAAAGACATCCCATGTTCATAGACTGAGAAATTTAATTTTGTGAAAATGTTCATACCTGTCATATGCTACAACATACAGGAACCTTGAGGACATTATACTAGGTGAAAGAAGCCAGTCAGAAAAAGACAAATACTGCATGATTCAACTTATGTGAAGTGTCTAAAGTAGTCAAATTCAGAAATAGAAAGTAGAATGGTGGTTGCCAAAGGCTTGGGGAAGAGGGACATGGCAAGCTGTTCTTCAGTAGATATTATTGTTCAGTTTTGCAAAACGGAAATTTTCTAGAGACTTTTTTGCGCAACAATGTGCATATACTTATCACCACTGTACTGTATACCTAAAATTGATTGACATTATAAGTTTTATGTTACGCAAGTTTGCCACATTAAAAAAGAAGAAATAAGCATGCCAGCTTTATCCCCAATTTTTTTTACCTTAACTCCATGCTGCCTCGAATAGATACGGTAGCTGAAGCACTTGTCATGATCTTCAACCATGAAGACAATGGCCATTCCCTGACTATGGCAGAGTGGTGAGCTAGAAAGAACCTAAGTCTTCAACACGCTTGTGGAACAGAGCCAAAATGACAACACTTAACAGCCTACTTAAACAAATATTAACTGACACAGGGTTTCTCTCGTATTTTTTATTGCAAGTCATCTCTGATTCTCTATTCCCACTCACTTCTATGGACACAGTACACACTATCATTCTTACTTACATGGACTTCAACTGAGCAAGCCTATTACTGTATGTCCTGACTCAGTTTCTGCCTCCCACCAATCCATCATTCAGAGTTGTTGAAATACATTTATAAAACACAAAGCAGATCATGCTTAGTAATCTTTACATAACCCTTAAAAATCAAACTTCAAGATATATCATTTCACTCCACTTTCCCTTATGCAACCACTGTGTTTGAAGCTCCAATTATGGTTCAGTTCACTGTTTCTTGAAT
>NW_006438113.1:4654827-4676055 GCF_000325575.1 Pteropus alecto
TCCTGAGTGAAATTTTCTTCTCCAATTATCTCCCAGTCAATGTCAAACCAACTTTTGCCATGTATTAAAACGTCAGCTCCAATTTCAAACTTTTTTCAGGTCCCAGGGAGAATTATTCACTCTCTCCTATAGGTCTATTTTTTTTTTCATAGCACTTAACACAAGAGACTATAAATGATCTCCTTCCATCAACATCTACCCACTTACTGTGAACAAAGGCAGTCACTATAACTGAAATAGCCCATTACTGTGCAAATGGGAACATGGCAGTGAGTAAAACAGACCCAGGTAGGTCCTGCCCTCAGAGAGCTGACATTTTAATGAAGGAAATAGTACACACACATACACACTACATTTGTGCATATCTATATCTAGTGGGGGAGGGAGGAGGAAGGGAGAGAGGGAGGAAGAGAAAGAGAGAGAGAGAAAGAGAGAGAGAGATACAGAGAGAGACAGAGAGAGAGGGAGAGAGAGATTGATTCTGGTATTGAAAAGTGTTATAAGAAAAAAGCCAAGTAAATTGAGAAATTAGGGGAAAACGCAGGTAATGTACTTTAGATATATTGTTCAGGAAGTCTCCTCAGAAGAGTTATCCTACAGCAGGGATGCAAATGAAGGGAAAGAAGATCTGAGGGGAGAGAAGTCCATACAAAAGAAACAGCAAGCACAAAATCCTGAGCAGAACATATCCTGTATGACTGAGGAGTAGACAGTTATAAGGTTCTTCTATCACAGGGTATAGAAGACAAGTTCAAGGATGTCAACAGAGGACACCTGGAGTAAGATACTGCAGGGTGGGCAAAGAGTTTAGATTTTATCCTAAGTAGAACAGAAAGTTTGGAGGTCTTGAGGAATAAGTAACATTATATGATGTCTATTATTTTCTTGCTATTGTTTTTAAATCTCTCTCCCTATAATGGAGAAAATAGACAGTGTGTATGCAGGAAGGTGAGATGAGGCAAGGACGTTGTTGATTCAGTGTGTTATTTGACTACTCATCCAAAAGGAGACCACAATGAAAACAATAAATAAATATAAGCAATTTAAGATAAAAAGAAAACTAGCTCTTAGATTGCTACTGAACATTACAAATCTCATGCATACAATATTATTTTAACTCAAAAACACCTACTCCTATAGTATTATGTATTTTAAATAAAATAAAGACACTCTTCATATTTAAAGTAAAAGCATTCAAAGGTAAATGAAAACCTGTCATTTGACAAAAATTTAAATATGGTGGCAAAAGTAGATTTTTGAGCCTTTGGTTTAACTCTCCTGTCTCCCTTATTTTTTTCTTCCCTCTCTCCTTCTTCTTTGTCTTCCAATTATTTATTTTCCTCCCTCTCTCCTCTCCTTTGTCTTCCTTTCTTTCTTCCTCTACTTTTTCTATTTCTTTCTCTTTCTTTTCCTACTTCACTCCTTCCTGATCCTCTTTTGCTTTTCCATTATTTTCATTTATTTATCAAATTACCTCAGCAGCCAGGCACCCACAAAGGCATAAAAAGAATCTACAAATGATTTCAGTGCATATAAAAAATTCCATGTGGTGATGCCCTGGCCAAACAGACAGATGAAAAGAACATAAACGTTGCCATAGCCTAGATTTATAGCAACTTATTGTGGAGAACAGTTAATCATTGGGGGCGGGGGATGAATTATTATGCAATAAATGCAGTTAGGAAACATAATAAAGAGATCATGGAGACCGAAGATTAAAAAAAATTAAAACTTTTCAGGTAAAAATTTGAGAATTAGTGACTTTTAGGAGTGTAGCTTATGGTGCCATTTATTTTCAGGACATCAATATTTCATTAATTTTATGATATACTTCAGATCAAAAAAGGTCTTTTTATTTAAAATTGTAGTTTATGTAAAATTTATTTCTTGAATAAGCAAGATGTCCAAAATAATTCCAACTCTCTTAAGCACTTAAACTTCTGTCAAGAATGTTATCAAAAATAAAAATAAAGATGGGGAGGGGATGATTTCACTAACCAGTTTGTTTCCTTAGAACAGACCACAGATGACAAAGAATCTACTTTAGCAAAGTTTGGCAGTTAAATCCACTGAAATATAACCTAATTCTAAAGCTTCTCAGCTAATAAAACCTAACTTTTGCTAACTCACTTGTCATCCTAATATGATAAATATATTTTGTAAATTAAAAAAAAAAAGTTATCATCTGGTGGCTTCTGATGTTGTTTAGAAAATTACTCATAACTGATTATTCATATAATGAATAGAACCCATTGAGTTATTTTTCCCCCAAATGACATATTAATACCTAAGAGAGCATGGGAGTACTCTGCCTAACTAACTCATATTTACAGATGATTACACTGTTTTAAACAAGCCCATGCTTTCTAAAGAACAAAATAAAGAAGCTAACTCCCTATTTATTTAGAAATTTGGTTCCTCTATACTTTAAACCAAAGCACACTTGGAGAATTCAATGGGAGTTTCTGGAAATCTATTTCTTTACTGAATTCTAAAACTTTAATCAGTAAATAAAAGAGCATACCATAATCAACATCCATGGTTTAAATGCTTTGAGTGAAATAAAAGGTAGTACTATTCATTGCATCATGTCTTCTGGAAACCACTTTTGGAATAAAAACTCTTACTGAGCTAGCTAGCATCTAACTGAGGCATGGCCAGGAGAGATATGAATAGCATATTGTCCCAGTTTGTTAACAGTTTACTAAAGACAATACCAAACAATTGCATGTTAACATTTCAGTAATTCAGTGACTTAATGCATCCAATGAAGAGAGCATCATTTTTCAATATTTATAACACAAAGGATTTAAGGGTGGAAACAAAGTTACAAAAAATAATAATATAATGATCTAAAACCAACTGTAGCAAAAAAAGTACAAATCCCAATCACAGTTCCAGTTTACTTAACATTTTCCTCTTAAGTTACAGAAAAGCAACACAGCACTTCATTATCCGAGGGCCATATATACCTTAAAAAATCTCTATTATAGTTTGAATGGCTGAGGCACTTTTGCAGATTTACTGTCCTCAAAAAGTATAGTTCTCTCCAATAAAGTGAGCTCAAGGAGAGATATTTCCATTGTTGTATGATAGAAGCTCTATGTGTGTCACAGCAATTACCTAGGGGGAGTGTCCAACGCTCAAGGAGAATAACAGACTAGAAGGAAATTCAAAATTCAAGCATAGATGAAATGATGGCAAAGAAAGAACCACCATGGTGTTTAATGAACAATGCTGCAACTATTCATTACGCCTCTTCTCCAGCTGATCATTAAGCTTTCAGCACTGTTTATGCAACAGAAAAGGAAATGTTGACTCAAGAATTCATACACTTACTATTCACACAAAGAAAAAACCATGAAGAGTATAATCTGCAATTACAGTACCTGCTGAAACCGGATCGCTGTCATTGAACCTGGTTATTAGTCATTGTAAGCGCTGTCAAATGCACTACAACTTCTGAATTTGGAATCTGTCTGGCATGATCATCAGAGACACAAATTTGAAAGCTCATGAAATTAAAAATAGATAACACTAGTTAAATAATATCAATTCAAACAAAATATTCTAAATACTGGTTCTAAATCTCTAAGACCAAATAGTAGAAGAAATCACTCTTTTTACTTCATTTTTAGAGAATTTCAAAAAGTCAAATTAGTCTATCACTATGTACTTTTAACTATCTTTACCATGAAATATCATCAAATGATGTGATTCAGTGTTTGTTGAATGTAAAAATAATGAGTATAATTCATGTACACCAACCACATTTTTAGCAGTACCTTAGCAAACAGAGGCTACAATAAAAATGCCTTGAATGTATGAACCTAATAGTTAGCTTAACCTGCTAATAATACATTCTGATCCTAAGTTCATGAGAACAACATTTTGCAAACTTATAAACTGAGAACTGAGAGTGGTAACTATATTTGTTGTACGGAGCACCTTGGAAACAATTACTCATATGGCATTGTAGAAGGAGCTTGAAAGATCAAAACGATTAAATCCTGTGTCTACCACTTATCACCTCATTAATTAAGGAACATAATATCTCTTTAAGTTAAAATTTCTGATTTATAAAACTGGAGTATAACTATCACCTTCAAGAGCTTCTATGAGTATTAAATGTGATTAAATAAAATCATGGATCTGAAAACTTATAGTATAAAGCCTGTCATGGTCAGGTAGCATTCATACCATTATGCTAGTTTCCATTCATCTTCTGAAAGGCTTAATCCTCTTTCATTATGTCCTGAGTCACGATAAAAGGTCAGAAAGACCATGACCTTTTGGGTGGTTACTTGAGGCAATCGAACACTCGCCAATTTTAAAAACAACACTGAAAAATAACTGAAAATGGATTAATGTGATTCATTCTGAGAAACAGTGCTTTCCTGCATTGTTTTGGCCTAACGGTAAGTGAAATACTTAAAATATAAAGATCTGATAAAGTGTAATCTTCGGAGAAATTTTCAAAGGGATAATAGATGAGTAAATATAACTTTAGAGCTAATTCATTGCAATTTACTGTGCCAAATAACTTTCATTTTGAAAGTAAATTTGGACTGGGTTTTGAAGATTTTTGAAAACCTTTTATCACCTGTGTCAAGTAGCAGTTTATATGCCTTTTCCTGAATTTCTAGTTCAAATTATTTTAAAGAGAGATGTAAAGGGTCTCTTTTTATTATCTTTCTTGAAGAATGAAATGCAAAAGCTTTTGCTCCCTGGCCTTCTATAAGCAAGCACAGATTAAGCCCATCATTCCCTCTAGGAATGGGAACTGGAATCTCCTAAAACTTTATCTCTTGTTCCAAGTTTAATGGACAATTAATTTCCACTGGGAAAAGGAGATAAAGTATAGTTTTTGTTATTGTGTTTTGTTCTGTTTAGGTTTTTAGGGTTTTTAAGAATGAAAAGGATGTGGGAGTGGAAATGCAAAACAGGAAAGGGTCAGGGTTGAATCCCAAGGTGGGAAGAAAACAGAGGAGTCCCTAGAAGACAGACACTGATCCTTGAAACCGTTTCCAAGAAGAAATAGGGACCAAAACCCAAGACGGGTGGACCAGGGAAGGACTACTAAAAGCATCATTGTTCAGGAACCCAATGACTATATGGAAGCCGAGTCCTCCACCTCTTACTTTCCAGTCCGGCTTCAGGAAGACCTTTCATTGTATAATAAAGAATTTGGCTGGTCTTTGTCCACGGTTCCTAGGAGGGAGAATCTCAATCCTTGCATTTTCCCAAGTAACATAAGTGTCTTTGTTATCTATGAGGCCCTTGAATCACACCTGAACTTACACTAATGAGATGAGATGACTCAGGATAGGGCTGGCCAACATAAAAATCAAACATGTGATTAGAGGCTTTGAACCAGCCTGACCTCCAGAGAGAGGAGCAAGGCTGGAGATTGAGTTCAATCATGGGGTTGATGTCTAATCAATCATGCCTATGTAATGAAACCCATCCTCCCAAGGGGTGGGGGGGGAACAACTCTGGACATCAAAGTCTGTTTGTGATTTCTGGTTGGTGAGCACAATGATATGCCAGCAAAATGACAAGCCTGGATTCCACAAAGTGAGAATATGGAAGCTGTTTGGTACTCTCACAGACCTTGCTCTCTCTGTCCCTTCACTCGGCTGTTCCTGAGTTGTATCTTTTTCTAATAAAATTGTATCATAAGTATAACACTTTCTTGAGTTCTACAAGTCATTCTAGTGAATTATCAAACCAAGGCGGGGTAGTGAGGCTTAGAATTCCTAGGAGTATAGATACTTGGTCTGGGGTGAAAGTAGTCTTGTTGGAAACCATGCCCTTGAAATTGTGGGGTCTGCACTAACTCCACATGGCTAGTGCCAGAACTGAATGGAACATATCAGTTTGAGTTCAAACAGAATACCTTCCCTAGCCTGCACCCTAGGAAGTGACCATCCATGCAGCACTGATGAGTCCTAGCTAGAGCAGCACAAAAGGTTGTGATAACGACCTGTGCCACACAGAGAGCTCGGTCCAGGTAGATCACCCACAAGGAACCACTCTACAATGATCTAAGGTCACAGTTAAGCCCAGCGTATTGGGGCTGAGGGGTGGGAGTAGGGAGACCCCGGGGTAGAGTAGGGGAAATCTCTTTCATCCATACTTGGGCTAACATGAAAAAACTTCTGACCTGGTTAGTACAGGTTCTTTTACAGATATTTAGTATGCAGCTAAAATTTATACAGTATTTCTGAAATTTATATAGTATTTAGCTACAGCATGTAGCTAAAATTTACATGATATTTCTAAAATTTATATAGTATTTCCTCATCACACATTAAAACCACCTGGCTGGCTTTTATTAATGAGCAATGTTTGGCCAGATCAGTCCAACCATGATCTCTGGGTAATCATCTTAGGGGAGTCTTCTGTGCATGGGGTTGAGGACCGACCATTAGACAAAGTACGAGGAGAGTGAAAGAGCCTCTGGAGCCTGAGGCTGCACTGAGCTCCTGAACTTGGCTTTGTTCATGGAAATAGGCATGCTATGGAAATACACTGTAGTCAATTTCTTCCAACTTAGGAAAGATATGTTTAATTAAAAAGCTAGTGAATTGGTTCATTATCGCATGGAAGGAAAAATGAGTCTCAATCACCCTACCTTTTAAGAGGAACATGGGCTCTTTGAGTATTTGGATACAGAATTCAATTCAAGTATCTTGCAGAAGCTACAAATCCACTTCTCATCATTCTATAACTAGATATACTGTAACTTTCATGGATGTCGCTGAAAAGATTGTTTTAATTCTTAGGCACACGATCAAGGTCCCTTTGAGAGGAATCCAACTTTGTTCATATTAGTACTACAGATCTGAGAAAGGAGTTGAGCAGATGGGGAGTGAGGGTGTCATTACACAAAACTAAATATTTATTAGGATGTTAGCCATAATTGGCTAAATTTTTCCATGAGTGTTAAAATGTAGTTCACTCTGCTCGATAGAAATGTCAACTTTTAAAAAATGTAATGGAAATCTTAAGGACTCTGGAAGCTGGTCTCATTTTCTTTCTTTTGTTTAAATTTCAAATATAATAAAAGTTTTATCTCATTCCCCAAACTCATTCTCCAGATGTAATCACTGCTACCATTTAGTGGATGTCTTCTTAGATCTTATCCAAAACATTAAAAACTCTATATATACAAAAAGGATTTTTTAAATTTTTACAGTGGTGAAAGTGAGTCTTCTTTTATAAAAGTAGCATCACATGTTAAAAATTGTTCTCTAACTTGTTTCTGTTGCTTAATAGATAATTGACATAATTCATTTCAATACACAAAGGTATACTTAAATTTTAAAATATATTGGCCCAACTGTGATTGCACCTGATGCCTATTCAAGCATTCCTTTATTGGTAGACATTTAGGATATTTATAAAATTGTTGCTCCTGCACATAATGCCACAATGAAAGTCTATTTCTGCTAGGTAAATCCTTTGATATGGAGTTCTGGACAAAAGGGCGGGTGCATTTTAAATATAATTCCAAATTGCCTTCCAAAAAAAGTGATACTATATTACATATGGCCTTACTCTTCTAGACTGCTCACAGGGAGGTGTGATAACTGTTGACCACTTCAGCAGTTCTTTGCTCACTTTTATTAAGCTTTAGGGTAGAGTAGAAACAAAAGAAAGGGAGAATCATACTATTCCTATATTTTGTTTCATGGTGTTATAATTTGAGGACTACAGCCACAACGTCTAATAAACTGTGAGCTTTTATGCTTTAAATGCTGTATTAAATTTCTTACAGTGTGTTTTTATATAGCTATTTCTTTCAAATCATTTATTTTAATATCACTTGACTAAAATCAATTTTTTAAGACCCTAATGTTCTTGATTTTGACAGTGGCACTGCATTGGAAGCATCTGAAAACTTATAGAACAGCACAGATCCACATGGGAAAGGAAGTGGACAGGTGTGGGCGCTGAACATTTAAATCAGAATCCCTGGGGGCAAGGACTGGCACTGGGAGTTTTGTGAAAAGCTCCCCACATGATGATGATAGCTGTGCAGTTGGGGTTATGCTCTACAATCAATTAAATGGTAGTTATATAATGCGTTGCTTCCTTTAACTATAACTAACAAAGAATTTGTTTTACAAAGTGGTTAAATAAGGATACATTTTGGTTTATTATGAGGTCAATATTTTAAAGATTTAAATTAGAATCTGTTTGAAACCAAGGTGCGATTTACTTACAAAGATTTATTGACTTGCAGACAACTAGGACTCTGAACATTATTTATAATGTTTATGACGATTATTGATTGTTAATAAGATAGCAACTCTGTTAGCAAGTGTCTCTCCAGAAATTATCCCTAAAGATGTTTATTTTTCATTGTTATGATTCATTAATTTGTCCCTTTTACAAATATTTATTGAGCCCCCCTACATGCCACCAACTGGGACATAGTAATAAACAAAGTTGAAACCTGTGCCTTCATAGAAACTATATACACTATACTGGAAAAGTAAAATTAATTTATTAGACCTAATTAATTAAATGGCTAAAATCTTAAACACTGACAACACCAAATGCTGGTAAGCATGTGGAGCAACAGGACTCTCATTTGTTGTTGGTGGTAATGCAAATGGTACAACCACTTTTGGAAGATAGTTTGGTGGTTTTTACAAAACTAAACATACTCTTACCATGTGACATAACAATCATGCTCCATGTTATTTACCTAAGTGAGTTGAAAACATGTCCACGCAAAAATCTGCACATGAATGTTTATAGCAGCTAGTATTCATAATCGCCAAAAGTTGGAAGTAATTAAGATGGTTGAATAGAAAAACTGCAATTGCATTCAGACAATGGAATAGTATTCAGTGTTAACAAGAAATAATCTATAAAGCCATGAAAAAGCATGGATGAAACTTAAAAACATTTTGCTAAGTGATGGTAGTCTAAAAGGGCCACATACTGTATAATTCCAACTACATGACATTCTGGAAAAGAGAAAACTGTAGACAATAAAAAGATCACTGGCTTTCAAGGGTTGGAGAAGCGGTTGCGGTACAAATAGGTGGAATAGGAAAATTTCAGGGCAGTAAAACAATTCTGTATGATACTGTAATGGCAGATACATGACATTATATATTCACTAAAACCATAGAACTGAACAACACAAACAGTGAACTCTAATGTAAACTATGGTCTTTAGTTAATAACAAAGTACCAATACTGGTTCACTGGTTTTAACAAATGTATCATATTAATGAAAGATTTTAATTAGGGGAAGCTGAGGACAGAGGTGAAAGAAAATTTTATGGAAACTGTTCTTTTTGATCACTTTTTCTGTAAACTTAAAACTACTCTGAAAAAAAAGTCTATTAATGTAAAAAAACAAATAATTACTAAATAAATATGGTCAGGTAGTGATTTTTGTTATGTTCCTTATTTTATTTTATTTTATTTTAATTATTTTAAATTAAAATAATTTTAATTTAATTTATTTTATTTCATTTTAATAAATAACAAGTCAAATATCTCACTTGTAACATATAGTTAATATTCACTTTTAAAAACTAGAATTAGTTATCCTAGCAAGGGTGTCTTCATTTTAGGAGAACACTTAACCCAACTTTTAAGTTCTGGTAAGTGGAGATTTAGACTATGATCATTCTCCTTTATGTGAAAAAGGAAAATTATAGCAGACAGGGTATTAAGAATTCAGTTCACAAACACAAGAAAAAGAGAGAAAGGATAAATTGGCATTCGGTTTCTAAGCACTTCTTGATTGGCTCTAGAGTAAGTATTTTGGGTCAAGCCCAGAGCAAACAAATGATATATGATCATGTTCATCTTATACTTGATGAAAAGAATTGCAAATGACCCAAAAATTCTGTAGTAATTCATTTTTATTTCTGGATAAGAGTAAGAACAATGATTCAATCATCGATTTTAATCTCTTTGGTTAGTTTTATTTTTAAGTCATTACATTACAATATTGTTGCCACAAGCAGTGCTATAAAATCCAAGGCACATTAGGCCCTTTGTGCACTTTATCTGATTAAGTCCTCACAATCCCTCTGCCAGGTAAATATTTTTTATCTCATTTATACTTTTATTGAGATTCAGAGCAGTTAAAACCTTGCCCGAGGACAAATGACTAATAAGTAGCAGACCCAGGATGCATCTGAAGATTAAATCTGAGGCTCCTGTAACCTCAGGACTCCACTCTCTCTGGTACTCAACTTTGCTCATAAGCCAGCTTTGTTTATTTATAAGTTAAATTTGACAATGATTGATCTTAGGACAAAGGGTTAATAAATAGGACTGCTACAACCAAAGATTTAGAAGCAAACTTAGTAAATCCAAAACAAGGTAAATTGCTTAATTTATACAAACCCTTGCCATGTTGTATAACTCTCTTAGATCTGCTAGAATGAGTAGAAACCTTAAATAAAAATTAAATGTATATTATAAAAAGTTCTCAATTATGTAGGTCGATACTCTACAGCAATATAGAAAACTAACCCGATATTCTGTCTTCTAAGGTACCATGATGACCTTTCCCTCTACAGATTTTTTTTTTTTTGAAGAATCCATAAAATAGGGGAAAATAGCATTTGCATCCGAATCTTACTGCTATTTATGCAGTGGTTGATTTTTCATATAGTTGAATGTGGCCCTTCAGCAGATACCTCTCCCAGAGTCATTGTAATTTTGGCCTCTTCACCTTTTAGGAGAGAACTATACAAAAGAACTATCACCTCTCCCTGATGTTTAATCAGGGCTCAGCATGCTAAGGATTTTTATGAAAGCTCCTTGGCAGGAAATCGAAGCCCCTTTCTTCAAAACAATAAAACATGAAACAGAGGGATCTGTCAATCAAGATAAGATTTTTCTCTTTAAAAAAAAAAAAGATCCGCAAAGAATAAAAAGCTTTCACACTAATTAATATCTACTAAGGCTCCCACCAGTTTACAGGCTTGAGCAAAGCCAAGAACTACCCAGCTAATTCAAATCCGGAAGGTTCTTCTGCATCACTCATCTGGATTGACAAGAGAAAGTACTTCCCTAAAACAATTAGAATAATTAATTCCAATTTGAACTTCATATTTGCAAGCACAAACTCAGTATGTCAGCCCTTACAAACTTCCTTGAAGTATGACATTATAATCAATTTCAAAATTAAATCTAATTCTGTACACATCTACTGCTTACCCACATAACACCATGCACTATGTTAGGTTCTGGAAACATAGAAATGTTTAATTCATTCTCTTGCTTTTGAATAGTGTACGGATGATTGGAATTCTGTTTCCTGAATAGTTTTCCCACATTCTATGTTTCTTTATGCATACAAAAGACAGTCAGACTAGAACAAAGTTACCATATATCTTGTGCCTGAATTTCCTCCATATCACGTTTCCTAAGTGGTGATCCAGTCCATGCTGCATACTTCTCAAGATAGGCCACTGTATCCGGACAGCTCCTAAATTTTGATAACAGCTAACATAATTGGTGATAACAACTAAAGATGAAACAACATGCAATTTATTTAGGAAGCTCTGTGGTGCCTGCAGGACAATGAGGAAGAAATCTTACAGTAGTCAAATAATGAATTTTTCTAAGTATCTATGAATAAAATGCACAGGGCACTAGATTAAAAGAAAGCTTAACAATCTAAAATCACTTTGGTATTTTTAAAAAATTTTTCTCTCTTTAGGCCTTTATTTTCTCTAACAACTCTAATATGTAGTATGCAAATATCACATATAACACTCCTCCCTCACCTCCAACGTACATACAAGAACTACAGAATGGTAATTATTAAATAGATAATCCATTCGATTAAAGAACTTGATATACTATGATGAATTCTGGCCATCTTCTTAAATAATAGACCTTCTCTCATCCAAATAATACCAGCAAACCAAGAGGCAAATGAACAAACTAGAAACAAGGTCCAAAGTCTTCTCTAAAATACTACTTTTGAAGCCTAAAAAAATTCCAAGATGGAAAATCTGTACTCCCTAACTGCACATGTTGATGGCCATCCTAACTGAACCACTTGGACTGGGACATTACTGGGTTTCTTCTACCCAAATATGCTCATTGACGTAGCCCATGCTTACAAGAAATCTGAACAACTCTACAAGGGAACTTGGAACATAACCTTGATCTTCCAAGGAAGAATACAATTAGCTCACCCAAAGGCAGAGGGAAGAAAAACCGAGTCCAGTAAATGTTCTAAACAGCTTTGGTCCAGGCAACTATCTTTCTAAATTCTTTTCTATAGCCATTTTGATGAAATTACACGAAAGCAAATGATGATAAAGTGATTTAATGAGAATGTGTTTTAGGGACATACATTTGTTACCTTAACACAGACATCATTTCTTTTAAATTATGAGTTGGAAAATATGCTCATTTCTGTGGTAAACACCGAAGAGCGCTAGTTTATCTTATTCACACAGACCAAGTACATGTTCTTTGCTCCCTGTACTCATTCCTACCCATAAACTGTGAATGACAACATGACCCAGAGTTAATGCCCACTACTTTTTTCCACTAATCTTGCTGGGGTCTAGCCCCACTGGGCTCCTCATTACCTGAGTATATTATGCTCACTCCATTCACTCAGCAGTCATCTAGAAAACATTCATGGAGCACCTACTTCTGCTCAGTACTGGAGACATATAATGAGACTGACAGCTTAATATACATACACATGCAGCCAGATCCACAGCCATCCATCCTATAAATATTTCCCCCAAGCCTGGGTGGTAGTAGAGGGAGTAGAGGAAAGAAAAAGGTGGGTTTCTAAGTATGCAAGCCTAATACAGTTTAATAAAGGCTATACCACGGTCTGAGCAAAATGTTATGTGGCACACAGAAGGGAGAGGAGATGGAGACAAGGTAGAGTCTGTGAAAGGCTTAAAAGAACCAACATCCTGCAGGGGTCTTGGAGAATAAGTAGGAGTGTTTATAGGCCAACAGCATTCCAGGCAGAGGAGACAGAGTGTTCCAAGTGTCTCTTGGAAGTATGGGAGAAAAGGAGAGGAGATATGGCTGGAGCTGCAGTGTGAGAATAAGCTGGGGTCAGTGTATGAATGCCTTGTTGCCTGCCCTACAGGAAATTCTAAATTGATGAAGTACACAGGTTGCACACACATGTGTGATATAACTGGAGGTATAATTTGGAGAGATGATTTTAAAGAGTCAAACTTCTTAAAATAGAAATGAACAATGTTAGACATGGGAAATGTGATAAAATCACATATTTAATAATATTAAAATCTCAAGCTATTTTCTAATAAAATGTAAATTATCAAAACAGCTAGAGGTATTAGAAAACCTGAATAAGCCAGTGATGACTGAAAACGTTTTTCATGCTATTTAATTTTTAGATACTTTTTATTATAGAATATATCAAATATATATAAAAGTGAAAAATATATTATGAATCAACTCTCATAAACAGTTTCATATTACTTTACAGACTCTCCTCCCACACTGTCCCTGGGATTATTTTCAAGCACAACCAAGACATTCCATAATTTTTTCAGGAAATAACTGGCACATTTAAAAATATTTTCTAAGGACTATCATTCCAAAACCAGCTTATGGGTGAGTTCTTTCAAACATTTTACCTTATAGAGCACAGAAAAGGAAGAAATGCTTTCCAAACTGGGCAAGAATCCGGCATAAATTAATGCTAAAGCCTGAATTTCCCCAAATGATAAATGAAATCAAAAACTAGAGATGAATGTTTCATATGAATATAAATACAAAATCCTAAACATTATTAAATCAGTAAGAATCATATAAAATATTATAATAGGAAGACCGCTAAAAAATGAAAGTATCAATATGAAGTATTCTAAAATTAATCTCAAAGCAACTAAGTCAAAAAAAAAAATCCCAATAGATAACATAAAAAGCCTTTGAAATATTTCAATATTTATTTCTAATTTAAAATGCCTAATAAAATAGCAATAATAAGCATTTACCTTAATATCACACTGGATAGTTTAATATTTGTGGTATTCCATTTAAATCCATTTCAATTTAAATGAGACAAAGGTACATACAAACTCTGAGGAATATATTGCATAAGGGTTTATTATATAAAGGGAAACACAACATTTTCACTAAAGAACAGAAAAATACTTGAATATACAGAACTACAATATTGAGAAGTAATATTACAAAAGACATATTTTTCAAATTTATACAAATACCACCTCCACGCAAAGTACCACTAGAATTTATAATGGAGTTCTAACAAATCTAAGTTCCGTATGGGAAACAGAGCTTTTTTCAATGGAATGCATTATTATATATTGAAAATTCATCTTAATATAGTATGTATAACTAACAAGGGATAGAAAACAATAAAACAGATTAGATATCTATAAACAGTAAAAATGGGACACTGGATCCTTTATTCTCATCAAAAGTAATTTAAAAAACATTAGAATTTAAATATAAAAAATTAAATCATAAACATACTCGGCAAAAAATACAGAATACAGATATATATTTGTATTATTAGAAAATGGGTCCATGTTAGGAAGCCATAAACCATACGGGAAAGAAACACTAAGAGACTGAACAAAGGGGAAAAAAATCCAAATATTAAAAGAAAGACTATCTGAATTAAAAATATTTAGCACTTGTGGCAGAGATGGAGTTACTATTCTTAATATAGTTTAAGAATATATATTTATATATCTTAATATCTTTAAATATATATACTTTAAATCTCAAATCAGATAAGTAGAATTACTTTCAAAATAATATGGGCAATATTATGAGTAAACAAATCATAATTAAGAAAATATAAATAAAAAAGATAAACATAAAAAAATTAAATCTCATTAGTAATTAGGTTAGTGGAAATTAGCATGATAATATAATGACATTCCATTCTCCCTATCAAAAGCAAGGCTTTTATTTTATTCATTTTTTATTTCTTCTGACAAGTCTATGTTAGCCAGAGGTCCAAGGAGTAGCACTCTCAAATATTCCCATTTGACATAAGTTGATATCAATATTCTCAAGGCAATGTGACTATACATATCAAAAAAGTGAAAAACATATCTACCAATCTGATCAGAAAATATATACTTCTAAGATTATCCTTGAAGAAAAGGTGCTATTAAAGTATAGAGAAAAGATGTTCACAAAATACTAAGTGGATAAAATGGATTAGAAATAAGTAATCCCATGTTTTGTGAATTATGATAAATGTCTTCTTACTCATATTGCAACATTACTCATAATATTGTAAACTTGGAAGTACAAGTAAAAACCATTGTGGTTATCATTTTGGGGATGGCATATTTACAGATTCTTTGAATTTCATTTTGTTTAACCCTACTTCAAAATTTTCTGGATTGGATATGCATGTGTTGTGAAGGGGAGAAAAATCTGAACACTAAAAATTCACAAAAATTAATGTCATAAAAGATTTATTTTAAAAATGGATTAAAGTGTTTATTAAACCTGGGTGCCCAGGTGATCAATGGTTCGGAGAAATAAAACCAAAGGGATGTACAGTAAAAATGGGACACTGGATCCCATGTAGGGATAGGTGGGGTGAAATGACGGGTGACAAGCGGCAAAGCTTTAAGATTGGATGCCTGGGATTCTCCAGAAATCAAAACAACCAGAGTCAGTGTCTTTTCTCATTTTATTTTTGGTTGCAGGGTGCAGGGGTGGGGGGGGCGGATTGAGGAGATGTGACGAAGATTTCCAGTCTGGCCAAGCAGCACCAAGTGATGCAGTTGTTAAGTAAGATCTCAGCTCTCTTACAACTCTTTTTCTCCGATACTCTGCAAGCTCTATAGAAGCCAAGTCAAAGCTGCCTTTCTTTTAGTGTTGTCTTTTATACTGCAAACCATAAGATGTCCATGTCCTCTGAACTCCAGCATAATTAATTACACCATCACCTGGAGCTTAATATTCATTCTATCTTGAGGCATGTCTTATAATGTTATTTTTAGTGAGATTTAATGTTTTATACATTAATTTCTTTGTCTGATGTGGCCAGCAGCAGTGGTAAAAGGAAAGCAGCAAATCAAGAAGAAAACCTGCAGGGAGAGTTAGTCAAGATGGTGTAGAAGGTAGATGCTGTGCTCACCCGCTCTCACAACCACAACCAAATTACAACAAAACTATAGAACAACCATCATTGGAAGTCGCCTGAGAGCTGGCTGAATAGAAGTCCTAAAACTGGGGACATATAGAAAAGGTCACCTGGAGACTAGAGGAGGAGCAGAGAAACAAATCGGTCTCATAACCACACGAAGTGGTTGAGACTCAAGAGGATCTGCAGAAATCCCCCCAGAGGAGTGAGGGGTCCCCACTCTACACTGGGTTCCCCAGCCCGTAGTTCTAGTGCCAGGAAAAGAAGTTCCCACAACCTCCGGCTGTGAAAACCAGCGGAGATCATGGCTGAGTGAGACAGAGGGCTGCAAGAGTTTCAGTTGGTCCTCTTAAATGAGTTTCACACATGAAATTACTTGGTGACAAACTCACTCACTCTGAGCTCCAGCGCTGAAGCAGTAGTTCAAGGAGTGCCAGGGACATACAGGGAAGAACTGAGTTGTCTGACTTTAGGGAGAGAGGTAGAGGGGCAACTTTCTCCTGGACAGAAATGCTGGCAGTATTCATGGTTCCTTTATTGAGCCCTCACCCCTTCCAGCATGCAGACGCAGGCAGTCGCCACATATGAATCACCATAATCTTTCTTAACATAGGTCACTCTGCACAGGTGACTCCGAGACTCCACCTCTCACAAATTGCTGGCCCACCTGATATGCATCCAGTGTTTTTTTCCATACAAATGGCCTGTCTGGGCTCAGGCTGCAGACTTCCCTAAAATCTTACAAAGGCTCACAAAACCCAAAGAAGCAGCGTCTGGCCTCAACGTGCCTCATACTACTTGCTGAGCAGCCCCAAGCCCAGTATTAGCGGCAGTTGGCCTCAGTTCCTGGCTTGGCCTTTTGAGGCACCTATAAGCCCAACACGGATGTCAGTCATCTGCAGATTGCCTGGTGACTCTTACCAGGTAGCCACAGAAGTGCACAGGCTGCAGCTGAATTTAGCCTACAGCTGGGCCCCTCCCAGCAGACCCTTGGGCCGGCACACCTGCTGGTCTGCTTCAACCAGAGCCGGAGCCAGAGCACACCCAGGTCTGCATCTGAGGAGAAAACACCCAAAGGGCATACTGGGCAGGCATCAGAGCCCTGGTAAAATGAATCCTGTTCTGTAGGGTCAGCCCCTCACTGGCCAATCTTCACAACCAGTCAGCCCATGGGTCAATCCCTCTCATCAATGTGCAAATAGCAACCAAGGCTCAACTACAACAGGAGGACACAAACAACCCACACAAGGGACACACCTCGAGTACCTGGCTCAGGTGATCAGGGAAGACTGCTCCACTGGGCCACACAGGACATTTACTATATAAAGCCACTCTACTAAGACTGGGAGACTTAAGAACCCTACCTAATACATAGCAACAAACGCAGGGAGGCAGCTAAAATGAGAAGACAAAGAAACATATCCCACATAAAAGAATAGAACAAAGCTCCGGAAAAAGAACAAAATGGAGACAAGCAACCTACCGGGTGCAGAGTTCAAAACAATGGTTATAAGGATATTCAATGAACTTAAGAGGGGATGAACTCAGGGAGAACTTTAACAAGAGATAGAAATCATAAAAATGGAAATGAAAACCTTCAAAGGGAACCAGTCAGAAATGAAGAATACAATATCTGAGATAAAGAATACATTAGAGAGAATTAACAGATTGGATGAAGCAGAGATCAAATCAGTAATTTAGAGGATCCAATCAGAACAGCAACAAAAAAAAAAAAGAATCTAAAAAAATGAGGACAATTTAAGGCGATTCTGGGACAACATCAAGCATAACAACATTCACATCATGGGGATACCAGAAGGAAAAGAGAGAGAGCAAGGAATTGAAACCTATTTGAAGAAATAATGACAGAAAACTTCTATAACCTAGTGAGAAAAATAGACATATAACCCCAAGAAGTTCAGAGAGTCCCAAACAAGATGAACCCAAAGAGGCCCACACCAAGACACATCATAATAAAATGCTAAAGGTTAAAAACAAAAAGAAAATCTTAAAAGCAGCAAGAGAAAAGCAATTTGTTACATACAAGGGAGCTCCCATAAGACTGTCTGCTGATTTCTCACCAGAAAATTAGCAGGCCAGGAGGGTCTGGCACAAAATATTCAAAGAGACGAAAAGCAAGACCTATACCCAAGATGATTCTACCCAGCAAAGTTATCATTTAGAATCAAAGGACAGATAAAGAGCTTCCCAGACATGACAAAGCTAAGTGAGTTCATCACGACCAAGTATTACAGGAAATATTGGAGGAACTTCTTTAAGAAGGAGAAAAAAATAGGTATCAAATACATGAACAATAAAATGGCAATAACTACATATCAATAAGTATTTCAAGTGAAAAGGAATTAAATGTTCCAATCAAAAGATAGTTTGGCTGAATGGATAAGAAAGCAATAACCTTACATATGCGGCCCACAAGAGACTCACTTCAGATCAAAGGACACACACAGACTGAAAGCAAAGAATGGAAAAAGATATTTCATGAAAATGAAAACAAAAAAATCTGGAATGGCAACACTTATACCAGACAAAATAGACTTTAAAACAAAGGCTATAACAAGAGACGAAGAGGACCCAATAATCCCACTTCCGGGTATTTATATGAAGAAACTCAAAATACTACTTTGAAGGGACATGTACATCCACATGTTCACTGCAGCATTATTTAAAAGATATGGAGGCAACTTGGTTGTCTATCAGTGGATGAATGGATAAAGAAGAAGTGGTAAACATATACCATGGAATATTACTCAGCCATTAAAATGAATGAATGAATGAATAAAATCCTACCATCTGCAACAACATGGATGGACCTAGAGGGTATTGTGCTGAATAAAGTAAGTCAGATGAAGACAAATGCCATATGGTTTCATTTACATACAGAATCTAAAGAACAAAATAAACAAATAAAACAGAAACAAACTCATGATACAGATAACATTTTAAGGGATACCAGATGGAAGTGGGGTTAGGGGTGGGTGCAAAAGGGGAAGAGATTAAGAAGTGCAAATTGGTGGTTACAAAATAGTCATGGGGATGTGAAGTATAGCATAAAGAATAGAGTCAATAATATTGTAATAACTATGGTGTCAGATGGGTACTAGATTTATCGGGGTGATCACTTCATAAGATACATAAATGTCTAATCACTATGTTGTACACCTGAAACTAATATAATATTATATGCCAACTATAACTGAAAAATAAAAAATATTAATTAAAAAAAGCCCTGTAAGGAGTGAAATACAACTCACTGCATGTTGCCCTGGTTTGCTGTGTCCACCCCTGGCTGCCGCTGTCTTCTCCCATCTCCACTCCTCAAACTGAACTCTGTAGTGGCTCCTCTGGATATTCATGTGAGCCTAGCTACTAAACTTGTCTTGGTTCTGGGGTCCTAAATTCTTTCCAATTTTCAACATCAGCTTCCCTCCATAATGGGGGGCAGGAGGTTTAGTCATTTGCCAAATCCATGTTGGCAATGAAACTGATATTTCATAAGAATTCCACCCCATCTTTAATACACACACACAACACACACTCTCACACAATCTACAGTGTAAGTTATTTGATGTGATGATGATGATGATGATGATGATGATGAATATAACATGCAGCCAACATCACTTATGAACTCCTAATATGTGCTGTGTAACACACATATTACTGCCAGTCCTGATGAGCCTTCAAATTAAGTATTACCACTCTGCTTTCACAGATTAGGTAAACTCAAAGAGGTTTAAGAGACTGATCCAGTACCAATGCCAGTTTGAGGCAAATGTCCATTCGACTTTTAAAACTCCCACATATTCTTATATCCTCTGCTGAATCAACACTTTTTTCAGGGCTATGACTCACTCCATAGCTTAGCAAGTGTCACAGCCCCTCACATATGAAGTTCAAGGCCAAATATAATTGAATCAAAAAAGCATTTTGTTAGTTATCATGTAGTAATAGTTAATGGGATGAAATACAGCAAAAAGTAATGGGTTGTCGAGTACAAGATGCATTCCACAACTTGCTCAACAGGAAAAAGCAATGACTCCATACACTGCTCCTCATCTATTAGATGCTTGTGTGAAAAATACAGAGGCATGAACAAAGTCAAGGAAACCATAGTAGCAGGTAAAATACAGGAAAAAATTAATGGTACTTCATTAGTAATATAAAAAAAAATACAATTCTCTATTAGCAAGTCCTGGTTTGCCTTAAGCACCTTCCTAAGAATGAATTTAAAATAGTTTTCCAATAATATCAATGGAGAGAAATACATGCCACAAATGGTTTATCTTTATATGCTTCATTACTAACTGCTGAAAGAAAGCATACAAAATTTCATTTATAAACAAAAAAATCCAGAAAACAGAGTAACATAAAAAATGTTCTTGCATTTCTTTTGTACATAATCAAAAGTAGGTAATTAAGTGACTTATCTGAGAAATGAAAAATGCTGTTACAAATTTATATGTGTGTTTTACTCTGTCCATATACTATAAGGAAAAAAAAGAACACTATAATAGTTGAATTCACATCTGAATCAGAGGATTACAGTTCTTTAAATCAGTTTACTGGAAAACTCTAGCTCTTGACCTGTAAAGAAACATTTCAAATACAACAAATGTATGGGACAGCTTAAATCCTTTCTGGAATAAGGTAGGGGGAAAAAAAAAAATACACACACACACACACACACACACACACACACACACACACACACAGAAATAGCACATGAATGAATGACCAATCAATCAATACACTTTCAGGGATGGATGGGGGTGGGTAACATTTTTACACAGCCATTTTGTAAACATTAGAAAGGGTGTCCAAAGCACATATGAGTGTGATAGAACTATTTCTTTTCCACTCAGGGCACAGTTCCATTCTGTTTCTTGAGTATGGTATACATATTTGGATAATGGACATTCCAGTAAAAATTTTCCTTCAAGATCAACCCAAGGTCCTCCATTGGGCTAAAGGCTCATCAATGCATAACTTTTCTCTAAACCATATGAAAAGGGTAAATAGTGCCAATGTCTCCTGAAAACTACCAGTTCTGGAAATTTATTTTCCTGCTG
>NW_006438113.1:4676095-4681704 GCF_000325575.1 Pteropus alecto
AGTGTTCAAGTCTCAGTCTTATCCTTGACAAGGTACAGTTTAGAGGGGGTTCAGAGAAAAAGATGTTTTATAAAATGTGTGAAGATAACTCCATAAAATCAAAGAAAAGCTGTCTGTATGTGGTAGATAATAAACTAGTGTGCACATAATATGAACCTTTAATACTTTATAAGTACATAACTATTTGAGTTGTCAAAAACAGCCTTCCCCTTAGAATAGTTATGGTGCATATTATCATCATAATCAAAGGGCTTTACCCAAAATCTACTCTGAAGGTAATTTATATGAAATAGTTCTTTTATTTTGACTGAGGCAAGAATATTTTCATTCATTCATTAATTCATCATTCATCTGTCTGTTCATCTAGCCATTTAGCTTATCCATTTGACACATTTTGAGCACCTACTTTACTTTATATATATGTGGTAGCTGGAGAGGAAAAACAGAGAAAACATGCTTATCTATAACTACAATCGAAAGAGATGGTTATTATGCACTATGAGATTTGTTTTGTATTTGGGGAGACCAGAGGAAGAAGACATAAATTCCAAATGAAGGGCTTGAAGTAGGGCTCTTTATATAAAGTGGCATTCGAATTGGTTTTTGAATAAGTTAAATGATTTAAGGGTACTTAACAATTTAATTTCAATCTAACCTGGCTAACATCAGCCCACTATCATCATAATCAAAGGGCTTTACCCAAAATCTACTCTGAAGGTAATTTATATGAAATAGTTCTTTTATTTTGAATGAGGCAAGAATATTTTCATTCATTCATTAATTCATCATTCATCTGTCTGTTCATCTAGCCATTTAGCTTATCCATTTGACACATTTTGAGCACCTACTTTATATAAGGCATATGTGGTAGCTGGAGAGGAAAAACAGAGAAAACATGCTTATCTATAACTACAATCGAAAGAGATGGTTATTATGCACTATGAGATTTGTCAATTGTTTGGGGAGACCCGAGGAAGAAGACATAAATTCCAAATGATGGGCTTGAAGTAGGGCTCTTTATATAAAGTGGCATTCGAATTGGTTTTTGAATAAGTTAAATGATTTAAGGGTACTTAACAATTTAATTTCAATCTAACCTGGCTAAAATCAGACAACATATAATCAGTCTTCTCCATTAATCCAGGCACATGTTTATAATCTGTGACGAGTTATTTATATTGAACCATGGTACTGTCTAATTTGGAGAAATGTGTAACCTAGAAATATAAAGTTTTAAGGTTGAATAGAACTGGGCCAAAGTCTTGGTTTCTCCACTTAATATCCATGTGGTCCTTGGCCCATTTCCTAACATTTCTGTACTTTAATTTTCTCATCCAATAAATGGAGAAAATAAGTGCCTACTTGGTGATATTTTTTGTAAAAATTAAGTTTTAAAAGTATATAAAACCTTTAAAATGTGACTAGCATAAGTAAATACTTGGTAAAGACAGTGCTATTATTATGCATTGCTAGTCAGCATTCCCCATGTAACTCAGGAGATGCCCAACAAAGGCGTACTTCATATCCACACTGATGCCTGTAAATGTCAATGCCTACCCTTGTGCTAGGGTTTGTGCTCAGAGCCAAGCCAACCTCAGTCTGCATTAATATTTTTGTCTGTCATCTACATAGTACTATGTTGTGTACTTCAACGGAAGTCCTATCAGCTTATCATTCTACCATGATTTCACCTGCTTTTGGAAAATGACTGATGCTTTTTGACACTACTCAGAGCCCCTCAAAGACAGTACCTTATATGTCACACAGCCTGTGATTTTTACTGGAATGATCCCAAGCTACTTGCAAATTTTGAAAACTCATATCCAGCTGATTCAGTACACTGTAATTAACAGGTATTTAAGTTTCAATACATGTATATTACCTATTATCTTTTTTATAATTTTATTCATTGACTTAAATTCAAGTTCTATGGTCACATAACCAAAACAAGGTAAACAAGGTAAGCTGTACAAATATTAGATGCCTGATAATTATTTATTGAGAAAAAAAGGCTGTTACATGGAACTGGCATTTTCCATTATGGGCCAGGCTGGTAAGGAATAAATTAGAACTCACTGTTCAATATGGTTGCCACTAGTCACATATGGCTAATGAGCACTTGAAATGTGACTAATCCAAATTGAGATGTGCTGTAAGTATAAATTACACACCAGATTTTGAATACTTAGTATACAAAATAAATAAGAAAAATTCCATTCATAATTTTTGTGATTACATGTTGAAATAACATTTTAGCAATATTGAGTTAAATTAGATATATAATTAAAATTAATTTCACCTGTTTCTTTTTACCTTTCTAATATGGCCACTAAAAATTTTAAGTCACATATGTGGCTCATATTATATTCCTTTTGGGCAGCACCTAACTAAAGTCTCTCATCCTGATGAAGAGACACAAGTCTGTCTTGAAAGTAGAGGAATTAGCATTTCCTGAAATCTCAAAGCTCCTCTGATGTCCCAGATGTCCAGAGGACAGAAAGACTATCACATGACTTTCCAATCTCCTCGGCAAGTCAAAGCAATAAACGTGCTCTCTCATCTGAGAGTTTCTTAGGAATCTCACAGAGGTGCTAGATAAATTCCAGGTATCATAAAGACTGGGTGGTGAAGGTGGAGGTGGGGGTTCACAGCAGGTAGCTAATACACTGGTTCCCCCTGATTCATTTACTGGTGAGATAAACCAACAGTCCATATTTAATAGTGTCAAGTAGCTCCTTATTTACTCATGGATTCAAAACATTTCCAGAGCTGAGCACCAAAGAAATTTTCCAATATTACCTGATGTTGTATGTTTTGGTGAATAGATGAAATTAAGAAATATCTAGAGGTTGGTTAGACTACTGATTTCAAGAAAATTTAAAAAATAAATTCTTAATGGTTCAACACTCATCTCATTTCCTTTATGGTTGCCTGAGAAAACCCCATAATTTTCTGTAACTTTCATAGTAAAAAATCCAGTCAAGCCAGTCGACCAACCATAAGCAGAGAAAACACTTCTATATTCAGCACTGAGCATCAGATACAATCTAATCTAAAATGGGCACCTGCTGGTCTGAAGATGGAAAAGCAAAAATCTCCAGACCTGACTTATGCTTAAAATATGAAAAAGATCTCTTTATGGATGAGCAGTGTAGCTCACATCCCACTGTAGTCACAAAAATAATGTAATATCTAATTTCTAAAGAGAATAGGCTCTCTTTAGAAACTATTTTAATAAATGATAAATTATCCCAGTGTAAAATATCTGCCCAAGTGATCTTAGATAAAAACAAAGCCTAGGGCCTTCATAGGATACTACAATGATGAATCATAACAAAAAATCGCGGTGGTTGCTGTTTGTGTTGATAGCTTAAAAGTACTCTCATATCTAATTTGAATCATCAGATAACCTATGAATTACCTAAGGGAGGCACTGTTTTCCCAATTTTGCAAATGGCAAATCCCAAGAGTTTATACCTTGTAAATAACCAAAGCAAGAATCTAAATTTAAGTCTCTTTAGAGAAAATTGCATATTTTAAAATGACCCCATCAATACCTGCATCAATGTTAAGATCTCAGTATTTAGAAGACCTAGTGGATTTTATTTTAAAAATTCTAAAAGAACATGTGGGCCTGGTCCCTGAAGTTGGAAATTCTGTATATGAATGTGAAGTTACATGAAGAGTTGTGTGGAAGAAACTGAAGAATATCATTTTTTAATGTTTTCTTATTTATTTTCCTCATTACAAAATAATACATGTTATTTATAGGAATATAAATAAATAATATTTAACTATAATTTCACAAACCAGAGAAAATTACCATTGATATGTCAATAACTAGTGATGTGCACACAGAGATCTTTGATGTTTTTAGTAGTCAATATGGCACCTCAGAAGCAGGCGACAGTCATGACAATGCCATCTGAGACTGTCTACAAAGCTGTATCAGTTGGGACATGTGCCACAGCTGCTTTGGGTCTATATAATGTTTTTCATGGAATCATATCATCTTACAGATTTTCAATCTCCTTTTCAAAAGTTACAATACATCTTAAATATGTTACAAAGTATGATTTAATTTTTCTATATACATAGAGTCTTCATTATAGTAAAAGTGTGGTTTCCTTTGTGGAGAAGGAAAGGATGAGGTTAATGGTGACCTTGACTGCTGTCATACACTGCATACAGATTCACTGACCATCTTTTACTTCAAAAATGCTGAGCAAGGTACTAGGTGAAAAAGGGTTGGAAAGGCCATGGTTCTTCCCTTAATATCTTAAAAGCCAGTAATTGCACTTGGATCCCCATAAGGACACTGGCCAATGGAGTGCCTTGACACATTACTCCAAAGGTGGTAAGGAAGACAATTGCAGGATTCACTGCTTTATTATTTGAAGCTCCATAATAGTTTCTGCTAAATAACCTTTCTTGACCAAGCCCTTGGTTATTCTGTTAACGTACCCTGAGTAAATTCAGCCATAAAACTGATTAAAGATGGTGCCAGGCTCTTCACTGTTTTATACATGTTATCTGACTTTTCCTTTATAGGCTGTGCCTATAAGCACCTCCATTTTAAAGATTTGGAAATTAAGGCTTGGAGACATTAATTAGCTTAACTAAGTTTATACAACAAATTTATCTGACCTAACGGCCAGGCTCTTAACACCACATTCTATGGTCTTTAAAATATTGACTATAAAAAGAAAGTCACAATATGTCAAGTTAAATAAGCCTGGCCTAGAGGGCACCAGGACAATCTGATCCCTGCCAAATTTATATCCGGTTATCTCACTTTCCTGTGTGTTTCAGCTCCATGACTCTTTCAGATGCAAGAGTAAGCTGAGCTCTCTCCCTAAGCAAAGACCTTCTCACCTGTTATTATCTTCACTTGCAATGTTCTTCTCATTCTTAGAATGACTACAGATCTCAAATTTAATATCTCATCATAAATGTCACTCATCAAAAAGAATCTACCTGGTCATCCATTCCAGTATATTCTCTCTGATAGTACTCTGCTTCCCCCCTCCCTATTATAAAACAGGAATGAAGTAGGCTTTAGAGCAGTCAGTAGGAAATAATACTCTATATGTAAAAACACTAGTATGTATCCAAATACAATCACATATACATATATCACATTCAAAGCTTGGAATAAAATATAAAAAGCAAACAGGAAAAATGAGGAAAGTAAGGAAAAAGAAAAGTATCTGCAAAGCATTACCCTGAGATTTTAACAATAATTTATTTTTCCTGGTGAATAAGATGTTCTGTTTTTGCTTGCCTACACTTTCTAACCTTTGGTAATTAACATATATTTCTCTTGTAAAATATTTCAAAGGCATAATGGCGACTCTAAAATAAGCAATAAGAGTCTTTCATTTTTTTTTCTTTTTATAAGAAAACATTCTTAATAGAGCAGATGCTGAGGTTCTCTCTAAATGAGGTATCCAACATCATGGCAGTAATTCAGGTATTGCCTTTATTCTTTATAAAATCTCTTTTGGGGGACAGAGGAGGGCTGGAAGTGGAAGCAATGGTTTTCACAATAGCAGCAACAATTAGCAATTAGAAAGAGATGTCTTAACTGGTATTCTCATCCCCCCACC
>NW_006438113.1:4681766-4686067 GCF_000325575.1 Pteropus alecto
GATTTCTTTACTTGTGTTCTCCACCCCCCCCCAAAAAAAAAAAAAAAAAACTGGTAAGTTTGTGGGAGGGCATGAAGAAACACACAAACCAAAACCAACACCCCAATCAAGAGCAGTAAATGGGACTCTGCCACGCCCAAACTCGCTCAGCCTGACCTTCAGAAGAGTAATTCTGTAGAGAGGCCATTTCCACTACAGTTGTAAAAATCTCAGGCAACAGCTGAGGAAAGATGAAAGTGTTCTCGGATTGGAGGAAAGATTCCTGAGGTATGGAAGGAGGAGCAGGAAGAGTTCTCGTTGAACTCCCAACACTTACACAGAAGCAGGCTTTTAATCTGTGGTAGTGCTTTACCCGAAAATCCCATTTAAAAAATCCATTATTAGCTCAAAAATAAATGAATTCTCCAGTTCAATAACAGCCAAATTCAATAATTTGCAATTATTTGGTCAAATGCTGAAATACCTCTGAGGCTTTGCTGATACAGAGGTGGCAGGTAAGGATCAAAAATGATGCACTCGGCATCAATCAAATTGATGAGAAAAAAATGGCTATCATGATACTGGCAACAAAATAAAAAGGACTTTTTAGAATATATATGCTGGCACAAATTTCCATTAATTCTAAGGATAAACGCCACTGAGTAACTTTGCTTTATTTGAAGGAGAAGTTTTAGGGGAAAAAATATAACTTATTTTAAGGACTTTATGAAAATAATTGTGTTCAGCAGCTTTCACTTCCCAGAGAGCTGAGCATGTGTGGCATTCACGCCGACACAGTGGTATAGCTCAGTGCCATCCAGGGCATGACGACCAATGCTCTGCAGATAATGAGGAGACACTGGGAATTTGTATTTTGGTCTAAGAATTTTTATCACTAAGTTTAAGAACTATGAAAATTGGAATGTTTCGTGGTTTTCCATAGATTATATTTAATATATGTTGTTTAGTTGAGGTTCTAAGTTAGTGTCGATCCAATTTTCTGAACTTTTTTTCTCTGACCATTATTGAGTACTCAGGACTCCAGGCTTCAAGGGCTCGTTTTCATGATACCACTGCTGAAGGGATTTGTTTTGGTGTCCTTTTCCAAATATCTTCTCACCTTAGGTGGTTCTTTTCTTTGCCCTTCACAGCAAGATAGAGCTGGGGAACAGGAATGGGCTATTTCACTTGGCGTCTGGTAGGTGAACAGCAAGAGGAATAGATTATGGAGTGAGAAAGAGTGGGTAACCCATAGGTTATCATTGCCACAACCATCGAATGTCTTCCTTCAGGATTCTAAAATGAGTTTCAACACTAAAAATGCTAATTGAAAAAACCAAAAAGGCAGAAAAGTATTCATTTACTCAACTGAAGAGCAATTTATATATTTTGTAAAATTCCTGAAAAGGGGCATTTTAGTATGCGGCATTACAAAGATCACACTTACGATATAAATTTTTGAGCAAGTGGGAGAACAGATACAATTTTAGGGCTACTGAACAATGCAAGCGGAGGTCATGAAAACACTAACTCAAAAAGATATATATACACCATGTTCATTGCAACAGTATTTACAATGGCCAAGACATAAAAGCAACCTAAATGTCCATCAATGGATAATGGATGGATAAAGAAAATGTGATACACACACACACACACACACACACACACACACACAGAAGGAAATCCTGCCATTTGTGACAACACAGATGGACCTTGAGGACATTATATTAAGTGAAACAGAAGTCAGACAAAGAAAGTCAAATACTGTATGATCACATGAATTCATATGTAGAATCAAAAAAAAAGAAAGAAAGAAATCTGAACTCACAGATACAGAGATCAGATTGGTGGTTGACAGAAGTAGGCGGGGTAGAGGGACAAAATGAGGGAAGGTGATCAGAAGGTACATATTTCCAGTTATAAAGTAAATCCTGGGGATGTGACATACAGCATGGTGATTACAGTTAATACTATATTGCATAATCATTTTGCAATATATACAATCACAGTTTTAAATCACTCAATATTTCAAATAATTATATTATACACCTGAAACTAATATGACAATTATATCACAATTTAAAAAAAGAACTAAGAGATGATCCCGTGCATGAAATATAAAAACATCATGTATATTTTCTTTAAAGGTTTTATTATCTTTCCTATTTTAATTAGAAGTCGTGGGTCTTATAATTAAACATTATTGTTCTCTAAGAAACTGGAAATTGCTTTGTAGACATAAATCCTGCCTTTATTCCTTGAGAGAAAGAAGTCTGCATTGGTGTCATGTGGATACAACTAACTGCTCCCTCCTCTCACTTCTCAAAGAGCCTTTAAGACATTGCCAATAGGCTATTCTTTGTTATTCTGTAGTAATTTGTGTGCCAAGAACTGTTCACAGGTTTGGAGCCAAATTTGGATCAATGTGCAATAAGCATTTTTGCTACAGCTGAGTGCATATCCTATGAGATGGGAAGCCTCAGCTAAAGAGCTCAAATGGGGTAGGAAAACACTGTCCAATCTCTGGGGTATGGTGAAGCAAGAGCCTTGCTCTCTGGATGTGGGAGAACTCTGCCTTGTCAGTTTGTGTGAGAATGAGCTAGGGCAACAGACCATCCATCCCAAGCTGCAATCAAGTGAATGGAGACATGCAGTGCCAATGTGAGGCATTTCCTTAGGGTGAGGTGATGACAGCTTGTAATTAACTCTTATTTATTTTGGTTAAATCTATTAATACTTTTACCACCACCCCTCAAATTTCTAGTACTTGCAAACATTCCTTTGGCGTTCAGTTGAAACTGTGACAATTACACCTGAGTGGCCACAGCATTCCTTTTCTATGCCAGTGTTCTATAAATTGTCTTATCTCAAGGCAGAGGGAAGGCTTCAAGAGAGTAAGACTCTCTTGAAGAACCAGACTCTCTTCAGTTTACCCTGGTCATGGGAATGTGCTAGGAAATACTTGTTTACAGTGAAGCAAGCAAAAACTCTATTATGCCTGACTTTCAGATGGTCATCTTGCCTTAGCCCTACCTCTACATCATCACCACCACAAACTTACCACATCATCACCATGACCCACCATCATCATCTCATCCCCACCACCACCACCAATACCACCACTCATGTAACTAGGTTGAAGAGTGTCCCCCAAAACTTCATGTCCACCTGGTAATATGACCTTATTTGGAAATAGGGTCTTTGCAAATGTATTCAAGAAGAGGTCGTACTGCAGGAAGGTGGGCCCTAAATCCAATATGACTGGTGTCCTTATAAAGGAGAGGAAAATCTGGACACAGAAATAGACACACAAGGGAGAAGGCAACGTGAAGAAGGAGGCAGAGATTGTAATGATAAATCCATGAGCTAAGGGATGCCAAGGATTGCTAGCAACCACCAGAAGCTAGAAGAGGCATGAAACGGTATTTCTCTAGAGCCTTCAGAAGGAACATGGATCTGCCAAGACCCTGATTTCAGACTTCTAGCCCCCAGTACTTGAAAGAAGAGATTTCTATTGCAAGCCACCCAGTTTATGCTACCTCTTTACATGAGCCCTGGGATACTAATACAACTCCCATCACCTCCACGAACCCCATCACTCCTACCACTATCAGCACCACCTCCCTCCTCATCACCAATACTATGAAATAGTATTGAATTTAATGTATAAATAGCATTGAAAATATCATAAAAAAGATGATTCTGATAACTTTTTTCAGACCAACACTGGGACTTAGTTTTAGTGGTCGGCTGCTGACCCCACCAAATGGACTCATATAAGTATCTTAACCATCAGTGATCTGACTTCTGCTTCTGGTCTTACGGACTTAGTGGAGCTTGACATGACCACTTTTTCCCATTCTCTCACAAAGAACGAAGATGATTTGACATGAAAGAGACATCAAAGAAAATTCATTTTAACCCCAAAATCATATGGTGTTAGGGAAATGATCTCTAGAAAGGTGGAATAATTTGTATAAAGTCAGTGAACCAGCTTCTAGCAGAATCAGATCCAGAACTCAGACTTCCTAAATCACTCAATCAACTCTACAAGGCTTCTTGTCAAAGAAGTGGATACAGTATTTTTTAATACCTATTACTGAATATTAGGAAGCTATCTATGAAAAGTATAAACATTCCCCACCCTACTATCAACTCCTTGGCTCATTTAAGTCTCATTTAATCTACACACAGAAAATGTGTAGAACAGGCCCAGAGATAAAATTACTTAAATATTCATTATGATATCAGTGGTGGTATCACATGATAGTATTTAAGAAGTGTGTTTTCTATATTAGCAATACTAAACTGAAAATATT
>NW_006438113.1:4686106-4695487 GCF_000325575.1 Pteropus alecto
TGAAATAACTAAGAGGTCTTCTCAAAATATATCTGACATAGAATTCTTTTCAAGTAATCAGGAAGAAACTTCGGAATCATGAAAGCTCTGATCAGTATGTTAATGAAGATTATCTACATCATGCATCTAAGCATCAACTAATTAAAGAGAGCTTCTGTTTTCTAAAGCATCTGGTAAAGACAAAAAATAATGATAAACACAATTAGCCATATTGATTTTTTTTTGTTCTTTGAAAGTCATCTCATTGTACTAGCTTTCAAACCTGAGTGCCTTAAAATACATTCTCTAATACTGAAATGACACTTTCCTAAACCCTAGCTTCCAAAATTTTGGAAGGGTATTGAGGAATTCAAAATTTTGATGCACAAACTGAGAAGCCTCACTCTTTAAAAAAACAAAAAGAATTTTAAGTTCCCCAAAGCAAGATGTTTGTACAAAAAAGTTAATCTACACAGTTATATAGTTAATTTGAATACTTTCAGCTAAAAATATTTTAAAATAGTTTCCTTAACATCAGTTCCTTTAGAAATAGTTGTATTGGAAATCTTTTTTTCTCTTACCAAGTTGATACTCAGTGTCTTAATGTAATTAAGACAGTACTTCTCTCATTATTAAAAATAATTATAGAAATGTACTAACAAAAACACACATATATTTTAAAATTTTAACCAATCAGTAAGTTGTGTAGTACTATTATTTTCTAAGGCTCTGAATTACTAAGCATTTATAATCTGAAATCCCCATCATCATCCACTATTTCAGTCTCCACCACAGAAGTCACCACAATATACCAATCAGTAAGTTATGTAGTACTATTATTTTCTAAGGCTCTGAATTACTAAGCATTTTAATCTGAAATCCCCATCATCATCCACTATTTCAGTCTCCACCACAGAAGTCACCACGATATACAGTTATAAATTGCTTTTTTTCTTAAAGCAGTAGAAATAGAACTTTGAACTTCTCATTAGTATGTATACTTGGAAGCTACGTTTTCTTTTAGGTAGTGGATACAGGTCCTCTATAATTCTTAGAATAAGCAAGTAAGAATTCTAAACCCAAACCTACTGCTTGTTTTGTTTAAATTTTTAATTTGTTTTCCCTAAATAATTCATGCCCCCCCAAAAATAGGTCAGATATGTCACAGGTGGTAAATATAGGCTAGAAAATTCTTCAAATGGTGCTACTTTCTCTAGGAACAGTAGCCCTCTCTTAGTAAATAACACTATCAATCACTCAGTTTGCATAAAGAAAACAGACAAAATGGTTTCTAATCATACTTGATTTCTCTTTCTCTAAGCGCTTTGGCCTTACCTGCTCCATACAAATATTTATTATAGATACCACTTTTTAAATACTTTTCATTAAGAACACCTCGTACTTACTCTTCTGTTCCCACTCCAGTTCATGTCCATGGTATCTTTCACCCTGACCACTGTGAGAGCTTAACTGTTCTCCTTGCTTCCACTCATACCCCTCTATTGTCTATTTTCTACGCAACTGCACCCTTACTTGGCATTTTCCAATTGTTTCCTATCTCTCACAGAATAAATTCAAAGTTCTTGTTGTAACCATTCTATCCCTAAACCCTTTTCCTCCATGATAAGTCATTCTTCATACCATGCTGTTTCAGACAGGACAAAGACTCTACAACAAGATCTCGACATGTGCTCTTCCTTTCCTGCCTAGAAAACATTTTCTACAGATATTTTCTTGGCTTTCTCAGAACTTACTTAAATGCTACCTTTTCAAAGAGCCTTTCTCCAACCATCCTATTTAAAACAATACCCTCGGTAATATCAAATGAATAAAGGATGAGCTCTTCACTGAAATGGCAATTGTGATTTGGGATGAGATGAGAGAGCATCTGGAAAAGGAACATTTGGCTGCATACAGTGTGGAAAAACAAGATCTAATTTTTCCTTGAAAATAAAATTTTCTTTTTCAATGAGGATGATGATGATGCTGATGCTGATAACGCGATAGTAGACAACACTCACTGAACATATGCCCAGCACTGTTCTGGGTGTTTTATAATTTCCAGTTATAAGTAAATTGTAAAATCCATTTAATTCTTACAACCCATTCAGGTAGGTACATTACTGTTCTCTTTGTAAATATTAAATGAACTAAGTAAGACACAAAGAATATCTAGAAAAGCTTACTCACCCCCCAAACAAGTAAATCTGATCAAGACAGCTTTTCAAAGAAACATAAACAGACAAAATTCTAAAATTATAGCTGTTGTTATTATTGGTTTCTCTTAATTGTTAAGCCCAGGACTGAATACTGGCCTTCAGGCCAGGACTATCCTGACCCTTTTTAGAATTGAAATATTCTAAACGAAAATATTTAAAGTCTACTTATATTTGTACAGAGCTGCTACTTCTAATAAAATAAAAATGGCCCAAGATTTGGAAGACTCTCAAAAGGCAAATTTGGTTTATGTAATCAAAAACAATCCCAGTGTAGAACAGAATCGAATGCATTCAAAGTGCCAATCCACCATAAGGTAAGGGATAATTTTTTAAAATAAAAACACAGAAATTGGGCACAAGGCAACTACTGATTAGCAGTAATGGCCTACAAGAACAATATAAAAGAATTTTATTAATATCCAGAAAGTTGAAAATTGTGATGAAAGTATGAATAACCAAAGGGGTTCCTTATGTTTATTGACGCTAACAAGGATATTTTCTGTAATTCTTTGTGAATTACAGTAACAGATGTGAAAGAGACTATTGCTTTTCTACCTCCTCTCTGATTCCATGTTCTGTAGGGAGGCCAGAAGGAAATGTGGTACCAGGGAACCACACACTTCACCTCTAAAGCTCAGATCTGTGGTCCAAGAAATAACACATCCAGGTAGCCAGAGGGTTTGCTTATAAGAGCATGTTCCACAAAGCTGGAGGAATGTAGACAGAGAATGAGAAAGATGCCAAAAGAACTCTGAAGATAACTGAGCACAGTGTGATTTGCAATAAAGGGAAGAGGATAGAATCTATGACCTAGGAAAAAAATGAAGGGTGATTTGTGAGTACCTAAAAAACCAGAAACAGTAATCACTTAGGGTCAATGTGGATTCATGAAGAATGAATCAGGCCAAATGAATGCCCTACCTTTTTTTGCTGAAGTTAGGTAATAGCACAGGATGTCAAATTCATGAATGATATAAAGCTGGGAGGAATGGTTCATACACTGAATGAAAGGGTCAGGATAGTCCTGGCCTGAAGGCCAGTATTCAGTCCTGGGCTTAACAATTAAGAGAAACCAACAATAACAACAGCTATCATTTTTTAAAGTACTATTTACCTCCTTTCATTTTCACAACAAACTTCTGAGGTAGGTACTACGATATCCTTATCTTAAAGATGAGGAAACTCGGGCCAAGAGAAGGTGACTTGCCAAAGATCACAGTTTTTTACAAGGGAGGTGGCTTCAGAGTTTGCAATTAATTACTGTACTCCTAAAGATAGCAACCGGGATGCTGTGGGGATTTGAAGCCCTGCCATATGAAAAGAAATTGGTGAGACTATGAATTTATCTTAGAGGTGGAAAGGTCCAGTGAAAATAAGACTGCAGTCTTTACATGTGTGAAAGCCTGCTGTGTGTGAAGCAGAGACAGACCTTTGGCTCCAGAGGCAGATTCAGGAACAAGGCGGAATTTGACTAAGAATAAAACAGCACTTCTACGGATAAGCACCATCTAGTAATAGAAGGGAAAGTATAAGGAGACCCTGAGCCCTGCCCCTGAAAGAGTCCAGGTAGAGGCTGAGCAGCCATTTCTGTCAGGTGACAGTCAAGAGACAACAGCTGGACTAAAAGCCCATCAGATTTCCTCCAAATACTGAGATTCTGTGAGGATGCAAATTTGTGATATTACTAAGATAAATCCTGAAGTCTCAAGGTAGTCATGTTGGTCACCTTGAGCATAAGAAGTCCTTTCTTAATTAGCATTTCCAAAGAAGGATTGATAACTGATGCAAAAGTTTATAGTGAGGGCCTAATGCTCTGCTGGAATCACTGAATAGTTTTGCATCCATGTTTAGACTTTAACATGGAAAACACAAAACAGTTGAACATGTTTGTTTTCTTTCACTCTGCACCATCGCCCTGAAACAACAGTGATTTGTACTGTTGCCTGGGCAAGGCCTTTCAGAGACAGCTAATGAGGCAGCCAGGCCCTGGTGGATGAAACTCTCCAGATGGGTTCACTCAAGTGTTTAAAACCATGCAAGGCTGACCATATGATATCCTGGTTCTCAGCATACTTATATTGTTCAACCAACAGTAAGCACTATTAACCAAACAGAAATACCGAAGACAGCAATTTGGCTGGATTCTATATGTCCATGCAACATTTATCTCCATTCTGCAAGTCGGTTGTGCTATGTTTACACCAGCTTATTTAATGTTGTTTTCTTTTATCATATTAACCTACTGCTTGGCCTTTCACAAGTTAAAGAAAAACCTCAGACATGACTTGTGCCTAATCTTTTATGAGAAACACAGCTGGTCCTATGCCTGTTCCCAGCATATCTAGAAATGATTCTGAGACATAATTACATGCCATGCACCCATAGGTCAGGTAGTAACAGACGGAACCACATGTGCCAGGAGGACAGGGTTCTGAGTCTGTAAAAACACAAAGGAAAAAAAAAACCCATATCTTTATGTACCATATTATTTGTAGTACAAACATCTTTTGAGATATTTTAGAGTTTAAGGGAACAGTTCATGGGAAGCAATGAAATTGACATCTTTAAATCACTGCCCTAGTTACAAAATCAGACCCCTCATATCACCAGCAGGGAGAGCTCGGGCCAGTTACTTAACTACTCTACACTTCAAATTCCTTTCAGTGAAGTGGAAATAATAACAGTACCTGCCCCATCAGACCATATTGATAATTAAGTGAGGTATCATCTATAATCCATAAGTATTATGGAAATACTCAATAAAGTACAGTTATTGTCATCATTAATATTACTTTCATTGGTTTCCTTTGAGAAGTCAAAAGAGAAAATTCACTTCAATGCCAAAGATTTTAATGCTAAAGAGGTAGTGGTTGTAACCACTTCACTTGCAAATGCACTCTGCATCCTATGCCACCTGTATACCACCTGCCCTACTTCCATCCTAGCTCAAGGCCAGGGCTGCCTCAGTATCAAGCAGATCTATAAATCCTTCTTCTCCCAACTTTTGTCCATCACTTCAAGAAAGCCTCTTGGTCATTTTTCTTTATTTACAAAGGAAATCTGATTTTGAGAATTCGACTTGAGACTCATCCTTGTGATGTGCTCCTGTAAATAAAAGGGAATACCGAGGTGCCCTCGTGACATCAGTCATAGATAGATCAGTGAGAACACTCACAAAATATGCCAAGAACCCTACACAAATTTCATTAAAACTCTCTCCTACCAAGTAACCATACTTACTTAACACAGTGTCAGGATTCCAGCCTCCCCTCTGAAGGTAGCATATCCCACCAGTAAAGTAGACACACTAATACATACCTTCTGGGACTGTTGCTGCTTGGTTGAGTCAACACGTAAGTGCAGTAAAAGGCCCAGACTGTGCCTATAAGTAATCACCATTTGTGTATCATGTGTGTTCTTTCTATAAAAATCAGGTAATTTTCAGAACAGACTAACCTTCCCCCCACCTCCTGTATTATCAGGATGTAAATATCTGAAACATTTTACAGAAATCCAGCTAAACAAAATTTTCAGTGACTATGGCAATCAGTGTCTACTAAAAATCTGAGCATGATCAGAAGCCCTACTGGTATGCTATCTAAACCTGGAGATGTTACATTTGGTATGGCATTCTGCGAAATTATAACTCACAATGTATGTGTTTACTCAGACTCTCCCAAATTCATTTAATTTGATTTATAGAGTAATTTAGAGCAGTAAATTTGCATCAACATTAAATGAAATTAGTTTGCCAAGTTAGCTAGGCATTTATAGAAAGAAATGTATATCCAAAGAGAAAGTTTTGATGTCATATGTGTTTAAAATAAGTAAACATACAGTAGGGTTTTTTTCCTACTTTTCTATTTGTTTTAAGGAACCAGACAGTAGTGTCAACTGTAATGACAAACATTTGACCATCAGAGGCTTACAGACTGACTTTTAGACTATTTACTCAACAAGATGCCCAAAAGTGGGTGGCCTTACATTGCTTTGGCAGCACCATGGAGTCATCAAGGGCCAGGCCCTTCATCTCTAGGCCTACAGTTCCATGGTCCCAAGATGGATGCAGCAGCTCCAGGCATCACAATCCCACTGAAAGTTAGCAAGTACAGACCAGAACACACAAGTTTAATTTGGATAAGAAATCCTTCCCTGATACCTCTAGCACATTCCTCCTTAACTCTCCTTGGCCAGAACAATGCCCAGTCCTAAACCATTCACTGGTAAAGAGCAATGGAATCACCACAGATGGCTTATCCAGTCACGGTTCCTCCCTCTGGGATGCTAGTTTTCACTTATGACCGGCATATCAATTAGCACAAATGATAAAACTATTTTCCTTTTATTTTATTATTTTATCTAAACTAACAAAATATTAGGTAAAAAAAAAAAAAAAAAGTACTTCCATGGAATAAAGTTCATTGTTAGAAGTGGAGACAGTAGTCCATCAATATTGAAGAGATTCTAATATGTATGAGAGATTTTACAGCATGCTTCTCGATTAGTTAGCCCATTTAATTCTGTAACACTTGTGAGAGGCAGATATTATTATTCCAAATTCAGAGAATCAGATAATAAAACTCATAACTAAACTCATGTAAAATTAAGGACTTATTTATCAATCTCTTTTAAAATACCATTTTACTTTTGTTCTTATTACAACCCTGGGATATCTGAACTGCATGAAAAATTAAGGAAATAAAAAATGAGATAAAATGAAATTTAAGTGAAAATTTAAGAAAATTAAATTGACAATAATTCCATCACTCAGCAATAACTTTTTTTTTTATAATTTTGTGTTATTACCAATGTTTATTTTCTAAAATGTTCAAGTATATCTAGAGTTATATATTGTTTTTAAGCCTGTTTTTCGTACTTCACATTACATGGTAAATGTTTTCCCATGCTATGATTTTAAAGAATTGATTTGTAATGCCTACATTGTTGAAAATTTGTGTTAACAAACCTTTGCAAGGATTTCTGTTTTGAATGCCTTCAAGCAAAAATCTTTGAACACGATTTCTTTTACTTCCTTCTTTCCTACATTCCTTCATTCCTTCCTTATAGACAAAGTTCTGGAAGTGGAATTACTGAACAAAGGTAAGGATATACATTGAAATATTTTTCACACCAAATGATATTCCCAGCCATTTCATTCCTCATTTAATAATGCTGGGTATTATAATAAAAAGTATTGCCAAATTGTCAGAGATGGGAAAAGTTTAGATTTTCTGCAAACAATTTTATGCAGTCAGTAGATTCGGCCAACCCTGGAAATAGAGAGGGAATCTGAGTTTCTGAGTTGCCACGAGAATCTCATCTTAACCTGAAGAATTTCTAGTGCTTGGCTTCTCAGGGAGACTTATGGGGAAAGTCTGCCCTCTTCCTTTTCTCTGACTGTTGCTCTCTTGGGACCCTATCTTGCTCTTTCTCCACATGCCCAACCATGCTGAATTGAACACAGGGTCTTGGCGATCTCTGGTCTCCAGCCCTTGGTGCCAGTAAAATTCATGTGATTCCCATCCCTAACCCTACAAACTTGGCCTTCCCTGATTTCCGTCATTTTTCTTCTCCAAAGGATGAAGGTTGTGAGGTTCTACTGAGGTGCTTCCACTTTCTAGTTGCAGAGCCATTGTCTTAATGAGACTGCAGGGCATCCATTCCTTTTGATCTATCTTCCCACAACCTTGGCAACACATTAGAATCACGTGAGGAACTTTATAAAAACTACTGATGCCTGCCACTGCCCGACTCCACAAAAGAGATTCTGATTGGTATAGGGTGGGGCTTGTCCATGAGTTTATATTCTTACAACTCTCCCATGGGATTCAAAATGCATCCAGGGTTAAAAAAAAAACAAAAAACAAAAAACACTGATAACATTTTCACTGCACTGCATCTATAAGAAATTCCTCCTAGGTTACACAGTATGGGTATTCTCTGTCTTCGATTTTCAGTGCAGATGTAGATGTCCATATCTACTCCCTTGTACCACCTCCCTTTTTAATATTGTTTGATCTTTCAATGGGTTACCAAATTTCCTCCATTCCACTCTATCCAACTACCTTCTCAAAATAGCCACTTGCACACTTAACAAGCAGGAGAACACAGGATGCTTATAACAACTCTTTTATCATCATCCCCCACCTCCGAATCCTGCTCATCCCTCAATCCTCTTCATCTCAGTTAATGATGCCGCATCCCTCCTCTTACTCAGGACGGAAACCTAGGAGGGACGCTTGATTCATTCATTCCTGCCTTTCCTTCACAGTTAAGTCTTTTCACCCTCCAGGGAACAACCGATCCAACAGTGCATCACACCCACTACACCTATCTCCACTCTAGTCTAAGGTGCCAGGAACTCTTGGCTTGAAAACTGCAGTGACCTTCTCACTTGTCCCCCTGTCTCCGATTGTAGCCTCTAGAGTGCAGCAACATGCAGTACCTAGAGGGAACTTTAAAAAATAACTTTTCCCTTACCTAAATCCCCCATGGTTTTCCATTACGATACAAATTCAGTCCAGGTTCTGTTAGTATCTTACCTTATCTATCTTTCCAACTTCACTTCCTGCCATTCTGGGGCATATTTGTTATGCCCAGGCATGCTGGCCATTTTTTCTGCACCTAAAAGACCTTGGATTTCATTTTTTTTCTTTCTGGTACACTTTTATCTCAGGCATCACCATACCTGGCTTCATCTCATCATTTGAAACAGTTCAACTATCATGACTTCAGCTAAGTCCTCCCTAAACAACTATATAAATTCAAACTTTCTATCCTATAATCCTGTTCAGCATTTCTCACTGGTTGAAATTATCTTACTTATTTATATATTACTAAATGAATTCCCCTTCAGAATGTGCTAGGGGCACAATGCTTGAGTCAGTCTTCATCCTTACTGCAGCCCTGGAAGTAGGAGCCAAAAACAAAATCTGGCAAATAGTAGGTGCTTAATAAATAATTGAAAAATGACGGCTCTTGATATGCGCTGTGTGAAAGAGGCATTAGGTTTGCTGGCTTATGTCACTAACTTATCAGAACAGATTCATTCCCGCTTAAGTCATGATAAACATTTCCTATCACACAATGCTTCAATATAAATAGAATAAAACAAAACCCTAAATTCTCATTCTGTGGAAACTAAATCTACTACTATACTTAGATTTTTAAAATACATTTATAG
>NW_006438113.1:4695506-4712580 GCF_000325575.1 Pteropus alecto
GAGGAAAATGAGGAGAGATAGGAAAAAGTCGAGATAAATTTTAGCTTCCTCTAGAAATATCAATCTTACTTTATCTCAGCACATGAAATATTGCTTAATAGTTTACAGAATCTATCAAAATACAATTTGGAAGAAACACTTTGAAAAGCATTCTTTACTCAGCACTGAGAATCAGTTCTTAAGAGCAATCTACCTAAAGAAAAATAGCATGAGATAAGATAGCCAAAAAATGAGAGAGAGGGTTCTTCACTCTTTAGAGGCACATTTCCTCTTCTGCTTTGTTTATTATGTCAGAAATTGAGACATCAGAGATTGACATAGACCTCAATTTCAAACTGAGCATCTCACACTTCCAGGGCAATCACACCGAAAGGGCACGCTGGTTGAGTCTGCCTTTCTCAAAGGCTGAGAAATTTACGTCTAGATGCCTGGAAATGTATTTTTCTAGTCACCACTGTTGTGAGATTTAAATTTTCACAGTATCCTTCTCTTCCTCTCTACAGTGCTTTCCAGCTTGAATTTGTTTTCAAACCATCAGTTCCTGAGTACAAAACTAAATATTTAAGGTTAAAGTTAGCTCCAAAAAAGAAAACATTAGCTCACAACATAAATAATGTGCAGCCTCTCATGATTTCAATTTGCTCCAATTCTCATCTATCCAAACATTCCTTGGTTTCCAATGTATAAATTATCAAACTCTTCAACACCTTGGTTTATAAGATGGTTTGATACCTGTAGACTTCGCAGCACTCTTAATGTGCTAAGAAATAGCCATTATCTCAGCTTTTGAAGATGAGGAAATTGAGGCTCATGGAGACGAACTCCACTAAGCTCAGGTATCTAAATTAACATCCACTTGTCTTTCTACAGTTTCTCTCTCTCTCTCTCTCTCTCTCTCTCCCTCCCTCCCTCCCTCCCTCCCTCTCTCGCTCACAGACACACAGACACACACACACACACACACACACACACACACACACACACACACAGGATAAATCACATCATTAAAAGAGAATGATTAAAAGAAAAACAACTATTACATGCATTCCAATTCTAATTGATGATTTTCAACCTAATTAGATGGTAATAGCATCAGACAGTAGAAAACAAAACAAAAAGTTAACATCCGTATTAAATGAAATCCAACAAACTGTCCACCAGATTAAATTGGTAGGGGTCCCCTTCAGATAGCTAAGGTTAAGACAGCTGAGGAGATTTGGACCAATACTCTGAATAGGCAAGTCTATCAATCTAGAGGTGTTATTAAAATTTCTCAGTCTGTTATACAACACTTTCAAGTTTTCTTTTTAATGTCAAAAATACGACAACATGGTAGAGCCTAAGGCAACTTATCTTGACCTTAAAACTACAAAGCTTAAAGGACGGATTTGTCAATGATCAGCAAAGCCTTAACAGAGTCAGATTTTTTTTAACCCAAATAAAATTAGTCCATTTCTGCTTTAGTGTGAGTGATAAGGCAGCATAGGGACATCTCAGCCTGACAGAGCAATGCAGATGAGATAACTGAAGCACTGGTCTCCCTGCTCCTCATGGAAACAGATGTCAAAGAGCAGGGAGCTACGGTGCGCTGGTATGGCCCTGCTCTTTCTCAGGTCGTTCTATTTGTAAAATGTGACATTCAAAAATCCAGTGTCATTTAGTGATTTGATGCTCACCCACCTCTCCACCGCTGTTGGAGCTCCCTGGGTTTCCATGACTTAGTGAAAACGGCAGTAGACTTGTGGCTATATTATTGTAATTAAATCTAAAACTGGATGAATTTATACTTCCTAAGTAATATGTTGTGTGTGCCAGTAATTCCTCCTGGTCTCCTCATACCTCTATTTTTGAAATACATTTACTTTCGTGTGTGTGTGTGTATTTGGCAATAACAGACCTACAAGTGGCTACCAACCTCTACATCTGTCGGGAGACGGATATGAAACTCTTTTTTTAAAGTTATAAACAAGCAAAGTTCACGGGACTTTAGGATGTAATCAAGTCCCACCTATATTAGTACACTGAAACATGGGTATTACTAAGCGCTAAACTGCAAAATATTCCACCAAAAATATATCTAAAAAGAAAAAAGAAAAAAAAAAACCGTCAGTGAAGGGGAAGGAGTGGAGAAAGCCCAGAGAGAGAGTCAGGGGAATTGTAATTCAAAAATTCCACTAAGATTTTAATCTCTATTTCAGAACCTGGCCTCAGGGAATCTTTGCCACAGGAAACTCAGGGAATGTCTCCTCCAACAGCCTCACTGATGGAAGAACCTGAGGTTTCCAATATTGAGTTGTCTACTCTAAGGTCTCAACCAACTGAGTTGACAAAGTGACATTCTCAAACCAGGTCCAGTGGCTTTCCCACTGTGTCTTAATTCCTTTTCTCCTTTTTGAAATCATTCTTCTAATTATCTTATTTCCTATTTTCCCTGGAAGCAAAGAAAAAAAAAATGTAACAATTAAGATTATGCAAAGGAGCATAAACTTCCCTAAAGTAAGACCCTCTAGCCTCTCCCAGTCTCCATGGCATGGAAATCACTCCATGTTCATCAGATTCTTTTGTTCGTAGTTTACAATATGGTGGAGAATCAAAGTAGAAGTGGTAGACTAGAAATATGAAGATAAAAAAGCCTGGATAATCTACAAACTCTGGAGTCCTTGCTTAGATACTTGAAGTATGCTGTATTGCTAATGCCACCCTGCTACCCACACAAAACCTCAGATAGATGGCAGATGGTCAGGAAGCTGAGCCCTATAGTCCATTCATCAAACAGGCTTCTGGGAACAGCTTTCCATCTTTGAATCGCTCTCCCCATGGCACATGGCAACAACCCTTCTTCATCAAAAGCAAAAATGTTCTTGAACATTCAAAGAGCCTGAATTTCCTAGCACAAAAACATCTCTATTTTGAGAACATCCCAAGGTTCAACGGATTGCATGTAACTAACAATTGAAGATTAAAGTGGACTTCTCAGCACAGCAGTGAAAATAAAGTGATGGAGCAGCTAGGGTACTCTTCCCAAAACGCAGCAGGTGTAATTTATTTTTATACAATTCATTTGATATTTTGTATCTAATATTTCAAGGAAAGAAAGAAGTTCTAGTAGGGAGAACAGATAATTTCACTTGGCAAAGTAATTACATCTGAGAAAATGTGGAAAACTTCAGTGGCAAACTTCAGCAAAGTGCTTGATTTTAAACGTATCCCTGGTCAAAGATTGTCATTTTCTATGGTTTGCTCACAGAGACTCTCCTGTCAGTATAAAGAGCTCAGTGGCCAGTAATTTCATTCAATTTTCACAATGGGAGTGTAGTACATAAAGACTTTCCATATGTGGCAATTAGTCTTCAAACACTACCACTTAGATATGCAGCTATTTTATGGCAACCAGAATGAGAACACGCACATTCCCTGTGAACAACACTTAGCAACTGTACTTATACATTGTAGAACAGGAGGGAGCTGAGAGCTGCAAATTAGATTTATGTCTGATATATCTCCATTTTTGTACATGTCGGTATGAGAGAGAAAATACAAACATCGTGATAAGAGTTAATTTTGAAAAAATGTCAAGCGTCTATAAAGTTTTGTTCTGATAAAATTATTCTCAGCTCTGCTCTTTAATATCTCTTTTCAATATCTGTGTTCAAACAAAATATTTAAGTTGTTCCATCCTAGCATCAAGGCCCTTATTGCTGGTAATGTTTTAAAAAAAAATTAGGGGTTTCTAACTGTAAACAATTTCGCAAGTTACTCCTTTCCCCTACTCCAAATAAATGAATCACTACCGCTTCTACCCAACCCAAGAACCTGAAAGGCATAAAACTCGAAAGGTAATTGTTCAGGTATCAGTCCCTGCAGAGTTCAGATGCGGAAAGCCTACAGGAAGGAGCTGGGCAGTAGGAACTGTGCTTTGCAAACAGCATATTCTATGGACCATTTTCTTTAGAGTTAACATGTTTGCATTATCTAGTCATTTAGAAGTAATAGAGCTCTTTAGACTTTACGACACTCAGCCATTTGCAGTGCATTGTAGGAAACAGCATTTCATTATTTATCATAAATTACTCAGAGCTGCTCCCGATGAAAGATGAGCATCAATGTGGTACCACAGAAGGTCACACAAAACCAAATAAAGGGGAAACACAGATTTAATGCTAGCTTTGTTAAGACCCCATCTACAGCTTTGTTTCCTTCCTTTCAAAAATCTCTTCTGATCATACACACAAAGACCCAAACAAATAACTAAAAAAAGAAAATTTACCCTTATCTAACTCAAAAACATACACTGAAAATAATCCAAGCAAATAACTCTACTATCTCAGCTGACTTATTATGAATGTTGGCTTCAGTGAAAATTATCCGATCACTGAAAAATAGAGGAGAGACGCCATTGGCTATTAATACTAATTTAACATCTGCACTTACACAGTGTTACAGCCCCTCTGTCTGGTAAAAATGAGCAACCAAGTAAGTCAGCAAGAGTGATGAATCTGATTCTAATCTGAAAGTTCTTTATGGTGAACAAAGAGGGTGACAACTAATTTTAGTGGTCAATGTAGGTAAATGAACAGATGTAGTTTAGGAACTCTCTGGCAGACGCAGTGAGAGCCTCATCTTATTACAGAGCCATCTTCAGGGTTCCGGAGGAAGCAGCATCTTTCCCCCTCATTCCTCACCATGTGATGAGAGCATTCAGGGAAATCAACGGTGCCATTGCCTTTTGAATGATTTGCAGCGTCAGCATTAGATTCCAAAACGTACTGAGTGGCTTCTGGAAAGAGGACCTTAGATGAAACCAGAAGAGTAACGTGGCCATCAAAACACACAGTAGTTTTTGCCTCTGAAAATTCTGATGGCAGTTGCAGGTTAATTTAGGTGAAGCAGTAAAATCAAGAGTTTCTTCTTTTTATTCTCTTCGCTTCTGTACTTGCAAATTTTCAGTTATTTGAAAGCTACTATTTGGGGTTAAATCTAGGCCTATGGTGATGTGACTATAAAATAAACATTTTAAAACATACCAATTCTACTGCTTCTTACAGCACTTTGAAGAAGCAGTGGAATAAAGTCAAGACAAACATATTCAGCATAAATCAAAGACCATATCTTTAAATAACTGGGGACAAAAATGCCTTGGAGAATCTTTAGATTTTGCTACTTATTCCTTCCTTGAAGTCATCCTAGAAACCCTGTACCTTCTGAAAATACTACAGATACTGTGCCAATTTCTTGCACGAACCCTGACTGTGGTTCCTCATGGCAGCCTGATTATATCCTCCCAAACCCTCCCTCCTTAATCAGGCACTGACTTAAGGAAAAGGTGAGACTGTCTCGCTAACGTCAAGAGAGGCTCTCTCTGCCCACCAGGCCAAAATCCTCACTGGTTCCCACACATGTGGGGATATGCACACTTTTACCTCTGTTGGTGATCTTTTACTACCCTGGCCTCAATTCTCCATTTCTCTGTCTAAAGAAATTCTCCCTTGAAACTACCTATGTCCACTTTGATCACTACTTTCTGAAATGACCTAATATACTTTTCAGTTGTAATCACACGCTTCAGCACTTAATTATTCTAGAGAACATATGTTCTGGTCTTCTCAACAAAACCATAAATGCAGATGATGAATTATCTTCCTTGTATATAATGCCTGCAGAACTATGATAAAGTTCTACACTCTCAGATACAAGTCACTCTCAAATACAAGCAGGGTTTTACATGTGAAAAGTATGGTAACTTATGCTGTATCAGAAAAACTCCTGACATGGGTAAAATAAAGTTTTATGTAATATAAACACAAAGTATTCACTCAGAAAGACTTAAAATGAAAAGGAGTGTGAGTATCTGCATGGAGTCTCAGTAAGCTGAGATCCTGAGAAGAAAGGGAGTTGTTGAAGCCTGGAAGACCCTTCTCTGCATGTTAGACTTCAAGGCATGACCGACAAATACTCACAGTTATGATCTAGTGTCTGTAAATGGAAAAATCCATAAACTCAGGCCACCCTGGTAGCATGAAGTAAAGGTCAAAGGAATGTTGTGAAAGATTTCTTTTATATTTTTAAGTTTGTATTGTTGTAGACAAAAAGTGCACAAATCATAAGCATACAGTTCAATGAATGTTGACAAATAGAATTCACCCATGTAATTAGCACCCAGATCAAAAAGCAGAATATTATCAATATACTACAGCCTCATATCTTGGGTCTCCTTCTATTCACTATCTGCCTCCTCCCCAAAGATAATCACTACCTTGACTACTAACATTAAACACTATAAAAACAGAATCATATTTTTGTTCTGACTCTTTTTGCTCACCAATGCTTTGGGGAGCTATCCTAAAAATCTTTGAGTACAACTCATCACCAAAGTAAAGAGCTATGTGCCCTACAAATCACTGCTTTTCATTGGCCTATGGAATTTATCTATCTGTAGTCCAGCCACCTAATTTTATGCGAATAAATACCTTGTGATTCTGTGACAGCCTTATAGCATCTAATAAATCTTTGAATTGGTCATTCTACCTACTCTTATTTGACCTAAGCCCTGCCTTCTATGACCCAGCACTACAAACTAGCCTTTGCATGCATTTCCCTTCTACTTGATCCTTAAAATAGACCAGGTAATTGGTTACTGTACTCACAACTGATTGATTTCTATCAGCTATATCCATCCGTAGCAATGCTACAAAAGTCCATCCCACATCTGCAGACTTGTAGAGCCATTAAGTAACTCATTAAACTTCCATCTTCTTTATCCCTATAAGGTCAAAGCTGATAATCCAAGGCTCAGAGTAAGACACTCTGCTTTCAGTATGGCAATATTTCCCATGAACAAATGAAATGAATTTCTATTTCTACAAATCCGCATTTCACAGCAGTTATCCAACTCAGTCAACACTTTAATGCTGACACCACCAATTTAGACACAAACTCTTAAATGAACATTAAAAAAGTCTTCATAGATGGTCACGGGGATGGGGAGCACAGCATACGGAATGCAGTTAACATTAATATATTGGCTAGGTGAGAAAGAGCAATTAGGGGGATCATTTTATAAACGATATAAATGTCTAACCAATGTACTATATACTTAGAACAAATAATAAAATTAAAATTAAATTAAATTAAATTAAAATAAAATAAAATAGTCTTCGTGGAACCAAACCCAACAATTGAACTGACTCTGATTCATGGAGCTTATTCTTTTATTTTTTCAGAAGTTTAAAAATTGCTAATTAGATAGATAATTCATGACCATTAAATAAAACTCAGAAAATGTGGCAAAATACAATAAATTAAATAGCATTTCTATTCCATAATCCAGAAATCATCATCATTAACAATTTGGTATACTCCCTTTGAATATAGTTACTATATGCTAAAGCTATCTATAAATCCACATAGCTTAACATAATTGGCATCTAATATAATTTTCTAATACAAGTTCTATATAATTATATAATAAACAGTTTCCAATATAGTTCAATTAGTAAACTCAGTTTGATGGCTTTGTAAGTCTATTACATGGGCGAAGTAAAATTTATCATTTTATTTTAATCTAAAACATACAAATGCATATACACTTGCCAAATATTTGGCTATAGGATTCAAAGCTTTTCTCTGAGTAAACTTCTTTTATCTTTCTTAAGAAAAACCACACCTAAAATGTATATTTTAATTTTTCAGTTTGTTTATTTATTGTGGGATGATAATGTAAAGCCACATATGAAATAATTCAGGTGCAAATTTATTATGGATATATAAATATATTCTTCCTTAAATTTGCCCACAATGTCAACAAGCATTTTTTAAGGGACTTATCTTTATGGAGTATATCCAAAGTAATCAACTTAGTTCTAATAGAAGGCACAATTCAATGGTTTCCATAGTATTTAAATACAACTGGCATCAACAAGTTAAGAGCTAATAAAAACTACATACTACTAAGTAAACAAACCTCTCATTTGGGGAAGGCAAATGTCCTACCAACTGGGGCTATTAAACATAAAGTGGGCATTTATCATTTTTTTTTAATACAGAAATAGAGTTTCATACTGAAAAGGCAGGTAAATAGAATTCAGTCAAGATAGTGTCTAATACAACCACTCCTGCACCCTTCTTTTCATTTTTTTATTCCTCATCTCTAGATTTTGCCATCTAGCTGACAAAAAATTTTTGTTTAACAATAAATTTGGGTAAGCAATCTCATTTCCACTCTTCTTTATGAGCACAGCTGTCATTCTTAGTCTACAGGATTCATTCATAGTCTTATGGATTTTGACAATACAGGCTTCCTGACATTACAGTATTTCAATCCTTCAGCATGGCCATTCGAAGATGTATAACCCAATCTTAGTATTTGACTTATTTCTGTTTTCTTTTTATGAGTTTGCAAAGGTAGAAATGCCAATCATCTTCCATTTTAACAGAACTTTTTTTGACACAATATTTGTTTGACACACAAATGTCAAGCAAATAAGCAATTACGGGGTCCAATTTGTGGTTTCCCGCAGACTATCAGAGTCTCACCACCAATATTCCTCTTCTTAGGACTGTAGGCTAGTCAATGATGGGTACCTTACAGTACAGTACCAACAGGAATTCAGACATTCTGCAGGAGATATTGCATGTGGTGCAACACCCAACATTTATTTGGTAGAGTTGGTATTTAAGTGTCTGTAAAACTATAAGACTAACACTCCACGTGTTCCCTGACACATTTCATTGGTCAGTCTCAGTATATGATACAGCAACTACTTTAATCAAAGCAAATTTGGAATGGGCAGAGAAGACAATTTTGGCTAGATTTTAGGAAGCAGAGAAATAAAGTCTGTGACTGTTCTTTTGTCATTGTTCTATTGAATCATGTATGAGCAGCTATAGGAAAAAACAGAGTTAAGAAGATCAAGGAATAGAAAAAGGAATACGTTATCTTTTGTTGAAACATCCCCTAAATTTCTGTGGACTGAAAACCAGAGCAATTTCTCTGGTTTAAAAGGCTCTCTTTTATCATAGCAAAGAACAGGGACAGAGCAGATGTGCCATTTATAGAATTTACAATGGTATATGCCACTATGAATGAGCTAAGGGCCTGAAAGAGGAAATATACACTGATATGGCCACACTGTATCAGTGGGTTAGGATTTGCAGTGGGGAGAAATTAGCTATAAAATGATGTTCTGATCTTCCTGATCCTTCAAACTATGCCAGTTAAGCATGTACTAGGCAAATTATATAACCACTCTAGCCCAGCTCTATTCCCTGAATGGTTGAGATAATCAGACCTAGGCTGCAGGCCTAGATAATTGTCTTTGAATCCTTGTTTCAGTAAATAAATATGAGAAAGTATGTAAAGGGCTGGTCCTCCTGGCACACAGTAAAACTCCATAAATAGCAGCTCTAGTTTTTATTATTACCTCAATTCTATTACCTCAATTCTCTAGCCCCTTCCGAGACTGAGATTCTGTGAAGAATACTTCTACATTTCTAAAAGTAAAATTTAAGGCACAGAAATCAACAGAATAGGACACCAAAATAATGAGAGGGGTGTGATTTTCTTGCAGTGAACCTTTAACTCCCTTGCAATCCATAGGAAGATCATGCCAAGGGTCACATGTGGTCCTGAGAAGGGTATCTTAGGAGGCAGGCTGATATATTCAAGAATTGTTATCAAAAGTTTAGCATAAAAATTCTATTCTCATAACCATGGCTGTAATTATTAATGCTAAAGTAGTTTTATATATTCAGATAATCTTTTATTTTTATAAATGCTCTTATAACCTATATTGCATTCATGATAAACACTGTAACTTCTTGGAAAAGGCCTCAAAGACAAAATCTTATCATTGGAAGCTGTTGAACTTCTATTATTAAACTTCATTCTGAATTCTGTTTGCAGGCTTCTTTCTGACTAGGCTTTTTTTATGCCTGGGTATGGCAATCTATGATTTATGTACAATCACCAACCTGTCTTGAAAAATAAAGGCTTATAATAAGAAAGTAATACTTTGAAATGTAATTCAGGATGAAATTGCCAACCAACATAGACTCGAAGCAAGATGTCTTCAAAATGTTAATATTAAAGTTCCCCAAAGTGCAAAGGCATACATCCAGAAGAGCTCTTTGATTAGTGCAAGCTACCGGTTTAATCCTCTGGAAACTAAATCTCAGTAACTCCTAAGAGGGGAATAGAATGCAATGCAGAACTACCTATTTTTACTAAAGTTTTCTCCAAACTCCAAAGACTCAACGACAATGAGGTGGTACAGGAATGGAACAAAAGGGAGCCATGAGGCATTCTTTCTTTTATCAAGAATCTTCAGATTCTGTGGATTTCAGATTTCCAGATACTCCAACAATCTCATTCATTTTCCTCAAAATTTCAGTTCCTCTGATTAACATATGTCCAAAATAGGCTTTAAAAAACATCTACCAAGCAAACAAGAAATGGTGGGCTCTAGTTTGGAACTAAACTGCCAAGGTGATCTGAGGTAGATTCCCACACTGCATTCCATTGTGTGTGCCAGGTATCAGAGAAGAACCCAGGGGAGATCCAAGAGTGTACAAGAATATTAATCTCTCACTGTGATGAAAGATCCCTCAAGCTCGGTAACACACTGGCTCCAGTATTTCAACTGAATCCAATGGCCAAATGAGTTGCTAGATGAAAATACCTAGTCTGTCCATTTCCCATTTTCTCTTGACATTAAAGAAGGTTTTACAGCTTACAAGCTCTTTTACAAGTAGTATAGGAGACAAGTTATTATCATTACCCTCATTATCCTAGAAGAGAAAGTTAAAGTTTAAAAAGATTCAATTGGTTCTTTGAAGTTGCACTGTTATCGCAGGTTTCAAAGCTACAGGTTTTTATTTGTTTGGTATTTTATAGAAATCTTTGTCACCCTCACATGAAAAGTCCCTAAAAAATATGGTCATTACTGACATACATTTTCTGTACTGTAACCTACTAAAAGAGTCACTTTCTTAACCTAGCTCTCTTTAGCCAGCTCACTGTCACCACTCCTCCAGTGTGATGAACACAGTAAAAAGGTCACAGCTATTAGGCTAAGCTCAAGGAAGCCTGCACAACTCTGCAACCACATGTTGAGTTGTGTTCTTACCAACGCTCAGTCAGGGTAACAAACCTGTTTATGCTAGTTGTTCTTATTGCAATTATATAATTTAGTTAAATTTTAAGTAAGGCAATGATATATGATTGTGAAAATGAAAAATAATTGTAGTTTCCATTAAAATGTGGTTGAATGCTTTGAAGAAACTGCAAATGGTGAGTTGTTTTTTATTGTTGTTTGTTTTTGTCTGTTTGTTTTAAAAAAAGAATAAAACTACTTTGAATTATATGAACAAGAAAACCATAAAAGATTCCCAGAGCAAGGGATATATTAGATATATTATAGTATTTATGAAGACTATAGGATCAGATTCTTTCACCAGTATTTTTTAAAAAGAAACAGATAATTAGAGGTGTGGTTTATGAAAGAGAGGGAGGGAGGGAGGGAGGGAGGAAGGAAGGAAGGAAGGAAGGAAGGAAGGAAGGAAGGAAGGAAGGAAGGAAGGAAGGACGGACCGACCTAAGATCAAACTAATAGATACATAGTCAAGAAAAAGCCTTGGCCCTAGTGCAAGACATGTGAAAATAAACATTGTATACATTTTATTTTAATCTTCTGTTTTTTAAACCATTACTTATATGGACTTTTTTAAATTAACCAATTAACTACCATCATGGAAATGCCCCTAAGTTGATGTTAAATATTCATTAAAATGAATTTAAAAATTCAAACGCATAATGTGTAATGGATATAATAGTTTGTTTAATTGTACAATTTTTTTGTGGAATCAGATAACAAGTGCTGTCAACATTAATATGATTGGTATACAAATGTGGGATAATAAAAGGCCATCAGCCTTCTGCCAAGTTTTTGGAATCTTTAAAAAAAAATTTTTGAATTTAAAAAATAAAGCACTAAGACCATTTAATAACTCAATTACCTAAATGGGTACAATTTTTTTTTTCCCTGAACTTTCTACATCAACTTAAAGAATCTAAGATGTCTTACTGAACAGGTTGACTTTTAAAACAATTCAAAAGTCTCTAAGGAGCCTTCAGACAGTCATGATTCAATTCCATAAAAGACCGGATAAGGCAGGAGTGCAGGAAGTTCTCATTGAAAGAGTGGTGAGAAAGGAAACCCAATCTAAACGTGTCCTAAGGCTTTCACTAATAATTTTAAAATTGGGAAACACCTATTTAGGTATGTTTTCATCCTGATATTACAAAGCTTGAAATTAATGAGTCTAGCCCTCCCTCCTGCCTTCACTATGTACATGGTTCTGGAGGAAACACCTTCTGGGGTGTAGACAAGTAAAAGTTCTAGGACCTCAAAATATCTCAGTGGTATTTGTCAATGTAGTACCAGCTCTTTGCCTCCCCCAACACAAAGGTCTGAAGATAAAAACAGATTCAAAGGAAGAAAAATGAATTTCAGTTCTATTCACAAGCGATTCAAATGCATTTTGCAGACTTAGATTGATGGCTCTTCCCTTGCTCTTATACATTTCAGGGCCAACTTTCATGGTCCATTTTCAATATCCCAGAGAGAATATTGAGATATGTTTGGCATTGATATCAGATCTTATAAAGAAAGAATTTCTACAAAAGAAGCGAGTTGAAAAATCAGCCTTCTTCTCATCATGGTATGGAGAGGAAAAACGGTTGGGAGAGTATTTTCGAGAGAAGACAGATCCTGTTCCTCTATACAAGAGACGTCCCAGGATAGGACTGGTTTCAAAATCTGCACCAGCACTCCTGCTTGTGGCCCAACCTGGATTTAGAAAAACTGTTTGTTTGTTTTTTAATATCAGAGACAAGTTTCCACAAACCAACTTTGCTGTTTTCTTTTTTTTCTTTCTTTCCTTCCTTCCTTTCAGACAAGCTTGTAGATCAACACTGTGTTAAAAAACAGGCTATCAGGGAAATACTACAAATACAAAGGTGGCTGGGGTCACAAATCAAACCTGAGGAAGAGATTCTCAATTAGCCAACAGTATTGCCAATCCTTATCTCAGCCATGAGGAACTGAAAAAGCTTAAACCACAGTCATAATGCACTGAAATCAAACTAAATATGGCCCTTAAAAGAGCCTTGTCAATTCTATGCCCACCCCTGCCCCCTTTTCTTCCATTTGAACCATGAAGTATATAAGTGTCTAAAGAGTGAAATGTACAGTATGATTGATTAAAGCAGAAAAGTCTCATAATCCTGTATTAAGGCCAAAAGAAATCAAAACATAGTCAGGTTGCAGCATGCGCTCATAAAAAATCTCTCAATTGGATTTCATAAGAAATATTGATCTTGAGCTCTGAATCCTCTCACTTTGACTACCACACATGATTGGGGTCAGCACCTTCCATGTTGAAATTCCTTTGAGGGCCTCAATTCATGTAGACAGAAGACAATGTATAGGAGTAACTTTAAACAAATTATATCTGAGGCTGCTTACAAAGCAACCAAGATTACTCTTATTGAAAGACTAAACATGTTTTAAAAGGATAGAAAAATAGTTGGTTATCAGTGGCTCTCTTCAAAATTACAAAAGATATGACAAGTTAAAGTTTTATTTAAACAGACTTGGTTATATTAAAATTACACTCATATCATGTTTAAATATCAATGATATATTTACATCTATTTCTTCACTAAATATGCTATTTAAGATTTGTGATCCTACTCACTGGAATTAACTATGTATTTTCCAAAAATAACCCATTAAAAGTGGCTCTTTGTGTTTAGTATTTGAATTTAGCCAGTGACTCTGATATTTTACCAGTTAGTTCTTCTTGCTGACTAAAATAATCCACATTTGCATTGACAATATTCTACATATATGCTGCAGATCTGAAAACACAACACAGTGTAGCGTAAAAGGCCTTTTGTACACTGATCAAAATCACTTTCCTCAACTATCTGTAGCGAACCTCTCCTTGGCTTGGAAAGCTGGTCAACTGACCTACATTTTCAGATCCAAAATGCTTCAAAGATGTTTTTGATGAAACAATATACTAGTGGCAATATGCTGAAGATATTTGTTTCTAAAGTATCTGAAGGAAAGGCAAGTCTTAGGCAACAAAATGGGAACCCAAGAGATCCCAGAAACGGAAGTTTAGGCTCAGCTCATGTTCTAAAGATCAGAAGATAAGAAGAGTCAACGTCCAAGCCCTTCTTCTCTCTCTGCCTTTCAAGTTCAACATTTCTTTGTCTCAAATCCTACAGAAAATTAGAAACAGTCTTCTAAACTGGGCCTTCCTTACAGCAAAAATAGCTTTTGCTTCTTGTTATCCATTATTAGCAAGTGTGTTTATGCTAGAGTGAACCAGCCTTTTCTACTCCAAAGAGTTATGTTGCTTTAATAGACAAGATCCTTCTGACTGACCTAGGATGAATACAAAGACGTTCATTCTATAAACCTTGAAGTGTTCAACTGAAGAGCAAAGGCCATGGCTATTAAAGAATTGGTGAGTCTTGAAAAAACAGGGTATCATCTTTAGCTGTCCCAAGGTGCCATGACATAATCCATGACTTGAGTTTAAAAAAAAAAAAATAAAAGGAAGGAAAAGAAAAAAAGCCCTACTGAACTCTGGAAGTAGGAGCTGGGCAAAAGGAGAATTTCTCTCCTGTGAACTTCAGTGACATGATCAAAACAAGTTAAAAATATGAGCTATTCAGACCATTCCTCAGCTCACAACAGCAGTGTTAAAGATCCCGCAAATGAAACCTTTATTTCAGTTTGTTAAGCATCCTGCAATCTTGAACCAAGAGAATAATTACACTATACTTTCTCTTTAAATTACTACATAACATACGTATTTAAACTCATCTTTTATGGAAACTATGTAATCTTCCTTTCATTAAAATTTCCCTTGATATATGCAAACCAGGTCAGTTCCTACTGAATTTGCATACCTGCATTTTATCCTTTAATTCAACTCCTTAATAAAGGTTTAAAAAAAGAGCAAGACCTGGACCTCAGATACATATAAAACAAATACTACTTATATGTCTATGTGAACACTAACACCATTAACAAACCCTCCCCACCCCCTTGCTTTTTCCTTGGGGCTGAGAGCCCTGTCAATAGTCATTACTTATTAAACAGGCTGCCATTCCCTTCTACAGAATGTAGGGAGAGAGAGAGCATGGAGGGGTAGAAATAATTACCTTAGGCTTTTCTTTAAAGACCTCCAGAATGAAACACAAAGAAACCAATTGAAAAATAAGGAGAAATCCTCCCTCCCTCCCCGCAACACACATACAAGGTTAGGAAGTACACCCACACTCCATTATTCCTATCAACTGTATCAAAAGAAAAGATAAAAAATCTGAGGTCTTCAGGATAAACACATATATTTTCAATTCATTGAATACATTCACACATACACTTGCTCATCCTTTATCCCTTCACAAAACTCAAGCTAGATTTCTTGAGAAGCCTGTAAGCACCTCCTGAAAAAATGTGTTCTCAAAAATGATTGCTTCAGCCAAAAGAGAAACAGCAAGTTACCGGTTTGACTGCCATCCTGGTTTGTGGCAGATTCCCCCTTCCCCTCTTCTCCCTGTCTCCCAATTTATATTCTAGCCTGCTATTTTACAAAGCAGAGTAGGAACGGCACAAGGTATTTCTCTCTTGGACCTTACCCACAAATACACTAAAACCTAAAAAAAGAAAAAAAGTTTCAAGGGTTAAATAACACCCAAGGGTAAGACCCTAGGTCAGAGAAATGAAAAATTAACTGATGACTGAAAGCAACCCACATATTCCTACTGAAGAGTTAATGATGAGATGAGCACTATCCTTTTCGCTCCAGATGTTATAGCTCAAAACAGATATGCACTATGAAGACAGCATAACCAGGCAGTTTTTGGAGAATAGCCTTGCACAGAACTTGAACTGGCAGACTGGGGGTTTGTCCTAAATAACCTTCACAGGTTGTACAAACTGCTCCCATATCTTGATCAATAGTCAGGTTAAGAAGCTAAGACTTTCTTAGTATAAGAACAAGGTGGGGGTATCAGTGAAAGGTCAATTAGTCATCTAAGAGATTTTCAAAAATATAGAAAAATATACACCTCCTATATAAACAGAAAGCTATCATGCTTGGGGCAAACTGGCCAGTACTGGCAGCAATTTAGCCGAGGTTGAAAATGCTAAATTCAAAGTCTGACCTGTTTCAAAAGGGTTGGATGTTCTCATCCTTAAGTGCAGAGAACTCTGTCCCATTCTGCCTAGTTTCTGAGATACAGAGCGAGGAGAGATAAGGCTCACACCCCACCTTTGGGAAAGGAACAAAAGCAAATGCTTGACAGAGCTGAAAAAACTCCTCCCTCGTCAGGACTCTATACAGGCGGCAGCTCTGCAGGGCTCCCTTCATATTTCTCCCTAGTTCACTCACTCTTGGCGGCCACAGAATCAATTTCTACACCTTGGAATGGCCACAGGCAGGCTTGGGAGGAGGGAGGTGCTCGGTTTAGCCCTTCGCAGTGGATCTCCTTTCCCTGCCTCCCCCAATAGCTTCAAATTAACCCTTTCTGGTCCCCGCCTGGGTCAGGATGCTCCAAGTGTCTACAGCTTCTTTCCACCAACCTCTCCATCAAATCATCAGCCCCACGCCCTTCCACCGCCCCCAAGGGACATAACTTCCCTCCGTGATTTATCTTCGGTCAATTTGCGTGTGCTTTTCTTCCTCTCCTTCCTACCGGCGGGGAAAGGGCTCAGTGCGTTTGGAAGGCCCTCCCTCCCTCCTTCCTCAGATCTCAACAGAAGCCGGATCCCGGAGCTCGCCAGCAGGTCTGCAGTGAGGAGGGATCGCACTCGCGTTAACCCTTTGAAGGGAGTTAGAGACGTGTTCTCATTTGGGACCCACTGAAGTAGCACCCGTGGAGCCTGACAATCTCCCTCCACTTCCTACCGCCTCCACTCAACACATGGACCCAGAACGGGCCGACACCTTTTCTCTCCCTTATGGCCGGTTTTAACTCTTACTCTGTGCTCCAAAC
>NW_006438113.1:4712620-4713437 GCF_000325575.1 Pteropus alecto
GGGGGCGGGGGAGGATGCTAGAAGACAGACGGCGAGAGGAAAAGACAGCAGGAGGACAGAAAGAAAACTCAGTAGTAAATCAGAGTCCAGACACAGTGTTTACTTACGAAATTTGGGCCTGGTGCTTGTTTCTGGCGTGGTGGTGGTAGAGGAGGAAGACAAGGTGGTAGTGGAGGAGGAAGCGGCAGTGGCGGCGGCATCCTGAAAAGGAGACAGGGTCCAGGAGGGAGTAGAATCATGAAGGTAGGAGGAGGTAGCGAATGCCGCAGTGGGCCAGGAGGGCATTGCCTGGGTACTGGGGGTTCCTGGCACGGGGGGTCGGGAACCCGGCGTGCTGCTACTGAAGGAAGGAGCCGTGGTGGACAGGACCGTCGGGGGGACCGCAGTGTTCCGTGCGGTGGTGGAGCGCGGGCTTGCCCGGATGGGTACCCGGTGCCCGGGAAAGCGAGTGGGCGCCCTCGTGATGGTGGTCAAGCGAGTACTAATCCTGTTGGGCGTCCTGGAAGAGGCGGTGCCTCCGGCGGAGGGGGTAGCGGGGGACGTGGTGGAAGTGGTCGTGGTGGTGGTCTCCATGGCCTTGGGGAAGGAGCTGGGCTTGGAGAGAAAGAAGGGGTCCTGGCCCATCCCCTTGGAGTCCACCAGGTCGGTGGGCACGTATTCCTTGACGGAGCCCACCACGATCCATTTGAGGAGCATGAGGCTGAGCCCCAGGCCGATGAAGCCGATGAACAGAGGCACCACGCACAGCCACGTCTGCTGCCGGTTCCACACGATGCAGTCGCTACAGCGTAACTCCCGGGGGGGCTCGGCCGCCCCT
>NW_006438113.1:4714135-4719152 GCF_000325575.1 Pteropus alecto
CAGGGGGCCGGCCTGGCCGCCGCCGCTCGCCTGACCCGGCGCGCCGCGAGTCCGGGCGGCGGGCTGCACCTGTTCTTCAGCCGGCCCGCAGCCAACCCTCGGCCAGCACTCTCTGGGAAAGACCAATCCGAACGCAGCGCGGAGGGCGAGCGGCCGGGCTCGCCTCGCTCCCGCCGCTTGCGGCTCCGCGCCGCCGTCACCGCCCGAGTCAAACTCCAGCGAGCTGCACCGCCGCGAGCCCGGGGCGCACGGGGCTCCCACGGCAGGTGCTGTGCCACCCGCGGCGGAGGGAACCCAACAAGCCGCAGTGGGTTTCTAATCACTCCGCGGCGCCGCTTCCCGGTTGCTCTTGGGGAGGTGAAGCGAGAGACCGCGTTGAAAATTCCGGGCGACGCGGACCCGGGCCGGAGGCGGCTCTAGGCGGGCTCTGGCAGCAGGGTGGGCGCGGTGTGAGCCGAGCCTCTGCGGACGGGCTGGGCTTCAAGAAGAGTAGCGCCTCCCACCAACACTTAATGATGGTTTTCTAATGCGCACGAGAAAAATAAATGATCTAAGCAAACCCCCGCTTAGAAGTGTGTGGCAAAAGCAGCTTCCGACCGATTGTTAGCCCATGTGCGGTGCGGATGCAGTGCGGTCAGAGACTGACGCTGTGGGGCAAGGGAGCGGGGGCGTGTGCGCGTGGGAGGGCGCCAGCACTCTCCTGACTGATGGAGGGTGCTGTCGGATGGAGAGCCACCTTTCCCTCCGAGTTCCTTAAAGAAATGCTGGTGAAGCAAACGACTTTTGTACAATTGGACCCAGCAGATCTCCCCAAGCAGATTTATAACTTACATTGTAAAAAACAAAAAACAACAACAAAAAAATCCTCTTTAAATGTTGATATTCGCACACGCACACGCTTCACAAGGCAACTGATTGTGAGTAGTAAAATTTTTAATGATTTGAGTTGGTATTCAAAATTCTGTTACTGGTTTCTTCCCTTGGATAGAGAGACACCTGTGTATCTATATCTCAGGTGCAGTGTAGAAACTGCCTGGGCGACAGGGCGAGGAAAGAAGGGGTAAAGAGCCAGCATCAGCATGATTTATGCTGACAGTGAAAAACCTCGCCTGTCAACTCTCCCCAGATTTCCTGGTCTAAAGTGGAAACCAGGAAGATGTTTTTATTTACAAGCTCCAAGACCGAGAGGTTGAGGATAGCAGCCTCCTAATACACCTCCCCAGCACTGTATAATTGGTGTGGATGATGGAACCAGCATTCTCTTGTCCTGTAGCAGTCTCCACAAAGATGAAGTTTTTAAATTATCCATTTTATTCACAGGTAGGGAACCGAACGGTACACTGAAAAGACTGAAGAGAATAGAGGAAGCCTCCAGGATTTGGTGCCCACTAAAGTATTTTGCACAGACATGGTTAATAAATTATTTTTGATGGCAGTAATGCGGCTGTCACCTCTTTCAACTATAACATTGAGACTTTCCCCATGGGAAAGCTTTTGATTTTTAGTTTGATAGAACATGCCCTAATCCAGTAGTGCTGAATTATGATTCCAAAAATTGCAAGTACAAAAAATACCACAAACCCTTGAATCTATATTTTTTCAGCCTTCCAATGCCAAGCACAGTCCTTTTAAGTAAAATTGACCCAATCTCTGCTTTCTGTAGGTTCTGGGAAGTTGCTCACCAGGGTTTTCTGTATAGCAAATAAAAGTTAGCTTTCACACAAAATGTGAAATTATATAGTAGGTGCTACTGTCAGCTACATGAGACATAAAAGTACTTTCCAAAACACTCCTAGTTCACTGACCCGCCCCCCCCCTTTATTCCTGTGGCCTCTCCCATCTTCATTCCCTGCTGAAATAGATCCAGTATAAAAGAGAGGTGCTATAATGCTGCAGCTGGGCAAATGCTCCCCTGAAACTGCATTCACACAACATTCACCCCATGTTGTCTCTGCTCCCCAATGCCTTCTTCATCTACCTCTGCAAATTCCCTCCATTTCTCATTTCCACTTAACTTTAACAATTTATTCATGGTTCCCTGTTGAGTTCATTTTCTCCCAGATCCCAAGCCACTGCACTTGACTGCACCATTAGCTGCTTTCACAGTGAACATCATCACTAGAAGGAAAGAAAGAGGGAGGGAGGGAGGGAGGGAGGGAGAGGGAAGGGAGGGAAAAAGAGAAAAAGAGAAGCCATTGCATTGAGCAGCAGGTTATACCAGCCCATCCAAGAAAATTTGGCTAGTGCAACCATCATTAATTTGCAGTTTTCTTATAAGGCTCCCGTAGTAGCAGGTGGTAAGCACTAGAACTAGAATCGGGGCAGAGGGTGTCCACAGTTGAGTCAAAGACAAATGATGGACACTCTTGCTGCCAGTGAGTAGCCAGATAGTCATGGTAAGGAGGAGTCACAGTGTAGTGACTCACAGCTCTCTGAAGCAGAATGCTGAGTAAAGATATTCACACCCAGACTTTGAAGACAAGGATTCAAGTTAGAGTTCTGCCCTTTATAAATAGTAAAGTCACTCTGGCCTCTGTTTTCTCATTTGTGAAATGAAACCATAATACCTACATTCCACATAATTTAATAAAATTGTCTCCCTAAATGGACTATTCACCTATGGTACCTTTTAAGCATCATTATCAGATATCTTCCTATAAAGAGCGGTGTGGATTTTTTTAGCAAATGATCAAGACATACCTCAGCCTCTCCTGAGTTCCATATTTGCCTGGATATAATCACTTTCTGGGTGTCTTCTGTGTGATCCACTAACATATTAAACTCTGAATTTCCAATTATCGCTTATAGTTTTTCCACAAACCAGCATTTCTATTGAACTTCAGTTTTTCCCTTCAATGACACCAATATCCTCAGTCTGAGAGTCTTCAGTGCCATCTCTTACTCCTTAGCTCTCATACCCCAAGTTCAATTAGTAGTCATCATTAACAGTACAATACGACTGTCCTGGATTCCCTCCATTGTAAATTCATTGCCAATGGTCCATCTTTAGACCCACAAAGCTGGAAGTAAACTTGGTGGCCAAATACTTCTAATCTCTCAATCCCAAATAGTCCCTACCCAACAGTCATCTGGATCCAGCTGGAACTCTAGAGAATACAACACTTTTTGGAGCAAATCATCCAGCCTGTAGATAGTATACATAATTAGAAAAGTCTTTGTGTTGAGCCAAAAATCTACCTTCTCATACTTTTATCCTTCCTTCTAAGCTGACCTAGCTGCTATGCATGGAGGATACCAAAAAAAAAAGCTCTCTACCTTCATGGAACTTACATTTTAGTAGGCGAGCTGAACAATAAAAACAATTATCAGAAAATGAGTATTACTGTTTCGGACCACAAAGAACATGTCTGTTTGGTGTGATTACACAGGACATCTTTTCTTCAATCTCAGTATCCCTAAACTATTTACCATCTTCACAGGCCATGAGGACTTGACACTCCTAAGATTATCAGGGTATTCTTTTATCAGTCGTGTGTTCCCTGGATAAATGCAGTTACTACAGAAGCCAGTCTGGCCTGCAGGATCATAATATTCTTTTTAATATCCACTGGAATCATGTGTGTAGGCAATATGATATCTCAAAACATTTCACAAAGTAAACACTTTACAAAGTGTTGATGAGTTTAACCTTCGTATGATTGCACATTCCTTATCCTCTCTTGGTTCAGTTCACCACTGTTATTACAACGATACACATTTAGTAGTAAATCACGGTGGCCTTTTTTAAAAAGAAGTATATGGTTTTCTTTGTAGGTCTCGACAAATAATCTTATTTATTTCATGTGAGCATTTGATATCTTATATATAGGACCTACCCTAAATGTACTAAAAAAAGATCCCCAGTTGGATGTGTCTATTCATAACATCTTGACTCCAAGAAGTTATGCATTATATCCCAATGTCATAAATAAAATAAACACTAAAATCCACAAATGCTGTAATGCAAAAAACTCAAAGTGGAAAGGTGAAGAATTCTAGTTGTAACTACATCTTAGTCAAAAAGACAATTGTAACAATGTTCAGACTTAAAGTATTTGGAAAGTCACCTAATTGTACTCTCATAAAGTAGGAAATGCTGAATGCCCTATAACAAATGTGCTGTGAAATTAGAGGTTTTGAATGAGGCACTATGATAAAACATGTGAAATTTCAGTGGGAGTTGTCAGAAGACAATATCAAAGTTTCAAAACAGATTAACTAAGAACCAGGTAGATGTCACAAAACACTGGAAATCGAAGGAGGATTTTTGTGAAGAGGGTTTCCTTGGCAGAAGCTGTGCTCTGAGTTCACGGGGGGAGAAGCACAAGTATAAGGCCTTTCTTACGCCAGTATAAATGAGAGGGGTCTCAAAGGAGTGACCTAGTGAGTTCGAATTGGACCCTTAGAGTTTGGCTGGGTCTCATTGGATTGGGATAGACACATGGCCTCAAGAATCACAAGTCAAAGAGTTGGCTAAAGTGGACTGTGGAAGCAGAGGGCACTTTAAGCATATGCCATGCCAAGAAAATATGAAGCCACCCTACAGTAGTAAGAGTCCAGGTGGAAGGTAGGGTGAGTAGAAAATGAGAAGAAGCGGAAGTAGAAAATGAGCTGGAAACTCAATGTTGAAGCATCTGAGAGTCATAGTGAGATAGCTATTTGATTTTTTTTTTCATTGAATTCCAACTGCCTGTAATTTAGGGTGCAACATGTGTACTTCATTCTGGGCTCTCAAAGTTACCATTAGTGTTCATCTTATCTAACTGCCCCTTTGTCAATAATTTTGCCTTTTTATCTCTGATATGTTTCCCAAACATTGATAGATATAGTTTTCTTAGATCACTAGACAACTCTATTCGTTTGAAAAAAAATTGTTTGGATCTGAAACTGGAGGACTGATAGATGGAAGTTTGCCTTGAAAATTCACTGATTGAGCAATAGCAGAGGACTCAATGCTTTGGAAAGAACCAAGAAAATGTTATCCCAACATGGTCAGAAACAAAGATCCTGGGTTCAT
>NW_006438113.1:4719180-4749640 GCF_000325575.1 Pteropus alecto
TCACCATTTCCAGATGGAGTTAAATATAAGTAAAGCTGCAAGCATAGAAGACATACAATACAGAAAGCCAGCTCCCTGAAATGTTTTCTTATAACAAGAAAAAACATCTTTGTTTCAACTTCATCATTCCTAAGAACAGCGGCTTAATACAAGAGCATTCAGAAGGAGATGATGTGAGTTTATGTTTGTATAAATAACACTCTGGCTTCATCTCACCTGCATTTTTTAGAATCACACATTTTGCTTTCTTAGATTTGTGGATGAAATTTTCATAACACTCTATATAAAAAAAGCAATCAGATCATTTTCCACAATCTTCACCAGTTTACTTTATGTCTGCACCCTAGGGACTCCCTGCTGAGCTGTTCAGAGAAACCTGAGGACAGACAGCCTCAGTATCAATCCCTGAGACCTGTGGTCACAGTAGCAGAGGTGCCTGATGTGGGCCCAACTTGCTTTATCTAACAGAATATTAAAACAAAAGGACAAATATAGAGTTATTTTCTTTCCACAATCTCTTTCAAGGATTATTGGTAGTCTGCAAAGGTTTTCAGGTGCTCCTCAATCTATCTCTTATTGTCTATAGCGGATCTGGAAGTTTATTATTGACATGAATCAATCATCAGTAAAGGAGAAATTTTAGAATCAGACTGACTTGAATCTGACATTCAGCAGGTTGTTGTGCGGTTGAAAAATGTCACGTGTGAAATGCCTAGTTCTGTGGTTGGCACATGGTAGGAAACTCAGAAATAGTAGCAAGTATTCATATTTAATGAAAATCCAAATTGCCTCTTTGGAGCATTATGTAAGAAGTCCGTCTATTCCAACAAATTTTGCAGAAGATATTTACAGGAGTTTCACATTGCATTGTTTCCATTAACTAGTTGGTTCTTGGTGGGGTATGTAAGCTTCAGGACTAGCAAAGAGAAACTGTAGAAAAGCACTGACCTCATAGCCCTGGGTGATGAGTGTACATTTATTCCTTCCATTGTGTGCCCCTCCAGCTCACACCTTGTAACCTCCTCCAAGGAAACCCACACAATTACCAGGAGTAAGTATTAGTAGCTGATAGTAGATTTGACCCATCTGTTTTGTCTCTAAGAAAAGATATCTCAAGAGGACAAAACTTGCTTGGTGCTTATAAATTGAGAAAAAGGAAGGAAAACATATTTATTAAAAATATCAGCAAAAACTAAAACGGTTAATGGTACTTACCTCTTGTGAAATACTTCAAGGGGTTTTGAGGACTTAGAAAACCTGTTTTTTATCCTGCCTTTCGAGATTTAAAATAAGTCATTTGACTAGGATGATCCCCTATTTTAAACAAAGACTTCAACAAAGGTACAATTGCATGTTTATATTTGTATGTAACTGTGTCAGCCAAAGGCAAACAGTAAAGGAAGAAAAGATTATTCAAAGACTGCTTGGTGATGAACTTACCAACTAGCTCCAGAGTTTTGTTTGGTATTATCTGAATAGAGTTATAGTTTTGTTCGGCGTCACTGATGCCAAAGAATAAAGAAAGCATCGAAGGAAAATGATTTTATTTAGGCAATTGTAATACTGAGAGCACCCAGAACTGAAGATCACACTGTCTCAGCATGGTGCTTTTGCCTCTGGTTCTCTTAGGAACAAAGAGTGATTTACAGTTGTGGTTGTTTTGCAATTAATTGAAGGCTCAGTCAGTGAGCTAAACAGGAATGTTTATCTCTGCGTCTATGGAGTTTCATGGGGATAGACCTAATTTTAGGTAATCATTCATGAGATAAAGAACAAGAAGTTGGAGGGTCTATATCCGCTCTTTAGAACAGTTCCAGGAAAAGGGAGAAAATCTGTTTGGCCTCATCAGGGTCATCTGCTAGTCTAATGGGAGACCTAAGAAAGAGTTTACAAGGAGTCTAATCTAAATCATGTGTGGAAGGGTAGTTCTTGTGGGCAGCCATTTCCTGGAACATAAAAGGGTAAAGGGACTTCTGAAAACCAAAATTGTGGGTACGGTTATCTTAAACATTGCTGTTTTCCAGGAGCAAAAGTTTCAGGTAAAGTTCAACATTGATATTGACATAAATTTATAGCTCTTTTTAGCATTTTTAAAATGTGTTCATGCGAATAATTATTAGTTAAAATAAGAACGGTAACATGTCTTATAGAATTATTTCCTTTTTACACGGAAAATATAAAGTAAAATAATCTCCCAATATTTAGTATCTCTGAAAAACAGTGAAAAAGCATAGAAATTCCACAGGAGTGAGATAAAAATCGTATCTGAATTTGACAGAACATTCTTTATATTCGAGTTAACTTATCAGAAACTATTTTAGAATTTAAAAGTCATAAAACTATGTTGCAGTAAATTCTTTAACACCATGGAAATGAGCCTATAAAATTTATTTAAAAAAAAAAACACAAACTATATCAAAGTTTTTGTTTTCTTTCTTGGGAATTTAGCTAGCATACTTTTATCTCAATTCAAGAGTTTAATAATCATTGTTTAAAATTAATGTTGGAATAATTGTAAGAGTGTGAGACTATCTTCTCTTTTGAAAGTAGATTATTTTGGACATTTGACTGACATTTGAACAATAATTCTGTATGTGCATGCTTGTGCTTAGAGTGTGTGTGTGTGTGTGTGTGTATACATGAATATATATATATATATTCATGTATATATATAAAGAAGGAAGAGAGGACATGGAAGCAGATTTTGTATTATCTAGGAAATACAGTGGAATAGGAATGGGATTGTATGTATGGATTGGAAAAAACTATATACTGAACAGTGAGGATTAGATTCCAAACACAAGTAAGATACAGAAAGTGAAAACAGATAACTCATTCAGCTTGTTTACCCAAAGGAATTTCTCAGTGTTAGGAAATGCAAAGCTGACCCCCTGAGAGACTAACCAGGCCAATTGGCTTCCACTGCACTTTGCAAGGAAAGCCGACTTTGCTTCGGAAGCTGACAAGAGTTGTTTAGAATAGCAACCAACTATAGAACTGATCCTTACTTGTATGAAGAACTCTCCACCTGGGACTGGAATAAGATCTACCCAACTCTCACCTCCCCGAATCACTGTAAATAGAAGCAATTTATAATCTCTACTACATTGGATAATATTAAAGACGAAAATGACACCGTCTATGGTAAATGATTTAAATATTAAAGAAATCATTAGGCAAAAATCTCAGAATCATCACTTTAAGAATGATGTAAATATAAAAATAATGATGTAAAGATAAAAATTATCTTTGGGAAATATTCAATTTGCAAGGAAATATTCTCCTGGCACTCAGACCTAATAGAAATTGATGCTCTCTTGCCTTAAGGCAGATTTGCAAATAATTATACACTATTTGCCACTCCACACGCAGCTCTCCCTGATGTCCTTTCTCTCTCTGGAAGTTCTAAAGAAGTAAATTCACAATTTGCATTCCTAGTGGTTCTCCACGGCACACTCTGATTTATTTGGACAACTGACTAAGCAGAAAGATAGCTGTTAGGCAAAATATGATTAGTTTCCTGACTTTGAACTCTAAATGCACACTTCCCTTCTCTTATCACAGAAGTATATACAGATAGATAGATAGATAGATAGATAGATAGATAGATAGATAGATAGATAGATAGATCTTTAAGCAAAAGGAGAAAACCTTAATAACTTCTAGAAATTCCATCTGGGCTTGAAGAATGACAGAAATTACCTCATGTTGTATCAAAATTTACAAAAGGGACCCAGAAAGATTTAAAAGTTACATCAAAAGGTCTGTGAAAACTAAAATTTATAGCTATCTACAAATGTGTTGAAGGAAGGTCCTGGAGGGAACTGAACCTCTTTCACAAGAAAAGTTTCAAGCAGTCTTTTCTGGAAGCTATATTCCAATGACCGTTTGAATTAGCAAGGCACACTCAAGATCTCATCATTCTACAAGACTAATGGGTAAAAAGTGATTCCTTTCATCTTTAAAGCTTTCAGAAAAACTTGCATCATTCAAATTCAAAAAATGGTCATTTCTTCTTTCTTTTTTCCTTTTTAATTTAAGAACTTTGTGCATATGTGTGTCAGAGAAGATGGACCACTATGAGGTCGTTCCCTCTTTTGTCTATCTGCGTGGTTTCAGAAATGTTATCCTGGAGAAAGAGAACTCTGCACATCAGAGTTGATGTGTCACACTATGCTTTCAAAGACATCTTAAACTGAGTTGCAAAGACTTTAGTTAAGCTAAGTCAGGGGTCATATTATTTCTGAAAATACGGCTATCAAATATATGATAGGTTTATAAAGTATGTGTCAATAAAGCAGCAGGTAGAGCTGATACTGTGATCAGTAAATTCTTGCTCCTTTTATATGATTGAGGTTATGGGTAGTAGGAAGAGCACTGAACAAATACTTTGGAAATCTAGGCTTGAATCTTTACTACTCCAGTAAATTTATGAGACTCTGGGTTTCAGTTATATAAATCCATCTCAGTTATATGTATCCATAAAATGTGGGAAGCACTACCTAAATCCAAGATTATTATGATATTAACAACAGAAAACAAATGTGAATTTTTTTTGCAAATTTGAAAACACTGTGCATATATTTAAAAGCTCTCAAATATTATCAATTGATATAGTTAATGAAAAATTATTTCCAATTGTAACTTTATATTGATTAATATGGAGGTTATACAAATCACACTATTTAAAAAAATCTCAAACTGAAATGTAAAATAAAATTTTTCACAATTTTAATAAAATGTGTCAGTCTGTCCTTTTTATTTATCTGGGTACTCTCTCTCACCAGAAAACAATTGCTGTCAAGTGTACATATACCTAGGGGCAAGAGCTAGTTCATTTCTTGAAAACTGCTGCCTTAGACAGTTTATAACCAAGAAAAAGAAATACTGTCTCCACTGTCATTTTTGCCCTGAGAAATTGGGGTGCAAGTATGGAGAAGACTGATTTGGGCCCCCCTTTGTCTCAAGTTGCTTTCATCTGCCCCCTAAATCCTTCCTTTTGGATCTTTTATATAATGCTTTTTATTCCTTTTCAGTGCTGCTGGGGCCAGGAATTTTAAGCTCATGTCTTTTGAAGCTATGTTTTCAGTTCTTTCAATTATTGTTGTTGACTTTTGGTCAACTGGGTTGAAATAATGAAATTCAAAGTAATAAATAGGTACCATGCAAACTCAGCATATTGTTTATCAGCTGAATCTAGCAACCCCTCAGAGTCATTCTTACCACTATTTTGTTCATGGATTAGTGCCTTATATATTAGAGAACTCTTCTGGTAAGAACCTACCAAATAATATAGTTTACACACTAGACAAGAATTTCTCCTTTACATAAAATATCTAATTTGTTTTTTGGTAATGTAAAATATTAAGAGTGATGTCAGCAAAATAATGGAGTAGGGATCTCTATGTTATTTTCTCCTCTATAAAAACAATGAGAAAATTAGAGAAATGTTCCAAATCAACTTTTTTAGAATTCTGGAAATTAATCAGAGCAGCAATTTGGGGAGCATTTATTCAAGATAAAAATGGCTGAATCTTGGTGAGAATTGCAAGGCTGTCCTAATTTTGTCCCTCTTCTCCAGCTCCACAGTAGCCTTAAAAACTGATAGCCTAAAATCACAGTGAAAAAAAGCAGACTAGAGGGGGAAATGGAGTTGGAGACCTTTGAAAGCCTCATTGCCAGAGAATTGTCATTATTTGACCTATTTGGTGATTCCTTGGAAGAGCCAATTACAAGGCTAACTTTATTTCATATGACTCAGAGCACATGCAGTATGAAAAGCCTTTCCCCAAGGGAATTTGTTTTTAAAAATTGGAAGAAATTTGTTAAACTTTGTAGCAGTAGATGATAGTTGAGACAAACAATAAGCTAAGCAAAAAGCTTGAAAAGAAAAGCTAGGGAATGAAATGGTCATAGAGGATTTGGAAAACTCCAACATATTTGTCAGAATACATACATAGGGCTGTTTATATGCTCAGGAAAAATCTGCCAAGGCTGTAAGTTTTCATCTCTGGCAGAATTTGGGGCTCTGTATAAACAGGAAGTGAAGGTGAAGGCAGAGTTACATACTGTCAAAGCATTAAAGATGTGTCTCAACACACATAGAACCACTTGGCAAAGACTGGGATACGTGTTGGTTTCAGATGTTTAAGGAAACTTCTGTGAAATCATTAACTAATTAATAAGCAAACTATCGCAAAACTTAGTGAGCACATACGATTTTACAGAATTAGACCAAGAAATCCATTATGCAAATAATCGACAGCCACAAACAGCAATAAAAACAAGCTATAGGGAGGGGAAAAAAATCTGATTTCCAGTGTTGTGATATTATATTATACAAAAGGCCAGTTTTTAACTGAGAATTATGAGATGCGCTTAGAAAAAAAGCATGACTCAGATACAGGGAAAAGTAGCAATCAAAAGAAACTTTCCCTTAATAAGCCTAGGTTTTAGGTTTACTAGACAAAAATTTTAAATGAGCTGTTTTAAATATATTCAAAGACATAAAGGAAACCGTGTCTAAAGAACTAAAGGAAAGTATGAGAACTATGTCTCACTAAATAGAGAATATCAGTACATAATTATAAGTGATAAAAAAGAATGAAATAAAAATTCGAGTTGTATCTCAGAATCTAAGCAGTATCGGGCCTGGTTAGTACTTGGATGGGAGACCATCTAGGAATACCAGGTGCTGTAGGCATAAAAAATAAGGGATTGTAAGCTGACATGGTCCTTGCAATCTGTGAGGTCAACCAAAGGTTGCCTCGCCTAAAAAACAAACAAACAAAAACAAACGAAAAAACCCCTCAAGTTGAAAAGTACAAAAACTGAAATGAAAATGTCACTAGAAGAGCTCAAGAACAAATTTGAGCAGGTAGAAGAAAAAAATCAGCAAATGTTAAGATAGATTTATTGAAATTATCACATTTGAAGAAGAAAAATTAACAAGACCTCAGAGACCTGTTGGACAACATTGAATATACCAAGTAAGTATAATGGAATTCCCAGAAGGAGAAGAAAGGAAGAGGCAGAAAGCATATTTGAAGGAATAAAGGCCAAAAACTTTCTATATGTGATGTAAAACCAGTAATCTACAAATCCAAAATACTCAACAAACTACGAATAGTATAAATTCAAGGAATGCACAACCAGATACAGAACATATATAAAAATTATATCTCTAATAAGGGTCTAAAATTCAGAACATAAGAATAACTCTTAAAACAATAAAAAACCAAATAACCCATTTATAAAATGGGCAAAGATTTTGAATAGACATTTTTCAAAAAGAAAAAAATACATGTGCCAAGAAGCATATGAAAATATATTCAATAGTCATTAGGGAAATGCCAGTCATAACCATAATGAAATACCATTTTATACCACAAGGATAGCAAAAAAAAAAAAAAAAAAAAAAGACAATTAGTTTTATAAAGATTTGGAGAAATTGGAACCCTGTTGGTGAGAATGTTTAGTTCTGCAGCTGCTATGGAAAACAGTTTGACAGTTTCTCACGAGTAAACAGAATTATCTTATGATTTAGAAGTTCCACTCATTGGTGTATAAAACAAATGTCCAGACAAGAGAAATAAAAACAAATGTCCAGACAAAAACTTCTACATGGATGCTCATCATAGCATTATTAATAATGACCAAAAAATGGAAATAATTCAAATATCCATCAACTAATGAACATGCAATGTAAATATGGGATCTCCATACAATGGAACATTATTCATCCATAAAAAGGAAAAAATACTGATATATGTTACATGTGGATGAACCTTGAAAACATTATACTAAGTGAAAGAAGCCAGATTTAAAGACTACATATCATTTGATTCCATTTATATAAATGTCCAGAATAGGCAAATCTATTGAGATAGAATGTAAATTAGTGGTTGCTAAGGACTGGTGGGAGGGAAGAATGGTTATGACTGCTAATGGGTGCAGCGTTTCTTTTTGAGGTAATGAAATGAAAATATTCTGAAATTGTGTAGTATTATTACACAATCTTATGAATATATAAAAAAATCACGGAATTATTATGGAGTGTGAATTATATCTCTAAAATCTGAGGAATATTATAATATCAAATATCCTTAGCTGAATTTAGATCATTTTTAAAAAGGGAAATATTTAATGTTTCTTAAATACCTATCATATATAGACACTTTGGATATATTACATTTCAACGTTTGTCACCAATTATCAGCCTTTCCTAGCAGAGGTGGTACCAGCTACATACATTCTAACCAAGACTAAATTATGCTTTCTTCATTTAACATGACTTTTCCCTCTTCCCTGATCTCTAAGGATCACTACCTTACAGTAAATGTGGGGAAAAAAGACAAATTTGTATCAGATCTATTGAAGGGTCAGCAGCACACTGGACCCTATATTGATGCTGCTTTCACCTCCACACTGAGCCTTTCACTTCACTGATATGCCCACTCCTTTAACTCCAAAACATTACTGTCTCAAGGCTGTAGGTGTAGATCCCTTTACTGATGGTTTGAAGGTAATGGAGGGAAATCAATCACAGCATTTCAGAGCAGATAACTTACAAACAACTTATTAGATATGTCTGCTCTTAAAAGTCCATAAGCTACCACCTCTACAGAGCATTTCCCACCTTGTCAAAGTTACTCTCTGAAAATCCGTACTTCTTGCCTTATTACTTAGGTAAAGTCTATTCTTTTTGTTTTCTTATCTACTTTCTGAGGGCTCTTTATCCACACCTAAGTGGCTCATCAATGTGTTTTCATATACAAAAGTCCACGATAGTAGGTTTTAAGAGTTAAATGTGACTGCATTTAATTATGGTTTTAAATAAATTCTTTCCTACCTTACCCTTAATGGATTTACCTTGTCGGCCCGCAAATACTCTATGTTTGTGAACCTAAAACATGAAAACAGAGTGTGACCGAAGTGTTTGAGAAGGCAAGACCTTAAACAGAAATCAGATATCACTTATGCTGAGTAGACCAAGGGACAGGGCTTTGGACATATATTGTGAGCCAAGCAGTATTGCTAAACTACTTGCTTTCTGGGACAGAAATAGGCTAAGCATAGTTTTCTGAATTTAAAAACATACTAGTATTGGTCTGGTTGGTCCAGGCACTCATAGAATTTTATTTTTATCTTTGCTTCCTCTTCTGATCTTTTTTATAAGTATTTTATTTTTTATTTTAAACAAGTAATCTGACAAAAGAAGTAAGATACCAATTATAAATAATAGCCCCATAGGTCTACTAAAATTGGAGCAAGTCTCAACTCACTTATAGCATAATTCTTATGTAAAACTTAAAAAAGTGTTTTCTTATGCCAGATTCCTAAGAATAAAAAATATTGTTCTATTTATCACACTGTATTGGTATTTCCTTCCTTCTTTCCTTCCTTTTTTGTTCTTCCTTTATTTTTCACAAATGCATTATGTGAAAACTGGCACCTCTCTTAATTTGTATTTCTTTGATAATTTTCACCTAGTTATCTTTCTATTTATATATTTACTAATGTTATTTCTTTTTTGGTCAATTGACTATATCTGTCTCACTTATATTAATTTCTAGTTTTCATAGTGATGATGCTAAAGCATTATAAATTATATTCTAATTCCAAATCTATGCATTTAGAATTTTTCTTTAATAAATATTTATAATTTTAGTAAATATTTATAAAATATAATTATATGATTATAATTATTAAATTATGAATATTTAGATTTTTTTCCTTAAATACATGTTAGGTAATTATAGCAGATACTCTTGGTGCTCTGACCAGACCCTCTCCAAACCCTTTTACCATTTTGTGTGACCCTCCTCCAGCTTCCATGTGCTTCTGCTGTCAGCAAAGCACATTATTATTCTTCTTTGGATGACAACCTTCAGGCTACCAGATCCTCCTTGATTAAACAAACAGAGAACCTGAAATATCTGGGAGTTAACATTCCCCCAGGGGTGCCCTTAGCCTTGACTAACTGTGGTAACAGTATGAAAATTCAACTCCTCTTGTTTCAAGTTGGAACAAACTCTGAACCTAATTTACACCCCTCTTTCCCCTAAATAATTTGGCTGAAGCCTTTTTCTGTGAGATATTTTGCCCTAGATCGCCCCTTAGGTACAGTTTTTCCTTTTCCGTTCCAGTTTCCCTGCCTTCCTAACTAATCACTCCTAAGAGGGAGGATTAACCTCCCAGACAAATCTTCTGGGCTATCTGACCTATGATAGTAATGCTATACTGTGAAGAGAAAAAAAAAATGATGCTTTGAAAAGAGGAAAATTATGGAAAATCGAAAGAACTAAAGCTACGAAGAAAGTTTACATGACATTAAGTATAGTTCAGCTCTCATCTTTCATATATGAAAGCTAATGTGTACCAAGAGAGAGTTTTGCCCAAGATCACACAACCTGGACTAGTACAAATATCTTGTTTGGTCACTTACAAGGGATCAGCATAGTATGTGATTCTGGAGCCATACTGCTTTGAATGAACACCCTGGCTCTACTGCTTCTACTTTCATGGCATTTATCTAAATCTCTCTGCTTTAACCACCTTGACTATAAAACTGCTTTATGTGGTTAATGTCATTATTAAATGAAATAGTACCTACTAAGGAATTATAACAGTTACTGACAAATAATCGTTACTGAAAACAAAAGCTACTTAATTCAATATTCTTCATATCCTGTAAACTTGAGCTAATTAGTTAAAATGTTATTGCAACTTATTTCGTGAAGAACACAACTTTTTCTCACACACACACAAAAAAACTTTATATTTCTGAAGAAGAAGTTGACATTTCACGTGAAGAACTTGAACACAACTTTTTCTCACACACACACACAAACTTTATATTTCTGAAGAAGAAGTTGACATTTCACATGCAATCATCTGGATGTTTTGCAGCCTGGTGGAATTATCTTTCCCCCATAACTCAGCTATGAATAATAACAAGCCACAAATAATGTAAAAGACTAAGATACAGAAGGCAGTTTCACCTCCTGTGACAGATCCTAAAACAGACCTATTGTTGCAACTTGGAACATCAATATAAATGCCAAGTACAGGTCAGATAGAACACTGCAGCCCAAACAATGGGTAATTGGATAGTTGTATTCAGAGAATTTATTGCAAGGTCCATGAGTTCCTTTTGGAAATTGGAAAGAAAGCTGGAATTATCTGATAATCAGATAATTCATTGTATGAGGGAAAAGAAACACAATGTGGATTCCCACATTTGTGAAGCTATCTACAAAACCAAGCCTGATTAATTTTTAGCAAGATTCAGTGGATGCATCATACATGCAAATTGAGTATATGATCATGTAACATCCATTACACAAAAGGCACTGTCATAGAGACTAGAGAGTAGAAATAAGTACATTTCCCTCAGATAACCTGTCAAGCCGAATTAAGATGTTTTGATACCTTAAAATGCCCAATAATAAACCTATTAAGAGCACCTGATTGCCAGATCGCCATTGTATAAAACCACAGCAACTAAATACTAGAATAAATTTTAACTCACAGCTAGAAATAATACCAAAATGCCATTTTAAATGCTCAGAAAAGCCTAGTTCAAACAAATTCTCAAATAACAAATTTGCATGGAATCATAAGCTGCATTGCATCATATAATTTTCCCCTTCATTTTCTTTTTAAAATTTGCTTTCGTGTTAAATATTTGGCTAACAATTAATGAAATGCCACTGAGGACTCTGATGGTAGCTAAGGAAGAAATCCTTCTCACAAACACATGATTATGGGACTACAGCATTCTAGGGAAAAGATGTTTTTCTGACTTCCTATTATTCAAAATATACATACTTTAAAAATAATTCAAAGATGGTAGATAGATCTCTTTAGCGGCTAAAATGTCACTGCCATGTTGCAAAAGAGTAAACATGACTTACAACTCACTCAATTTTTCAGCTTTGTAATTATGCATTTCTCAACAAATTTTAAATTTTATTATATTCACATTACTTCATATTTTGTACATAAATTAAGGCTTTATTATCATTTTATATAGTATCATTTCAAATTTATATAAAATGCACTCTTCTTTTATTAGATGAATGTAATAAGCATTAACCACAGAAACCAACTTTTAGGAGTGACTCAAGGTTTTCTGCCTAAACTTTGATCCCTCTTCTCCTGCCATATAAAAGAAGGATATTTTCATAGTTCAAGGAAAAATTATATCCCAAGGACAATAAATTGGATATAGAGACTAAGGGAGAGGAACGTGTCAAGGATGACTACTAGCTTTCTGGTTTGGTATCTGCATATGTGATGGCGCCATTCCTGAGAAAGGGAATATTGGAGAAGGGCTACATTTGTGCAGTTCACGAATTTGGTCTGAGGCGTACTGAGTTGGAAAGGCCTGTAGGTTAATACAGTAGGCAGTTGGATATAAAAATGTGAGACCTGAAAAAACTGTAAACATGTATAAACTAAAAGTGCCAAATTAATGTTTTATTTGTGTTCACCGTGTTTGGTATTATTCTTACACTCCCAAATGTGTCTTTAGAAAAAAAAGGAATGAAAACTCTGAATATGCAGTGGTCTATTCTACCTTTACTGATATCTAAGATCCATGTGAAAATTTTGCTCAGAGTAAATCAAATATGGCTTGACCTGTTGGGAAGCAAATAGATTTCAGTGAGACAAAATTTGCCTTAAAATTCCAGGGACTCAGAGGTCTCAGAAGAGAGACTGTCACCTGGGTGAAGATTATATACAACATGTCAAACTCATCCATAGGAATTACATTCATGCTGAGTTACAAAAAAAAAGACTGAGGTATAAAATAAATTTTTATCGAATAAACCTTGAGCCATATGGAAAACAAAAATAAAACCAAAGATTATTTCTCTGATCAAAAATGTTTTTATAGTTTAAATTAGATTCTGCCTATAAAAATTTGGGCATTTTGAAGACTATATTACACTTTGTAGTCATATGTTTTTGAGAACTAAAATTACAGTTTAAAGTATTTTATTTCTAAGCATTAGTTGGTCAAAAACAAAGTTACACTCTCTCAACATTTTTCAACTTTTATACAACAGTCATTATATTTGATGTTTTTTAAAGGATACTTATTTAAATCAGTTAGGTCCCATCTCAACCCTGTTCTCTCCGTAGCAGCTTTTGTTCGCAGCTCACATTAAAATCAAGCCACTTCATTTCTTATTGATGTGTGATGCTACCTCAGCCCTTCCTATCCGTGGTTCTTTTTTCTTATATCAGCTCTGTGCTCTGCCAAGTGATTTAGAAGTACAAGCCTAGAAATCCAGACTCAGATTAGGACCATTTGCAAGGCTAGTAACTTTGATAGTAGGACCCAGTGCACTAAATCAAAGCATAGAAGTGCAAGTGTTTGCCTGACTGGACAGGGAGTTTATAAATGCTATATAATCACAGTGCCAAAAGATGAAGATAAATGATTCCGTGTAAGCCAAATATTATGTTTTGGTTTGTCTTGAATATAAATACATGTCTGGGAGAGTAAGAGAAGTTTGTCAGAAATAACTCAAAACAAAGGAGTGAGCTTGAATTCCAGCTCTTTGTTGCATTAAGTGTGAGGCTGTGAACAAAAAGATTGCATGTCTGTGAATTTAAGATGCTCATACATAAAAGGGGATAATAATGCTTTCTCCACATAATCAAGGGAAAGTCAAATATCACAAAGCATGTAGGACTGTGCACCCTTATCGTGTTTAATGAAGTTAAAATGCTATGTAAATAATGACTTAGGTATAAACTTTTCTATATAAAATCCCTGCAACAAGAATATTTTTTCTCCTCATTCATTAACAGCCATTCTGTTAGAGATATAGCCAATATTTCTTTACTTTGCCTTATAGAATGGGAGAGAAAGGTTAAGTTATCGTTTATTAGGTCAAGAATATAGAAATAATTATTTTTTAGTTGTCTCTATTCTTCCTGCTATACACAAGGACAATTTTTTTCGAAAATTTAAGCCTATTTTTTTTTAATCTTCTGAATTTGGTCTTCCCTGGAATCTATCATACTTCCTTCTTCTCTTTGACTACTAATAATTCATAGATAAATCTTGTCTTCAATTGCAGGAGCTTCCCATATTCCTTATTTCCTGATAAATTTACTCTCTTGTATTGTGCATACTGACTTAAGACATTAGGCCAAATGATCCTACAATGCACCAAGTCCAAATTTAGTACAAGTAAGCCAGAACACCTTAGCTTCATTGGTAATAATGGTCTAAGGACCCTTTCATCTTCTGTTTCTACTTTTATCCCAGTCTACTCATCTCTGGAGCCATTGATTTTCATATATACTCAATTCTACTTTTGCAATTTGTATTGTTCCCTATTTTCTTTTTCCTGACTGGATCTTGCCCTACTCCACAGATATATATATTTTTAAACTATTCCTATTGGTTCTTTCCACTTCTGACTACTTTAAGCAATATTACCTATCAGACTTTCAGCTCCCTGCTATTTAAATTCACATCTTGACCAATATTCTAGCTGGACTTGCTAGACATTATTTAATTCTTGCTCTGTTATTTTGTTTTAATGGTCTTATTTTGCCTCTCTCTCTTACCGTATGCTGCCTCATTTTTATTTTTAGAAATAGGTAGCAAATAAATAATAAATCATTTTCTTTGTACATCAAATACTTGAACCCCAAACACCCATCTAAATTCTAATGTAACTATCTCAAATTCTACCAGTCAAAGTGTTAACAAAGAGAAGTCACTGACTTAGAGAATGAAAAGGTTGGAGAATGGGTATTTCATGCTATTAATCTCTGCTCCCTGCTGCGTTCAAAGGATTGTTATTCTTTTGAATAAAACAACCTATAGTCAGGTCTTTCCTTTCAGGCCAGGAAAAAAAAAAAAAGCAGTGCTTAGTATAACAAAATCTAATGACAAGAAAACAATAAAAAGCCCACAAAATTTATTATTATATAGTAACACATTTGTATACAGCATATGCATGTAGGTAAACATTACTAATTGGTAGTCATTGAACAGGACTCCAGTCCACTTGAATTCCAAAACCTTTGAAAATGGAAAAGTTTCAGAGAAATACAATTTTACCCTTATAAAAATATTTACTAACTAGTGGTAAATTGCTGTCAAACTGATTTTCTGCCAGACTTGATTTAATAATTAGAGCATTCTATATATTTAAATGCTCCTTTAAAATGGCCAACAAGATGAATAAGATAGAATATTTTCCTCAAACAACTTGTAGTCCTGAAAGCAAACGTGTAAAATTCTACACAAGCACACCAACAAGGACAAAAGCTTGAGAAAGACAGCTGCCGTAAGTGAGGAGCAGACAGAGTTCTAGAAAGAGCCCCAAGGAAGTGACCTAATTTGCATGAAAGCCTCAAACATAAGTGTGATGTGTACTGCTTGCACAATAAATGTTTCATTTCAGTCACAACTTTGTGTTGTATGTCAAAGTGTTAGGGGAAGTTTTAGAAGAGGTGGAAAGGGCCTCGAAGATTTCTAAGTTTTAAAAATCCTCATTTTTCATATGAGAAAAGTTTTGAGATGAACTCTAAAAATACAGAGAGGTAAAGAGGAGGAAGAAAGAATTCCAAGTAAGTAAAAAAACTGAAACATAGATAAATAGGGAAAATGAGGATGGAGATGGTTTGGGTTTTATGAGAACACAACACTCGTCTCTTTTCTCTCCGTCACAATTTCCTCTCACCTAAGTAAGGATGCTCAAGAGCCGATCGCTTGCCACCATTCCAAAGCTCTCCTTCCTTCCTGGCACTTCCTCCATTCTTGCCCCTTTATCTTTCCTTTTTCCCGCAACCCTCTCAGCTCTGTACCACATAGATCAACTAAGCCTCCTTTTTTTTTCAGCTTTTTTTTTTTATTTTTTTATTTCTCAGGCCCAGCTCTATGCTCATTTTTGGGGGGATACATCTCAAAGCTCTAAAATCCATTTTGTAGGAAGCTGCACACCTCAGAGGGTGGGGCCGATGGAAAAGTCAAGGGGGCAAAGATAATATTGTCCTGAGGGGTTGAGAGGAGCATGGAGGGTGGCCAGAGCAGCCAAATCTCTTTTTGCCTCTCTCTCCTTTCCTATCTTTCTTTCATCTATGTTTTACCATGTCATAATATTCTTCTTGTCAATCATTGCAGAATCTCTCTCTCTTACACACACACACACACACACACACACACACACACACACACACACACAATTCTCAAGATGTAATGTAGTTCCTAGAAGTTAGAACTTTTTCTATGATAGCACGCCTACTTAAGAGAATGTATGTAAATATTCTTAGATGCCTGGGAAGATACTATCAGGTGTAGTCTGTCTAAATATCTTTTTCTCAAAAAGTGAAATTGGTGGATAAATGGCTTCCTAGAGAACTGACACAACAATATCAGCACCTCCCACTCACAATCTCCGTGTGTTTACATGCTCAAGGATATGTGCTTACCAGTTGACAACCCTCCTCATTTCCAGCTGCCACTAGATGTCCCTCCTAGCCAATACTGAAATGGGGTTACTAAAGCGTAAATAGATAGACGTTCAGGTATACCTGTCCAGCTCCACCACAGCGTTAGCAGATTAGAGGGGGCTATTTCCAATCTCGTATTGATTCTGTTTCTGGTTATGTCTATGTGGCTCTGATGGTGGTTGAGGAACTTGTTATTCATACTAAATCAGACATGGTTTCCTGGCGGTGTTTCTTTAAGAAACAGAGTCTCATAACTGCCTTATCTTAGCCTTCTCATGTCCTTATAGTGCTCAGGTCTGAACTTCAATACTCATCCCTGATTCCTTTTCACCATATCTTCCCATGCCCTTTGCCTGGCTTGATTTCATCAATGGGAAAACTTTGAGGCTCTTCAGAGTAATAATATGGTATATAGTATAGTCAAATATAGTTTACTGAATAGTGTGTCAGATACACCCTACGGTGACCCCTGATGAGTCACATCCTTGTGTTATTCCCTCCCCTTGTGTGCTATGGAAACTGTGACTTTCCTTTAACCAATACAATATGGCAAAGGTGACAGGATGTCACTCCCATAGTTATGTGTCATTATATGGCAAAGATAAAAGGATTTTACAGATGTAATTAAGGTTCCTAATCTGTTGACTTTGAGTTAATTAAAAGGGAGATTATCCTGGGTGGATCTGACCTAATCAGAATAGCTCTTTTAAAAGGGATTCAGGCCTCCCTGAAGTTAGGGACTCTAAGTAACATAGACACTGTTTCTCTTACTTTCTTACTGGCTCTGATGGATCGAGCTACCATGAATTCTGTAGTTGTAAAAACCTAATCTCTGCCAACAACTTGAGGGGAGGTTAAAAGTGGATCCTTCCCAGTCAAACCTCCAAATGGAAACACGATCTAGCCAACATCTTGATTTGAACCTTATGAAATTCTGAGCTCAGGACCCAGTTAACCTGTGCCCAGACTGCTGATCCATATAAATTGTGAGATAAGAAATGAAGAATTATTTAAGCTGCTAAATTCATGGTAATTTGTATTGCAGAAAGTAGTATAACAACTCATATTAAATACACCCAAACACATCCAGTTAGCTGCTAATGAGTGGAAGCCTTTATTCTGTACCCCATCTAAATGTTATGTGCTCTTCTTTTTTTCTTTTTCTTTTCTTTTCTTTTTTTTTTTTTTTTGGCTAACTTAAAATATAAAAGACACTTTTCCTTGTTGCTGTCATAAAGCTATTTTTTGGCATAAAAATTTCATTAGCAGCAAGCGTTCATTTTAGTGATTTCTCAAAGAAGTATCCATCTTCCAGTTCTTAAATGTTTTTGCATGTAATCAATGAGATTTCTTCCTCTCTGAGCCTGACTCTCTTTATCATTGTTCAATGGATTAGGTAGCTTTTTTTTTTTTGCGTTTTGGTAGCAACACTTAATCCCAATAATAAATTGTTGGTTTTCTTTATAGCTTTTCAGGTTGGCTATCCCAGTCACATTCCAGGTTGTAGATGGGGCTCAGGTTTTCTTGTTCTGAGACCACCTATATTGCTGTGTTTTTATCAAAATGAACAGAAAGATTGCAGAGGAGCAAGAGGATACATGGATGTTCCCTAAAATCTTTACACAGAGGTGGCGCAAGGTCAGTTTTGGCCACACTCCATTTCTGAGTGCTATGGACCAGATTATCCACTTCCCATGCCCCCCCCTCCAGCCCCTGTCCCCAAACCCCTAGTCATATGTTGAAGCCCTAAAGCCCAATGTTATGGTATTGGAAATAGGGCCTTTGAGAGGTGATTATTTCATGAGGATAGAGCCCTCATGATGCAATTAGTGTCTTTATGAGACTGGACATGAGATATCTCTCTTCCTCTCTGCTATGTGAGGACATAGCAAGAAGGCAGCCATCTGCAAGCCAGGAAGAGGGCCCTCAGTAGGACCTAGTCATGCTGGCACCCTGATCTCAGACTGCTAATCTCTAGAGAAATGAGAAATAAATTTCTGTAGTTTAAACCACCCCATCTTGGTATTTTGTTGTAGTAGCCTGAACAGACTAAGACAAAGCAAGCCACATAGCCAAACTTAAAGTAAGCAGAAAGACAAGAACATTCCATCCCACAGGGGTAGGAGGGGGAGGATTATATTTTTTAAAGGTACAACAAATGGTATTATAGGTGTCCAGATCATGTTTCAGCCCTTGGCCTACTACCTGTCACTAATGTATTAACTTTAAAGTTCCCAGTAACTTGTACAGTCATCATTCTAGAATAAGTTTAACTGATAGATTATATAATCTGGATCATAGAAGCAAACAAAAGTCTTAAGCAAATAAAGTAGATAAGACCTCTCAATATCCATGCTATATCCATTGATATCTGAAGAAGTTTGGAGGAAAATAAAACAAAACAACCATAAACTTCAGCTTTATAGTTCATGATATATAAAGTACTTTGCTGAGTTAGTTTTGCTCAAGTTAGGGAATATGCATAAGTTTGTGTTACTGATTAAAAATTTGAGAATAAGTAGGATCTTCTTCCAAACTATGAAAATCTTACTAGAATATCATTCTCTCAAGAACTCTTCAACATTTTGGCATAATTCCTGATTTGATGGAACCTTCCTCATCAGTTTCATTGTTCCAACAGCTTAGCAGTCAAAATGAAAATACACTTTGACTTGCATTTTTGATTATGGTTTTCATCCTGATTGAGTATAGCTGGGTGCTAGAGCTGAAATCCCAAATCCTGCATGTCGGTCCTCCAAAATGTTGGAAAGTTTTCAGAGTAACAACAATAATAATTAATATTAGCTGAGCTCTTATTGTGTGCCAGATACTGTGGATGTTCTTTGTGAGCATTACCTCATTGGAATCTTGCAAAATCCCACAAAATTGGCATCTTAAAGATAATTCAGTCCCAGAATGATGTTATTTGAAGAAACATAATTTACCATCACAAATATCAAAAGTATTTAAAGAAAATACAGTTTTTTAGCTTTGGTTTTCAATGGACATGAGAGAGATTTCTTGTATTAATTTTGGTTACAGAAACTTGTATCAAAAAAATGAACTCATATATTGTTGGTGGGATTGTAAATTAGTGCAGCCAGTAGGAAAGATAGTATGGAGATTCTTAAAAAAAATTAAAAATAGAGCTACCGTGTGATCCATATTCACTTCTGGATATTTATCCAAAGAAAACAGACATATCAAATCATTTTCCTATGTACCATCTGAACAACTCTCAAATGATCCTATTCAATTCTCTTCAACCTACGAGCCATATATTTACCCCTACTACACTCTCACAACTCACCTCTTTTTCTCTTATGTAGATTGGCTTGTCTTCTCTTATAAGAATATATCATTCTTGCCCTTGAGGAGGGGTCAAAATAGGGAATAGGACAGTAGGCACATAATTTTTAATTAACGGGATGAGGGAATCTGTGAACACATTCATGTTTATAGTTTTCATTCCTCAGCACAGTTTATAAGGCTTAACTGGCCATTTCTTAAAGTCTTAGAAATTCTGTAAGTGACTTTAAGTTATCTAGTCAGACTCCCCATGTATATCTAAAAGTGCTCTCTGCCACATACCAGTTAAGAAAACAGTGCTTAAACATCACCAATTACACAGGACTAGATGAAGAGACATCAGAAGTCAAACTGTTACATTATCTGTTCCGTTTGTTCTAAAGAAACTTCCAGCATATATTCAGAGCTAATATCATTTCAGTGTAACTTCTACCCAACAATTCTGACAGTATTTCTTACGAATATATTTCTAATTTGTCTTCTGACAATCCTTTAAATATTTGAAGATAATTCATGCATATTATTGTGCTAAATAAATATCACTTCAAATGTTCCCATGTAATGTGGAAGCAAGTGTCCTAGTTGTCCTCATTGTCCTGCATCAAAACAATATTTATCTTTAACTTCCGTTGTTTTCCCTAAACTCTACTGATTTGGCAAGTATTATGTGAAAGAGGATTCATTAAATTCTTGTTCCTTTACACTATAGTCCCATTAATTCAGTTTAAAAGTCAATTGTATATTGAGAGGGAGAATAGTATTTTTTTAAGAGCTCCAAGTTGGAGTTAAATTACTTGGGTTCATAGCCAGACTCAGTCAGTTACTAGATATTTGCATTTTTTTTTTTATCAATAAATCTATAAGATGCCATTTTCGTGGGGTTTTTCGTGATTCCAATGAGACAATGCTCACAAAGTATATCCATAGTATGTGGCACACAATAAGAGTTCAGTTAATTTTGGTTATTATTACTGTTACTCTGAAAATGCCTAGTTTTAGAAATTATAGTCAACTAAAATTCTTAGCATCAGTTATTGCATTCAACATTTTAAGAGTTCTAGTCAAGATGATGCAGTAGGTAAATACTGTGCACCTCTACTCTTATCACATCAAAATTGCAACTAAGTTATAGAATAATCAGCATGGAGAACCATCTGAAGATTAGCTGAACAGAAGTCCTATAACTAAGAATATAAAGAAGCCACACTGAAACTGGTATAAGCGGCAGATATGTGAAATGGACTGACCCCACCCACTGTGTGGTGCTTGAAAATTGGGAGGGATATCTCAGCTGCTGAGGTCGCCATGAGCCCCACACTGGGTCTCCAGCCCAGACCACCAGTGTTGAGAAAAGGAGGCCCCACAACATCTAGTTGTGAAAATCGGGGGAGGAGGGGTTCCGTTTGTCTGGGTGAGTCAGAAGGTGGCTGGAAACCCAGGCATCCTCTTAAAGGGGCTGTACCTACACTCATTTTCTCAAAAGCAGTCACCCTAGGCTCTGGTGGAGAGACAGCAGCTCAGAGGGCACCAGGGATATTTAGAGAGAAATCTTGTTGTGTGGCTTTAGGATAAGGGCTGGGTCCATGTGTTGAATTCTCATCCCAAAAGGTTGGTGGGTGATCTCTACCCTCACATGGTCAAATCCAAATCTGTATTGGTGTGGTGAACTACACTCATTCCACCTTGATGACTCCGAGACCTTGTCTTACCCAACTCTCACACTGCCTGAGGCTCTCTGGGTGGCAAGCGGTCAGCCTCCACACACCCACCAGATGCTCTTTCAGCAGTGGCTAACAGCATTGGCTTGCACTGTAGTCTTTCTTAAAAGCTCTCAAAGGTCCACAGGCCCCAGACAGGTGGTGGCTGATTTGATGTGCTGTGTGCCTCTTACTTAGTGGTCCCAGGTTCAGCACTGGCACCAAATTTGAATCAACATTAACCTGATGAACACCACTCATCCCACCCTGGTGACTCCCTGAAATCTGGCTTCACCTAATTCGCATAAGCCCCCAGGCTCTTTCAGTGGGTGAGCCTTTTGGACAGCCAGCAGGCAGCAGCAGGTCTCTAGGTCCCCTGTGCCTTTGGCTAAGCAGACCCAGACCTGGAACTGGTGGTAGTCAACCACCATTCTCAGAATAGCCTCTCCCATGTGCCTCCAGATCCAGTACAAGAAGTTACCAACCTCAGATCACTTTGTAGCTTCTGCCAGGTAGCCCTGGGCTGGTCATAGTCAGAGTCTGACCTTGGCTTGCAATGGAGACCCCCTTTAGAGGTCCAAGAACTAACAAACCAAGTGGCTGGCTTCAGACCACAACAGAGCACCGCTTCATTAGCCACATAAGTGCTACACCCAAAGGGTGGTCTTGGTAGGCACCAGAGCCCACTGTGGTGAATCCCACTCTGTGAGGTCAGCCCCTACACAGCAGCTCATACACTGTGGTCATGACCAAGCCATACAGACTGAGGGTCCATCCCACATAGTGACATGACAACAGCAATCAAGACTCAGCTATAACAGAAAGGCTTACACAACTCACAAAAGGGATACTCCTGGAGCACATGAACCAGGTGAACAGGGAGACTGTGCCACTGGGCCCCACAGGACATTTACTACAAAAGGCTACCCTGCCAAGACTAGAAGACATAGCAGATCTATCTAATATATAGAAACAAACAAAGAGAGGCAGTCAAAATGGGGAGACAAAGAAACATGTCCCAAATGAAAGAAAGGGAGAAAACTCTAGAAAAATAATTCAATAAAATGGAGGCAATCAATCTACCAGATACAGAGTTAGAAACACTAATTATATGAATGTTCAAAGAACTTAGTGAGAACTTCAACAGATAGTAAGCATAAGAAAGGACATAGAAACTATTAAAAAAAAAAACAGAAATAAAGAACACAATAACTGACATGAAGAATACACTAGAAGGAATCAGTAACAGATTAGATTGTTTTTTTTTTTTCACAAAATTATTAAAAGCTTTATTTACGATTGGAATCATTCAACAAAACAGCAAAAGCAAATGAGCCTGAAAAAGGAACTAAGCTGTTGTCTAGAATGTCCTCAGAACATTCGATACCTCAGTAGCTAAGCTGCCTTTGCACCTGGCTGGCATGACAACAGCGGCTCAACATACACAGCAGTTGCACTAATAGCAGCACAAAATTTCCCCTTAAAACTTGCCCAGAATAAAGCAAGAGAACAAGGGGAGAGTATAAACTCTACCAAAATAAGTGTATTTAAATACTGCATGGAATTAACAGCCTGAACCTTTTCTCTTATTTTTGATAGTTGCAGATTGATGTAGTAACTGTCATTTAGCAAATGCAGAATGCATGATGAAGAAATCAGGAGGCCTTAAAAATCCAAACGTGAATGATACTGGTCAAATCGGAGATTTGGAAGAAAAGGTAGCAGAAAGTGCCCAACTGGAACAACAAAAAGAAAATGATTTAAATGAACCTAATTTAAGGGGCCTCTGGGACAACATCAAGCATAACAACATTCACATCATTGGGGTGCCAGAAGGAGAAGAGAGAGAGCAAGAAATTGAAAACTTATTTGAAGAAATGATGACAGACAACTTTCTGGCAAAGGAAATAGACGATACAAGTCCAGGAAATGCAGACTGTCCCAAACAAGATAAACCCAAATAGGCCCACATTAAGACACATAATCAAAATGCCAAAGGTTAAAGACAAAGAGAGAATCTTAAAAGCAGCAAGAGAAAGGCAGTTAGTTACCTATAAGAGAATTTCATAAGACTGTTAATTGATTTCTCAACAGAAACTTTGCAGGCCAGAAGGTATTGGCACAATATATTCAAAGGGATGAAAAGCAAGGACCCTACAACCAAAACTACTCTGCCCAACAAGGCTATCATTTAGAATTGAAGGACAGTTAAAGAGCTTCCCAGACAAGAAAAAGGTAAAGGAGTTCATCTTAACGAACCAGTATTACAAGAATTATTAAAGGGATTTCTTTAAGAAAAAGAAGAAGAAAAAAGAACATAAATATGAGTAATAAAATGACAATAACTATATACCTATCAATAATCACTTTAAATGTAAATAAATTAAATGCTCCAATCAAAAGACATAGGGTACCTAAATGCATTTAATGGATATTTTTAGAGCATTTCACCCAAAAGCAGCAGAATATACATTCTTTTCAAATGCACATGAAATATTTTTCAAGATACACCACATGTTAGGCCACAAAACAAATCTCAAATCATTTAAGGAGATTGAAATAATTTCAAGCGTATTCTCCAACCCCAATTGTATAAAACTAAAAATCAATTAGGAGAAGAAAATGAAAAAACACATATAATGAGTGAGTGTACAATGAGAACAAGGAAGAAATTAAAAGATACTTTGAGACAAATGAAAGTGAAAATACAATGACCCCAAAATCTATGGGACACAGCAAAAGTAGTTCTAAGAGGGAAATTCAGAGTAATACAGCCTACTTCAAGGAACGAGAAACATCTCAAATAAACAATCTAACCTTATACCTGAGAGAACTAGAAAAAGAACAATAAACAAAGCCCCAAGTGTGTAGAAGAAAGGAAATGATAAAGATCAGAGTAGAAATAAAATAGAAGCCATATATATATATACATATGTATATATATATATATGTATATAAAAAAGATCATTGAAACTAAGAGCTGATTTCTCAAAATATAAGCAAAATTGTAAACAAAAGGATAAACAAAACCCTTAATCAGACTCGAGAAAAAAAAAGAGGATCCAAATAAATAAAATCATAAACGAAAGAAGTAACAACTGACACCACAAAAATAAAAAATGATTAAAAAAATACTATGAACAATTATATGCCAACAAACTGAACAATCTGGAAGAATTGGATAAGTTCCTAGAAACATATAATTCTCTGAAATCAAATCAATAAAAAACAAATTCTGAACTTACAGATTACTACTAACGAGACTGAATCGGTAATCAAAAAACTCTCAACAAACAGAAGTTTTGAACTGGATGATTTCCTAGGTGAATTTTACTAAACATTCAAAAAAGAATGAAAAATTTCTCAAACTATCTTTAAAAATTCAAGAGGAGGAAAGTTTCCTCAGCTTATTTAATGAGACCAGCATTATTACCCTTATTCCAAAACCAAAGACATTACAAAAAAGAAAAGAAAAGAAAAGAAAAGAAAATTGTAGGCCAATATCTCTAATAAACATAGATAAAAAATCCTCAATGAGATATTAGCAAACCAAATTCAGTTATACATTAAAAAGATCATATACCATAATCGAGTAATATTTATTCCTGGGATACAAAATTGTTTCAATATTTGCAAATCAATTAATATGATACACCACATAAACAAAATGAAGGATAAAAATCATATAATCATATCAAAAGATGCAGAAAAAAGCATTTGACAAAATCCAGCATCTATTTATGATAAAAACTCTTAGCAATGTGGGAATAGAAGAAACATACCTCGACATAATAAGGCCATATATAACAAATCCACAGCTAATATCATATTCAGTTTTGAAAAGCTAAAAGCATTATCCTTAAGATCAGGAACAGGACAAAGATGTCTATGTTCACTGCTTTGATTCAATGTAGTATTGGATGTCCTAGCCACAACAATCAGAAAAAAAAAGAAAGAAAAGGCATCCACATTTGAAAGGAAGAAGTAAAACTGTCATTATTTGTAGATAACATGATACTATATAGAGAAAACCCTAAACATTTTACCAAAAACCTATTAAAACCAATAAATGAATTTAGTGAAGTAGCAGAATACAAAATTAATGTTCAGAAATTGGTTGCAATTTTATACACCAATACAAACTATCAGAAAGAAAAATTAAGAAAACAATCCCATTTATAATTATAAAAAAAAAATACTGATGAATAAATCTAACCAAGGAAGTAAAAGACCCATTCTCAAAAAATTATGAGACATTGAAGAAATTGAAGATGTTGTATACCTGAAACTAATATAAAATAATATTGGAAAAAAAAGAAATTAAAGAAGATATAAATAAATGGAAGTATATACCGTGCCCTGAGATAGGAAGAATTAACATTGTTGAAATGCCCATCTATACTAAGCAATCTATACACAAAGCAATCTATGGATTTAACCAATCCCTATCAAAATACCAATGGCCAATTTTCACAGAACTAGAACAAATAATTCTAAAATATATATGGAACCACGAAAGACCCTGCATATTGACAGTAATCTTGAGAAGGAAGGACAAAGCTGAAGGTATCACACTAACAGATATGAATCAGCATGATACTGCCATAAAAACAGATATATAAATTAATGGAACAGAGTAGAGAGCCCAGAAATAAGCCCACTTCTATATGGTCAATTAATCTATGACGAAGAAGGCAAGAATATACAATGGAGTAAAGACAGTCTATTCCATAAATGGTGTTGGGAAAACGAGACAGTTACATGCAAAAAAATGAAACTAGATCATCTTCTTACACCATATACAAAAATAAACTCAGATTAAAGACTTAAATGAAGACCCAAACACATAAAACCCCTGGAAGAAAACATAGACAGTAAACTCTTTGACATTGCTCTTAGTAATATTTTTTCTGGTATACCTTCTCAGGCAGGGGAAACAAAAGAAAAAATAAACAAATGGACTACATCAAACTAAAAAGTTTTTGCAGAGCAAAGGAAATTGTTAACAAAATGAAAAGACAACCTATTGACTGGACAAAGTATTCACCAATGATACATTTGATAAGAGGTTAATACCCAAACTTTATTTTAAAACAACTTATATAACTCAACACCACACACACAAAAAACACACTTGTTAAAAAATGGGCAGAGGACTTGAATAGACATTTCAACAAAGAGGACATACAGACGGCCAATAGAAATGAAAAGATGCTCAACATTACTAATCATTAGAGAAGTGCAAATTAAAATCACAATGAGATGTCACTTCACACCTGTTGGTATGGCTATCGTTAATAAATCAACAAACAAGTGTTGGTGAGGATATGGAGAAAAGAGAAACATGCAGTGTTGGTGGGATTGCAAATTGGAGTAGCCACTATGGAAAACAGTATAGAGGTTTTTCAAAAAATTAAAAATAGAACTACCTTATGATCCAGAAATTCCACTGCTGAGTATTTATCCAATTAAATAGAAAACAGTAATTTGAAAAAAAACACATGCACCCCTGTGTTCCTTGCAGCATTATTTCTAATAGCCAAATTATGGAAGTGACCTAAATGTCCATCAGTAGACGATTGGATGAAGAAGTGGTGGTACATATATACAATGGAATATTACTTAGCAATAAAAATGAAGTCTTACCATTTGCAACAACATGAATGGACCTAGGGAGTATTATGCTTAGTGAAATAAATCAGACAGAAAAAGACAAATACCATATGATTTCACATATATGTGCTATTCAAAGAACAAAATAAACAAACAAATAAAACAGAAATAGGCTCATAGATACAGAGAACAAACTGATGGTTGCCAGATGGGAGGGAGAAGTGGGGCTGGGTGAAAGAAATGAAGAGGTCAGGAAGTACTAATTCGTAGATACGAGATAGTCGCAGGGATGTAAAGTACAGCATAGGGGATATAGTCAATAATATTGTTAATCTACTTATGGTGCCAAATGTATACTAGACTTATCTGGGGGATCACTTTGTAAATTATATAAATAAATGTCTAAGCACTATACCGTACACTTGAAACTAATATAAAATAATATTGAATGTCAACTGTAATTGAAAAATAAAAACCGTTAAAAAATAAATATGCAAAATTTAAATAAAGTTAATTGGACCCTGAAAAAAATTTAAATTCTGTTATTGTTCTTTATCTCTTCATTCATCATTAATAATACTTATTCATTCTATGGCCATGCCACCCTGAATAAGCCCGATCCCGTCCGATCTCAGAAGTTAAGCAGAGTTGGGCCTGGTTAGTGCTTGGATGGGAGACCAGGTGCTATAGGCTCAAACAAATAAAAAATAAGGGATTGTAAATTGACAAGGTCCTTGCAATCTGTGAGGTCAACCAAGATTTGCCTTGCCTATAAAAACAATGAATCGAACTGGCAAAGTAAACCGAAGATCTCTCAATGTTGCTTGACATCAAAAGAATCTACTCAGACTTGGAAATTATCTTTGAATAGTTAAAACGATCTTTTTTTTTTTTTTTTAACAGAATAACATAAAACAGTAGCAGCAATAAAATCATCATTTATTGAATGTTTTCTATGTGCCAAGTATTAAACTTATACACACACACACACATACACTCATATTACTTTGTTCTTCATTTTCCCATTGATAACCTCAGAATAGTAATAGCAACAGGTGCTCCATTCCCTTAGTCACAGAGACATTAAAGGGATAAAAAGACAACAATATCTGGTTGTGTCTTTCCCAGGATCTGCCACATTTGCCAGAGGGACTTGCATTCGTGATTGGGATTGTTTCACAGGCAATTTCTTTCATACTGGAAACATTCCCCAAAGGCCATTCCAAATATCAGCTCATTTTCTCTTTGGCAAATACATCACAACTTGACATTTCTATAGAATTTTAATACTAAAAGGTGCTTTCACAAACATTATCTCATTTAAGCCTCACTAAAACCCTGGGGCAAAGAACCTTTAAAGAACTTAACAACACCTGTGGCAAAGACTATGAGATCACAAGTCAGGTGATGGAATTAAGATTTGCATTCCTTTCCTTGTATTCCTTAGTCTTTTCTTATCCTACTGCATGAGGCTGCCTTTTGAGAGCCTTGGCCTGGGAAACCATGTGGCCTAACTAGGAATCCTGCCTCTACCTGTTAGTTTCTGCATGACCATGAGAAAGTCATGTGACCCCTCTTAGTATCTGCTTCCAGTTAGGAAATGGTCAACATAATCTCATCCCACAGAGTTGATGTTAAAGGTGACAGTGTGGATAAAAGCACCCTGTAAACTTGCAAATGTTTAACAGAAACACATGGGCGTTCATAATACAGATATGCAATGTGAGTGTAACACTTTCCAGAGATTTAGGGCTTATTTTCACACTGTCAGTGTGGCAGTTATTAGATGATCACTGCTTTCCACAGTTTGACTTTCCATTTCAAAGTATGTGCCTAATAGAAACATACAGACAACTCGTAGCCGTTGATAAGAACAAACTTTATTTTTCAGTTTAGGAATTCTTTCCCAATATCTCTTAATTTCTTCTACTCATCTTAATTTTTTCTCCACACTCTTGCAGATGAAAAGAAAAAAAAAAAAGACAGTAAAATAAGAGCATTGATTTTGCCTCCTTAGAAGTGAACCTTTGATAAATATTTAAAGTTGCATAGTTGGCGTAGATGGTTAGTGCTGTTCTGTATTTCCTTCATACTCTATTCAAGCTTAATAAGGCATTTTACCTATTTAAGCTTCATTTTTGTTTTGTAGATCATGAGTATAGAAACAAATTAACTATAGAATTGATGTAAATTATTTTTAAATTATAAAGTGTTACAAGAGATGTTATTATTTTTATTGTTTCAAAGATTGCTGTGTAGTTCAATAGGCCTTGCTTGGGAATCTCAGACTTAAAATAAAACTTAACATATGTTTTCTGTGAGATTCAATTATTCAAAGAACTTTATATACTGGAGAAAAAAATAATGTAAGCTTCAACCAAGTAGACCAATAATTTTGGTCAAGTAATTCATCTGTACATAAGATTTATAAAGAAAAAAGTAAAAATACTTTTAAAAGTGTTTTTGCAATTTCAAAATGTCTTTACCATGCACGCACATGAAACACACACATACAAACACATATCAGGAAAAAGTTTTCAAATATCAGTGTGAGAAATGGCTGGCCGTATTTGCCTTACATGGCAGTGTCACTGGTAAAGTACTTAGAATTTGTGCATTATATATCTTGTTTACTAAATCACAGTAAATGATGCAAAACCTTTAATAACACTAACCAATTCCACTAATCCCATTACATTTCATAAGGCAGGATTTCAAAATCTATTGCAATAACAAGCATCAGTTATAGCTAATCAAATATTGCTGAGTAAAAAACAAAATATTTGCTATTCAGTTTTCCACATCTCTCTTTTTCTTTTGCTAATCATTTATTCTCTTGTAGTATAATCCATCCCATGAAATGAGTTAATCAGTTTATCACTTCAAGGAGATTACAACATCAATAGAATAATTAACAGAAAGTTAGCGCGTTTACTGACATGCTTAAAACTTCTTCTTTAATAACTAATGCTGGAAATGTAATGGGATATACAACATAATAAGGTAGAAAAGCACGTTTTAAATAAATTCAAGAGTAAAAAAAGTGTCTTAAAAGGAGCTATCCTCATTTTTTTTCCGTTACTATGCTGAAATCTCCCCTAATTTCATAAATAATTTCCTCTCAATCGTCATACTGTTTGGAGCTACCATCATTGCTATCTCTTTGTTCCTTGGCTCTTAGACTTATGAATTGAGAAGGTTCTGACTTGCTCTGCGTCCTCAGAATTTACTCATTCTCTAGCTCCTTTACAATCTAGCTTCTACTCTTTTCCTCTCATTAAAACCACTAGCTTTTTACATAGCCACAAAAGGCTCCTTCAGGCCAAAAGCTATGATCTATTTTCTATTCTCTT
>NW_006438113.1:4749695-4782454 GCF_000325575.1 Pteropus alecto
TCTTTCCCTTTGATCTCTGCAGAGTTCTAATTTATTTTTCACTTTTTCTTCCTCAGAATTCTCTACTCTCTTAGCTTCTTTAGTACAATGTTCTCTTTACACTTCTACCATCTTTTGATGTACTTCTTCTAGGCTTCTGGCCTGGTCCCTACCCCTCAAATATACACCTCCAACAGAAATCAATTTTCTGCTTGTGAAAGTCTATACACTCTTCCTTTGAAATTTCGGTCATCTATTAATTTCTTTCACTGGATAATCATTTATTACTTTCTAACATCATTCAAGCAATGTGTTAAAAGCTGTGGGATACAAAGATAAAAGTTGACATAAGAGAGCCTAATTATCAAATTACCACCAACGTGATTATATTTTTTCAAATCTAAATATATTACTCTCACGTCTTGTCTTAGTACCTAGGTATAACTATTATAGCTTCACACTCAAAATAGACCTAAAAATGAACTCATTGTCTTTCTTCTAAAATGCTTCATCCTCTGAACTATGTTTTCTATAAGATATGTAACTTCCAGTATCACTGCAGCTCAATACGTTGTAGTCATTGTTGACTACTTTTTTCTTGCATTACTAACATACTTAAGTAGTTAGTAATTCCTATCAGTTGTTTCTAAATCATAACTGTTGTATTTCTTTCTTTTTAATCTTAGTGCTACCCTTCTATTCAAATTGTTTCACATTAAGTTCTAGCAGTTAAGTTGTCTTGTGGTATCCAGTAGTTGTGACCAAACCCTTTCTCCTTACCTACAATCTATTTTATTTTGTTATTAGAGTTATCTAGATACATACTAATTAGAATCAATTTGTTCAAATGCTAATGACTACCTACTGCTCAAATAATCACGAAGTTGGGAGACTCTCCACAAGCCAACCTCAAACTGCTTGAAACTCTTATCGAAGGTATTCTAGATGCTACCATTAAAATTCTAATCTCAGCTCCTTTCCACATGCTGAACTCCATATTTGAAATGTGGCTTTCTCCTCTTTCCTTTTTGATCATACTATCCTATCAAGATTTATCAACTTGTCTTTTACCAACTTGTATGTGTATATCATTTATTGCCAAATTATACATCTTTTATTCTAATACTCTCCAACCTTCCATTCTTTCCCATAACTGATGCCATGTACCATTTATTCTCTTCATCATTTGTTTTGCACTGCATTCACAGGTTCTCAAACAGTTCTTATATTCCAATCAAGAAATGTGGAATATAGAAAAGAAAGATTATGTGATAAGCAAACAAAACAAAACAAAACAAACAAATGAAAAAAAAAACAGTAATAACCTTGCCTTTCAGAGACTTTGGCTTCAATTTTTCTACTCTGTTTAATTCTACTGTGCTTTTAAACAGTGGGTTTTAAAATGTGGTTCTCTACCTCAAATTGGGTCTAGAGACTTGGAGGCTGGTTCAAGTTTTACCATCTTTGTTTCCTCAGTTCTTGACATCTAGAATGTATTAATAAGGTTTTATTAATATTGAATATTAGATGACAATCACACACATAGCCAAAATTAAAATTATATATGTATTTGTCTGTTGCTCTGTATAATGAATGTTCATAGTAATAGTCAGTACACTATGTTATGATGATAACGGTAGATCAATTTTTAGTACTGCTTGGATATTTACCATTAGCTGGTCATACAGTATACAGCTAACATAATTTTATATGATAGTAAATCATGAGAGAAAGTAAAGAAAAAAAGCAATATTTCCATTTGGGAATCTTTAAAACCCATTAAAAGTATGATTTTATTAAGTAGGTATGGGGGAATATGATTGCATATAATTCATTGATAGATGTATATCCACATTATACAAATTAGATAAAGAAATATTTATATTCAATTCAGTTCAAAATAGTATAAATAATTGTGACATGGAAAAAAATATTTAGCCAAAGCATAACCCAACTCTTGTTAACAAGCCTCTTGTGGTCCTCACTGTTCCAAACTGTTCGACGGTAATGTCATCCAGACTACATTTCACTCTCATCTCTTCCAAAAGAATAGTCAGAGCCCAGGATGAGAACAGTCGCTGAGCTGCAATTCTCAGGGGAACAAAAGTGAGTGTGAAGAGCAGAGGGTTAATGCTCTATCTCAGGTTTTATTTTCTGATGGTAAATTAGTTTATCCACTCATTTTGGTCAGCATTTCTTGGAATTCATGCTTTTGGGTTCTTTTCTTTCTCTTCATTGCTGGTGGAAGCCAACTGTAGTGACTACTCTGCCTTTATTTAAGCCTTAAGCTTTTGCTTATTTTTTAAAAATAAGATGTCAGTGTGTTTAGGTGGGACACTGAGATTTTTAGGGTAAATTCTGGAGCTAATGGCCAGCAGTTCCTTTCTACTGTCCCACTGGCCTGTCCCTGTTCTCTGTATCTGTATCTCCTCTTGCTATTTTGTGTCTCTGTCTGTCTATGGCCATGGTAATTGGCTGAGCCATTTGAGGATTGATTCAGAATTAATTCCTGAGAACTCACCATTTCTCACTCTCCACTAGAGAAAAGAATATCCTGAGGTACTAGTGGGATGAGAGCAGCATGTGTAGGAAAACAGATGTCTGACTTCATCAGGCTTATTTGTGTGGGTGTCTGGGTGCATGTAATTGCACCTGTCAGAGGCTTGAAAACTGCTTATTATTTGATGCATACACCTCAGAACAGTAACGATTAGCAAAGAAAATTTGCTTTCCCAGAACGATAACGGTAATAGCAGCAGCAACAATAACTGAAAACCAATCAAATTATTGTTAAGCAGCTCCTAAATCGATGCATCTCAAACACTGTAATTACATATTTGTGTAAAACTAATATGAATTTCGGCCAGGGCCACGCTTTCTAAAACAATTATAAACCCAGAGTGTCCATAGGTAGAATAGGGTTAAGCTTTATCTTAATTCAACCTCTTCATTTAGTTGGGGGTAGGGGAGGGAAAGCCTGAGCTTTTAATTGGGAAAGAGGTCAGGCCAAACTTAAACACAATTAGCCAGTGAAAGAGCTAACGATCACCATATTTCTTTAAATCCAGAGCTTTATCTTCTCTGACAAATGGCTTTTTCCCCTCTCAAATTACTCTCAATTTCTTTTTCATTTAAATAACACAGATTTAAGGACACAACACAAATCATATTTTTTAAATGTCGCTATGCATATGTGTACATAACATATCTACTATTATCTTTATTCAGTGTTCAATTTTATTCCCTAAATGCAAAACACATCCAGCCATTTTTTCATGTGGCAGAGCAAACAAACAAGCAAATTGCCTCAGAAACTAGTGCAAAAATATTTGGCTTGTAACTATTTAAAATTAATCTCTCATTCTCTCTCTCTCTCTCTCTCTCCGCACACACACACACACACACACACACGCCAGGTTGTTGCTTGAAATTAATCCTCATTTTAATTTTCCAGGTCACTGAATATTTGTCCATAGCCTCCTGCTACTTCTTGATTAAAAACTTCTTTCTCTGCTAGAATATTGCTTCAGTTTTCAGTATACATATGATTTGTATTTAGCCAAAGTTCATTTGCAAGGTCTGGCAATTTGAATACTATAAATGTAACATATATGTGACATTTGGGTAAATTCTGTGATAAACTCTTCTGAGGAGGTGAGACCTCCCCTTTTACTTTAGCTTGTGTAACAGTAGATTGTCCCTCAAACTGTATTTCAAAGGAGGAGGGTTTTAGCTAAAAAGTAGGAAGGACTGGGTTGCTCTGTGCTATTGAGAGGATTTACATTAATAGGAGGAAAAGAAAAAGAGAAGAGAGGAGATTTGCTCATTTTAAGAACTTTGAGGATAAAAGAGTAGATATGTCTAACAAGGATTTTATTAAGCTTGCGCTATGTGTTCTACCTTTTCTTTCCCATCTTCCCATGGAATAAATCTTCAGGAAAATATTGATATTTTAATGCATAAATCCATTTTTGAGTTGTGCCAAGTGCTATGTCTTGTTTCAAAGTGAGCGGGGAGCAGTAAGAGGGACAGCTTCTATCTATCATCTATTTATCTGCCATCTATCTGTCATCTATCTATCTATCTATCTATCTATCTATCTATCTATCTATCTATCATCTATCTATCTATTATCTATCATCTATCTATCTGCAATAATCTTGAAACACCAGGGAAAATGGCTTCCTAGACATTGCCTGTCCGCAAAAGTCAGAAGACTTGGGAGGTTCTAAGTCTTGCCAAAAAGCCAGGATATATGACCTCAGTATTTCAGGAAATATAGGATTCCTTTGACCACATCCTTTATGGGGCTGAAATTGAAAGAAAATAATAGCAATGCTTTTGACCATTTGATGCTATATTTGCATGCCCACCAACCCCAACTTCACTCCCCTCTGTCTACTAGTTTAACAGATTAGTTTTCAGGGGTCTGAACACTATTTTCCATTGATTTTCATCTTCTTAAACATCACCGACAATTTGTTGATAACATAAACTGAATGAATTGCTCACTGCAGTGAGGGAGAATGCTACCTCAACAGAGCTCTGTAGTTCTCAGATGGTCAATTTTAATGTGAATAAGAAGTTTGGTTTATGCTGGGTCTTTCAATGAGAGGGCTTCAAATGGGAGAAGACCATGATATAGCAGTTTAGGACTGGTGGAAATAGTAAGGCCAATATTTTGAGGTGAGGGATTTAAAAAGCCTGAAGGCCTAAAGCATCTGTTGATCCTATTGACATGTTGAAGGGAAATTCAAAAGTTTGCAGAGAGATTTGTAATGAGCAATCAAGTTATTTATCTAGGCAGGAGTTTTCTGGACTTGCTAGTTATGCTAATAAAAACAATAGAATAGTAAAGTCTTGTTAATATAGATTATAATCTAGATGTTAAGCTGTGTATCTCTATGTGGGGGGTGGTAGTAGGTAGTTTTGGAGTTTTGGTTTTCACATATTTATCCTGAGTAATGGTGGCAACCACAGGGGAAAGTTCAAGAATTTCTTTTTGCACCAGCTCTTTTGATATTGCATGCTTCCTTTGAAGGGCTTATTCAATCCCTGGACTCTTTTGTATATTTTAATATAAGAGAAAATTCCCTGCCTATAAAATTTTATTAAGTGATTTGTGAAGTCATATTTATGGTTCAATTTGCATAGGTGAAAAACTATGTAATAGGTTGGTGACACAGTCTCAACTCTCCTAGGATCTCAAGGTCTCTTAAGATCTCTCCTCACTTAGGCCAAGGTCTGAGTGGAGATACCATCTGTATTGAGTGAGAATCTCAGTCAAGATTTCTGCTTTTTAAGAGTCTGATTGTAATAAAAGCAAGCATTTATTTATTGAGTCTGAGCATATTTATCCATGTTCTTAAATTTTAAGAATCAACTTATCACAGGCAGAGTTCTACCTCAAGAACCTCTGAAAATTTGAGAATTTGTGGAAATCTATCAAAATCTGTTTTGGGGATTTATTTTGGAATATTGATGAATCTTGTAATCTTATACAAATCCTCTATGAGTAGGGGTCACTTATCAGCCAAAGTCCCTTTGCATCCATTGAGTGTAATCTAATGGCTGCGGGAATAGAAATTTTCTAGAGCCTCAGCAGACTCAATTTCAGGCAGGCAGATATCAGTGGGTGGGATAGTATTTATAAAAGTCTCAAGTGATTTTTATCTTATGATTAGGCTGGGCTTAGGAACTGACAAATTATTTTAATTGAGATGGGATCGTAAACACAAGGAGATAAAGACAGATTTTTAAAATTTATCTGAATAAACAAAGTTTATTCAAGGAGCAGGGAAATTAAATGTAAAGGAAAGACAAAGTTTTGAGGAGAACTTCCTCTATGAGAGGAAAGGTATACTCTTTCTTAGAGGGACCTAAAAACTCATGTATGCCTTTATTTATTCAACTTTCAATAACAATGGCTTGGGGATCTAAATGAATGATTGAATCCTGCTGTATTGGAGAAATAAAAAGAAGCCAGCTTGGGCTTGTGTTTGAGGAATGCAAGACCATGAAATTGCTTGGAGATTTACCAGTTATAAGTTTGGTGCAGGGGATGTAGGCTGTATTTTTGGACATAGACCACTCAAGTTATAATTAGAGTGTTAGAAACACAAGGGACTAAAAGTGGTAGGGGGGGTGGGGGTCAATAAGTATGTTTGCCACAATAGAAAGAGAGAGCAAGTGATATTAGATATATGGAATGAATGTAAATAGGAGTAAGGGAAATTCAAAAATTATCTGGGAATTAAGAAGGACCATAATTGCAAAATTCTTCATTTATTTATCATTTCATGAATTTGTCATTCACAAAAGAGTCAGTTTGCATTAGTTATAAAAATTGTTTCCCCAACATATGGAAATCATATAGCCACAATTAACCTCTTGTTGTAGCTTGTCTGCAAAGATAGTTGTTATGAATCTCTTCCCTAGATTTTTGTGAATGTTGTTTTCTCCTCACATCAAAAGTTGGAATCTAATTCATCTCTCCTTAAATCTGAGACACCTTAATGATTTGCTTGACTGATTCTATTCAGTGAAAATGATGTTATTGCAGTTCCAAGGTAGAGTCAGAAAAGGCTTTGCAGTTTCTTCCTAGGCCTTGTATCATATTTGATTTGGAGACAATTCTTAGAATCTAGCCACATTGTTGTGACAAGTCCAAGTCACTCAAAGGGGCCACAGGTGGGTCCTCTGGTTAACAAACTTAGTCGAGCTTCCAGCCATTACCCAGTGTTTGACTACCTGCCATGTGAGCGAGCCATCTCTTCATCCATCCCAGTCAAGCGTTCAGATTACTCCAGCCCCAGTCACTATCTGATTGCAATCTCATTAGGCAATTCAAATGAAAGCTGCCAGCTGAGCTCAGTCAACCTACAAAACCCTGAGAGAAAATAACAAGTTGTTGCTTAAAGCCATAAATTTTGGTGTTTTTTATTACCCAGCAATAGATAACTGGAGCACTTCTCAATGTACTATGTATGCGCATTTCTGTCAGTTCACAGTAAGTAGATTCCAGACAATTAGAATGAATGAATAGGTCCTGAAAATAAACAACACAGAAACCACAAAAACTTTCTATTCTTTCTTATGTTTCCTCTACCTACCCTGTTTCTTCGGGTAATGCCATACTCAGTAGCATGTAGCAATGAATTCAAACCTGCAATATCATAATTTCCTCTTTCAATATTCCCTTTTTATGATGGAATTTATACTGCATCTTATCAGTTGTTTTAGTTGGGTGCTCGTTGCATTGTCTAAATACTGTTGGTGAACAATTCTAAATTGTTCTTATAGCTCCATGAAACTTTGTAAAGAGAAAAAAAATAGGGTGGGTGTAATCCATTTTAACAAGTGTTAAAGGAGCAACATTAGTTTCTGTGATGCAGGAGGTAGTAGCTAATTATGAAGAAGTTTAACCAGAAATAAGCTTCACATGGCTAGGAGAGATTAGGGTGATACAAGCCAAAAGATATTTTTTTCAAAATTTCAGAATTAAGATGAGAGTATAATCACTTAGTTAGAATTTACTTACTGTATGGTATCAGATGATCACATTGATAATGAAAATTTTGAAGTATGTTTTTTTTTCTAGATGACTGGTTTATTACAAAGAATATTAAAGGAAAAAAAGAATATTAAAGGATACAAATCAACAGCCAGATGAAGGTATACGTAAGGTGAGGTCCTGAACAAAGGAACTTCTTTTTCTATGATGACTGGGGCCTGGCCTGATGACACGTGGAAATATTCTGGTTCCTCAACACTGAAGCTCCCTGAACCCTCTTCTTTTTTTCTTTTTTTAATTTTTTTTTTTTATTTTTTGAGGCTTCATTATATAGGCACAATTTATTAACTTATTGGCCATTGGTGATTGATTCAACCTCCATCTCCCTCGAACCTTCTTAGAAATCAAGGCGGAGAACTGAAAGTTCAACCCTTTGTTCAAGGTTGGTTCCCCCAGCAACCAGCCCCCATCCTTAGATGCTTTCCCAAAATTGCCCTATTAACATAAACCCAGTTATGGTAGAAAAGGCCTTTTTATAAATAACAAAGCACCCATTTTATCTGTATGGTTCTGAAGCTTCAAAAACTAAAAACAAGAGACCAAATATTAGAACAAAAGATGCTCCCTTGGCTCTTATCACTCAGGAAATTCCAAGTGATTTGGGTGCTATGAGCAAGAAATCACAGATGAAGACCAAATACATATAAGAAATATATTTTGGTCATTTGAATCAGCTAACATCCTAAGGTTATACCACTCTTATGTGAATTTATACCATCTTAACTTCAAGAATATGTAAAAACTTAATTCTGTATAGCTCTGGCTTCATCCTTTTTCAATTATTGATATTTAAAAAATCACATAGATTTGTATTGTGTGTCCAAAAATGTAGATAACAATTGGGTTTTTAAAAAATATATTCATCTCTTAAATCAAGTAGAAAACAATAAGTGGAGCTATAAACTAAAGTTACAATAATACTAGCTTTTTTTTCTATTATTATTTATGTCTACAGCACCTGGTCTTCCTAGGTGGTCTCCCATCCAAGTACTAACCAGGCCCGATCCTGCTTAGTTTCACAAGATCAGACATTGGGCTTGTACAGGGTGGCATGGCCATAGACCATGGACTGTGGCTTTACTGGGGCATGAACTCAGGACCTTCTCCATGTAAAGTAGCCATGCTAACCGCTACTCTATGGAACCACATCCAATACTGGCTTTTATAATCATCTGTGTGTTTATTTTAATAGAGATATTTATTTCTTCATAAGGATTTGAGTTACTGTTCAATGTACTTTCATTCCAATCTGAAAGACCCTCTTCATGCAGGGCAGGTCTAGTGGTAAAGAACTCTTTCAGTTTTGGTTTATCTGGGAATGTCTTAATTTCTCCTTCATTTTTGAAGGACAGTTTTGCCAGGTATAGGATACTTGATTGGCAGATTTTCTCCTTAAGTGCTTTGAATATATCAATCCACTACCCTCTGTTCTCTAAGATTTCTAATGAAAAATCTGCTCATGATCTTATTAGAGAAAATATAAAGAAAGCTATCTTTCTCCCATGTTTATAGATGTTAATAATGTACCTATCATGTGTTATGAGATAGAACATTCTCTTATAGTATCATGATATCAGTTAAGTTGTAGCATCATTTTGAGACCAAGTTTAAGAAAAAAGCAATTAAATGTTGTAACAGTAGACATTATTACATCATTCAAAGACAAAATTTATTACAGATTTTCATATTATAAATGTAGAGGCCACTGAAGTATTCTGCAGATTTTAATTTCTAATGAAGTAAATGTCAATATTTAATATGCCATGTCATGCACTTCTTGCACTGTTACCACCTGCAGCACTTTGTGTCCAGCCTCTGACCAATCTCCCCCATCACATGGCCAGGCTCCCTGGATCTCAGCATCTCCCAGTTCAACATTTAAAATGTTGGGAGCCTAGCTTGACCTTCCTTAAGTCTATAGTTGTAGCCCTGCCTCAGCCATCCACAATTTAAATGGGCTCTTCTCTTTTCCTTTGACATGCTGCTTCTTGAACTACCTAAAGCAGAGTTTTTTCAAAATAAAGTACAAGAACTTTTTAGCTACCCACTGCTGGCCCTCGCTGGTTCTCTCTGGGTTCCACTGCTGCTGCTGCTGGTGCTGTGAGTAGAGGGATAGCCCTCAGAGCCACACTTTGGGGACTAGGCTAGGGATGGCAGTCTTTGACTCCAGGCTGGCTAGGGGAGTGGCAGGCTCTTTGGTCTTCTGCCCTGACTCCTGGTCCACAGGCTGCTGATCTGCCTGGAAGAACTCAGAGAACTCTGGCTAAACCTTCTGAGTTGAGGGTGGGGGGTACTACAGCTGCTAGGGTCAGGGGAACAGAAGGGCCTTACCAGGATGGTGTGGCACTCCACTTGGGGTTTCTTGGTGCTCAGGATGAGGTACATGGCCATTAGACTGTTGTATGTCTTGCTTTTTAATGAGTCCTGGATCTGGTCCCATTCAAACCACAGGTTTATCATTTCCTCTGACACCCAGGGGTCCATGGGCTCACTGTAAGGCCTGAGTGCCTCCTCCTGGCTTGTGTTTAGCCACAGGTTCTGTGTGATTTCTTTTAAACTTCCTCTGTTCTTGGGGTTGAGGGTCATCAATTTCTTTAATAACTTTTGCAATTCAAAAGATATAAAAATGGCACGTGGTATTTCTCACTCAATATCTACTGCCCCAGCTCCAAAAAGTTCTTTCTCAGAAAAGGCAGGGGCCCAGTGACTATCTTATATAAAACCACTCCTAGGTTCCATACATCTACCACAGGGCCATCATATTTTTCGCCCAGGAAGAGTTTGGAGGGGCGGAGAGTGAGGGGTGGGGGACATGAAAGAGGCTGCCATAATGTGCTCAACTTATTGCTGATAAACAGAGTGCTGAGTCCAAAGTCCATAACTTTGATGTTCATATGAGCATCAAAGTGCACATTCTGTGGCTTCAGGTCATGTGGATGATGGCTCTCTGGTGGCAGTACTGCACAGCAGATACCACCAGCCAGAAAATTCCTCAGGCCTCGTTCTTTGTCATGCGACCACATTGTCCTGCAGGTAATTGAACACGTCCCCTCCACTCAGGTGCTCCATAACAAGCAATAATGTTTCCTTGGTGTCAATCACCTTGAATAACTTGACTATGTTCCAGTGATTCAAGGCCTTCATGCAGTGGACTTCCCTCAAGGGAAGTCTCTGGAGTATGGAGGATCTCTGCTTATTTATGACTTTGACGGTCACCTCTGTCCTGATCAGAATGTGTCAGCCCAACCTTACCTTGGTGAAGCTGCCCTGGCCAGTGGTGTTCAGGGGCTCACAATGACCAATACGGGGCTCCTGGTCAGCAGAGATGTCTGCAAGTTCATTTGACATGATGACTTGATAACTACACTAACTGACAACACTAACAGTGCTAACTATGCTTACTAACTCTGCTAACAAACATGAACTATGCTCACTAATACTAACACTAATAATGCTAATTGTGCTTACTAACTATGCTAATAAACAATAATAACTATGCTAACTATACTAACTACACGAACAATACCAACTATACTGATTGTACTAATAATGCTAACTAAAAAGGTTAACTAAAAAATGTTAAAGAAAAAAAATAAGAAAAACAAAGAAAATAATGAAAAAATAAAGAAAAAAGAAAAAAAGGAGAAAATAAAAATTAGAAAAAAGAAAAAATAATAAAGAAAAAAGAGAGAAAACTTAAAAACAGGAAAATAATAACCAAAAAAGAAAAAGAAAAGAAGAAAGAGAAAAAATAAAAGAGAGAGAAAAAAAAAAAGGAGAAAACAAGCCAACAAGTCCAAGTCTGATAGGTAAATCACCACAAATCAGCTTCCTCGGCTATAAGCACTAAAACCTCAGCCCAGCCTTTATAGAAGTGTTTATAGAAGTTTTTAAAATAATTCCATGATGATGCTGCTTTATGATGTCAGAGCAAAAAATGGAAAAATCATGGCTGAGGATTATCCACAGTGTTTCTTACTTTTTGATCTCAAGGTCACTTTACTCTGAAAAATAAAAATAAAAAGGACCCCAAAGAGCTTTTTGTTTATGTGGGATATTAAAGTATGTTTTTAGAGTTCCAGAAAATTTGGGTCATTTGACATTGACATCACTAGCATTATATGTTGTTATTTCATGCATGGACTGGTAATCTTAATTCTAAGTGGACATATGGTTAAGTATGTTTAGAAATGGGAAACTGAGAGACCAGTAACTGCTTAATTTGGTATGTGACATACTATTAGTGGGTCTTCAGAGGTCCTATCGCCTATGCCATTTTCCCAGGTGGTCATTAAGAAACAATTTAAAAGATTAAAATAAAGCAGAGAAATGTTTTTTTCTCTCTTTGAAATTTTATTGTCCTGTTTAGAGAAGCAGTCTTCCTCCAACTGCCCAGGGATAAGGAAAAGATAAATAAGGAAAAAGATGTAGACACCACTGTATACATATGACGTATTATTGGATTGTACACTTAAAACCTATATGATTTTATCAACCAATGTCACCTCAATAAATTAAAAAAAAAAGAAATGTGGAGGAGAGTCACCTACACACACCAACCTCTAGGGGGAACTCAAGTCTTTCTCTTACCCAGCTTATCTCCTTGCTCTGCTCCTCCACAACCACTCCATAACTCTTCTGATTTTCAGTCCCGTGCTTCTTCCACTTACATCGTGTTACCTTGTTATCTTTCTTATGTTCGCACTTTTGCTTCCTATAAAATACCATCAGTTTGGAAAAAATGTTTATTACTTTCATTGGAGGAAGAGCTATTTCATTATTTCTCATCATAATTCTTACTCTTATCAGAAATCTACATACATATATTTTTATATGAATCAGTATCTATATATACATATACATATATACATGTATGTGTATATCTCTATATATGTATATATATTCTCTGTGTGTATGAATATATATTATCAATAAAGATGGGTTTCTCTTCTATAATTCAGTAATGATATAAAGTTACTGCATAGTAAACAAAAATACAGGAAGAAACTTAGATGAAAAGCCACTGATTTTTAACTGAGATGCTTTTGGAACAATTAGAAACATACATGGTAGATATACTGAATAATTCAAAGAAAGTTGCAGGTAATTCATGCTCCTTCCTTGCAGTCACTGCCTGATCTACAAGTAGTCTGAAAAATAATGTGGTCTGAATGGATTTTTTTTCCTTCCTGACAAATAACAAGAGTATTATGTTTCTATAATTATCCTGAAATATTTTAGCAGCACAACACGGAATCATATCAAAGGAACTGAAATGAGGCTTACAACAGAATTCCAAAGGAGTAGTGGTCTTTGAAAGGAATTTGATTGACTTTATTAAGAAAAAACAAATATTTAAAGACTTGCATTTCTGTAAGTGGATCCAGTTCACTTCAGAGAACTTTAAGAAATGGTAGCATATATCCTATGTATGACTGGATTCTTGACTAGCTACTTATCTGTTGGGCATAGGCAGCAAACTCTGGTGTTAGCAACATGAATAAAATATTTTAAAAATCTGAAGTTTTACTTTGTCTATTATTTGCATCTGTGATTTGGGAAAATCTCAAACTTGACATAGGTTTATCTATAAATTATGCAATATGACTATAATACCCAGTTAAAAAATTACACAAATATTATCTCATGAAGTCCACAAAACCTCTGAGTAAAGCAGTAATTATTATAATCTTATAAAGAAACAAACTCAAAAAAGTTAGGAAAATTGTCATTGCTCAAATTATACAATTGAAGAGTCAATATTTGATTCTAGGGTTTCTGACTATAAATCTAATCATCCTTTTGTTACTAAGTATCCAAGAATTTATGTTAGAATACTTTGATATTTAAAGAAATACATTATAAAAATAAAATTATCGTTTAACTCTTTTTGTATCAGTTACACCTTTTAGGGTCAAAATGATTAGACAAACCATCTCAGACAATTTCCGTTTGACATTCCTAGTAATAATTTGGTAGGAATGATAGCAAATGAATATGAACATATCCAGTCTATACATTAGACTAGAGATCTTTAATTTATGAAAAGTCATCTTCTACATATAGTAGAATCTCAATAACTTATTGGTGTTCACTAAGATATTTGTATGATGTTTCTGATATTCTTGAGGCTTAAAAAAGCCTTTGGGATATTATTTGACTAGGTTATTGGGAATTTACGTCAATATTTCAGGTTTTTGAAGAGCAGATTTAAGTATTAGCTTATCGCTGTGAAGAATCAGAGAATTTCTTCCTGCCTGTATAATAAAACCCATACTAAAATAACCCAAAATCTCATTCACTGAAAACATATAGAAATACACACTAAATTTAAACATACATGGTTTAAATATATAACTGAGATTGCCAGATTAAAAGGGAATTTCTCAGGTTCTAAGAGAGAAAGAGAAAGATGTCTAGAAAAACATGAAACAATTATGTGAGGAGTTGCTTCAGCTCTACTTTGATGAAAGGAGCTGGAAAGTAGGGGTAGCTGGAATTTGTAAGGGATTCAGAAGAATAACCTAGAGCAGTGATTCTCAATAGGAATGAGTTTTTACCTTGCCTAGAGACATTTGACAATATCTGGAGACGTTTTTGGGGTTGCCACAACTGTGGAGGTGGTGTGGTGTGGGCAGTGTTAATGACATCTAGTGGGTAGAAGCTAAAGATTTTGCTAAACATTTACTGCATGAGAAAGAAACTCAGAAAACAATCATGTGATCCAAAATGTCAGCAGTGTTCAAGCTAGACACTGTAGACTAGACTGGGGTTTTTATGCCTATAAGGATAGCAAGAAAAGACTTAGGCCCAAAGGTGTGGAAATTTAGAACTGAGACCTCCAAAACAAAAAATATTAATCCTAGAAGTGTTCTATCTTAAATTGAAGGGCGATCCATAAAAGAAAAATAAATCACAGGGTTTGTCAGAGAAATACTTTGTTCTTTTCCTTTCTGCCTGGAATGTGGTTTAAGAAAAAGTCTCATGACCCTAAGCAACCTCTCGGTTTGTGGTTCATATTTACCAGCTACATATCTTGGATTCAAAATATTAGAGAATAAAATAAATACTAATTCTGAGTATGTGATGTCACTGAGATTTCTTGTAGAGGTAGACACAAAATCTTTCTGGCAGGATAATTTCAAAATAATCTTCACAAAAAGAGAAGAAAAAAAGGATAGAAATTAGCTCACAATAAAAATTTTTAAAGTTAATGCACCAAAAGAAGGGAGTTAGTACATTCAACTTATAGTCATATTAAAGTCTTTAATACTTGAGATAATAAAATAATCAAAAAAGAGAATGCAAGCTAATTAAGTTTAATGCCATCAACATATTTAAAAAGTAATTAAAATCCTGTGAAAATGAAGACATTATATTATAAAAGAAGAATATGTGGATCTGCAAAAAGAAGCAAATCAAACTTCTATAAATAAAAAGTCACTGGAATAAAAAATCCAATCAACAATTTACACAGCAAATTAGACACAAATAAAGAGAGAATAGTTTACTAAAATAGTCATTGAACAATTAGCCAGAATCGAGCAGAGATGGGTAAAAAGACAAAAAAACACACAAAAAAACAAAAAATATTGGAAAATATGAGAGCTTGAGAAACGGATTTAGAATAAAAGGTGCCAAGTTTCATATAATAGAAATTTTGAAAGAAAGACTAGAGATTTGGAGAGATACAATATTTGAAATAATGGAATTTTCACTTATAATGATAGATTAGCCTATTTGGACAAACTGTTAGTTTTGCTTTATATATTTAGATGCCCCAATGTTGGGCGCATAAATATGTACAATTATATCTTCTTGATGTATCAAACCCTTTATTATTATATAATGACTTTTCTCTCTCTCTCTCTCTTTTTTTTTTTTTTTTAACAATTTCCAGTTTAAAATTCATTTTGTCTGATATAAGCATAACTGTTCTTGCTTTTTTTTGGTGAGGAAGGGTTACCATTTGCTTGAAACATCTTCTTTCATCCTTTACTCTCAGTCTATGTGTATCTTTAAGGCTAAAGCGAGTCTCTGGTAGGCAGCATATTGTTGGATCTGTTTTTTTGTTTTTTATCTATTCAGGCATTTCATGTCTTTTGAATGAAGAATTTAACCATTTACATTTAAAGTAATTATTGATAGGTAAGGATTTGTGTTAATTGCTCTCCAGTTGTTTGATAGATCCATTGTTTCTTGTTTCTTGTTCTGCTCTTTTTTTTTGGTTTTGTTTTGTATTTTGATGCTTTTGATATGAGTATGCTTTGACTTCTTTTTTTGTGTTCTTTTGTGTAATTACTACAGGATTTTCCCTTGTGGTTACCACGAGTCTTACATAAAATATCTTAAACTTATATCACCCTATATTAAACTGATAATAACTTCAATAGAATTTGTAAACTTTGCTATTTACTTCTCATTCTCACATTTTAAGTTACTGCTATCACAATTTAAATGTTTTTTGTATTGTGTAACTAATAACAGATTATTGTAGTTATAGTTTTTTTTTATTATATTTGCTTTTTTTAGAGAAACCTTTTTTGTAAGTGAACTCTCATGTTGAGTACAAGTAAAATTTTTAGATAAATACAGGGAAAAATCTTTGTATAGCTTGGAAGAGCTAACACACTAGTGACAAATTATTGGGCAGAATCCTATCATTATGCTGGACACATGTTTATGTTAACTTCTTAGCTGAGATTCACATACATAGTAGGTATTGTAAATTTTGACTGCCCCATTAGGCCTGTCATAGACTAAAATTTGATACTTCTGATAGGTCACTCTCCTTTCAGGGCTCTATGCCAGGTTCATGGCACATTTTTTTGCTTCTTCTTAGGACTGGTGAATGAGATATTCTACTTCTCAATTTATAATGAGAGTTGTATTTGAGGGGGTCTACCTTTAAGCTCAGTTAAAATTTCCTACTTCTATGCTCTAGGACATTATAACTTATCTAGTAAGGGCAAAGTCAAGTTCCCAGACCTCTAAATCTGTTATCTGGTTTAATATTCCTTTAGCACGATGTTAACTATTCTGACTTTGGGTACTCTCCATGAAAGGAAAGTGAAACACTCAAGGATTTCTCTAGCTATCAAATAGATAAATCAAATTAAATTAATAATTATGTTATATTATAACTGAACTGAATGTGAATGTTAACCTAGAATCCAGTTAAACAGTGACTTACAATAACACAGATGCTATAAATATAGAATCAATTTTAAAAGGTGTCAATGAAGTATTTATTTTAAAAAGGCCTTGGTTACAACCAAATTCTTTGCAAAGATTATTTTAAATAATTATTAAAACATCTTCAAATATATTTTCCAATATATTTTTTCTCTATTCTACAGGTGAGGAAATCAAATTTAAGTTAAAAATTTTTGTCAAAAGTCATATGACTAGTAACTGTTTAGATTACGAAACCAGTAAGACTTATCGCTATACATGTGGGTCACAAACTTCACACTATGCATAAAAATTACCTATATTTTCAAAATGCTTATTTTCAGGGCCCAATGATAGAGATTCTGATTCTAAGTTTTCACGACAAGGCCTGGAATATGCATAATTAAAAAATGTCAAATGAATTTGACAGATTCTTAGAATTGAGAAATGGTACACTTCACTGTGATTAAACATTACTTAGATGTCAAAAGTAAACAAAGGTAAAGATAATATATCAATTATATTATATATAATTATATATAACTATATATTAATCTCACAAAAGAAAAGAATTCCCAATACTTGAAAAATCTGTTATGATCAAGTACAGTAGGTTACAGAAATACAATATTTAAAAGAAAACTTTCCTCCTATTTCTAGCCTCTGTCTAGAACAATCATTTTGGAGGAGTAGGATGGTACAATATCGGAAAACTTGTTGGCCACATGATGTACAGTTTTAAGTTTTTATATTTATGATAACTCATTACAGCAGCAAATGGGAAATTAATATAGGAGAAAAGAGACTCTTCATAAGGTCTGCAGAAAATATCCTATATTTTGAAATGAACTTTAAATGGTATATGCATTCATTAGCTTTAAAAAACTTATCTAGAAATATGAAAAGAGATGTACACAGAAGTGAAATAATAGTTATTTTTCTCAATCTATTAAAAGCCTTTATTTTGATATTTTAATCAATATTTTCTATAATTCTTGGTTTAAATTTTTTTAATTCTATGTTTTATATGAAAGAATAAATCTGGGAGAATAGGTAAAAATAATAAGAGAAAGGAAGAAGGGAGAAGGGGGAATCTGACTTACACTGACAAATATGAAACTATCTTGTTAAGATAAAATCATCTTTTTTTCAAACTCTGATTTATTATAGTGCTATGTTGAAGCAAGAGTATCTTTCTCAATGGAATCAGATTTTTACTGGGCAGCAACAACCTCATGTACATATATAAACATCTAGCATCTGATAAATGTGATATTTCAAATAAAGAAGAAATTATGAATTATTCAATAAATCATGCTGAGACAATTATCACTATGGAGAAATTATATACTCTATGCCAAAATAAATCCCAGAAAGATTAAAAACTAACATCTAAAACTGAAACAATAAGTAAATTAAAAAATCTTTCTATAAATAAATTCAGAGACAGAAATCATATTAAAAATATTGAAATTTTTGACTACTAGCAGTTAAAAATTATATTTCAAAAACTAGGCAAAAGTAAACAAAAGTAAAAGGAATAAAGTAAGCTTGAAAAATATATTTGAAAATTTGACAGAAAAAAATAATTTATTTTTTATATAAGAAGAATTTTCTTATATTAAAAATTAACAGATTGAATGCTCCAATAAAAATGGGTAAAAGACAGAAGTAGATTACTCAGTAAAAATATACAAATGACCATTGAACTTTAGGGAAAAAAAAATTCAATCTCACTTATAATATAAATGCAAATTTAAAGAATGAGGTTTTATTTTGCCTTTCAAATAGGTAAAGATGGGGGCAGGAAATTAATCACAGGGCAATAATTGCAATTTTTAATATAACGAACATATATTCATGTTGTAATAAGAGTGTAAAACAGAAGCCAACACTAAAGAAGAAATTTCAAGAAATCTTTGCTCTCCTTTCTTGACTGGGCTATTCATTCATTTATTTGGTTGATGCCTATTGGGTAATTACTCCCTTCCAGGCAACGCACTGAGACTCACAGGCAAGAATCATTTTACAGGTGGATGTGTATATGTGATTTGAGGGTAAAGGATGAGGAGAAAGAGACAAGCAAATCATATTTACAACCCAGTTTGATATGTACTGGGGGATGACTTGGAGAGCATGCCTTCTGGATATAAATGTGTATATGTGATTTGAGGGTAAAAGGTGAGGAGAAAGAGACAAGCAAAATCATATTTACAACCCAATTTGATATGTATTGGGGGATGACTTGGAGAGCATGCCTTCTGGATATAGAGAAGCCCTATCATAAGGGGGCCAGGGAACTATCGACGGGAGGAGGTGCTTGAGCTAAGGCTCAGAGTCCCTACAGACAAAAAGGAGCTTATTTACCACTGGCACACAGACTACCAGGCAGAATGAGTGGATACTGATAATAATGGGTTTGTCTTTCTAATGATGAGGCTGCCATGAAATTCCTGTTTGCTAAGTTTAGGAGATGGGGCTTTATTCCATAAATCTTGAGATTTCTCTGAAAGTTTTCAATGGAAGGTGGTAAGATCTTGCAGTCAAAGAGAGGTGCAGAAACTTGATGAATGCTGGGTCTATTCTACCTGCGAGGAAGAGTTAAAACATTCAGCAAAATGCATCTCTGCCTTTGCTGCTATATTTCCTTCCATTTGTTCATTAATTCTTTGCTAAACAATGATTGCTGAGCTCTCACTATATACTCTCACGGAGCTCATGAGCCCACAGGAGGAATCCGAGGGGGATTCGGCACTGCCTGGGTGAACTTAGGTTGAGAGAAGGAGGCAAGTAAGCAAAGAGGTTGCAGAAGAGATTGACATGCAATATAACAGAAGTACTTGGCTGAGAAGGAGGTGGCAGGCAAGGCTTTGTGGAGTGATGACATAGATATTACACATTCTTTGATCTGATGGCTCCATGGCTCCACATGTAGAGTAATGAATCCAAAGGCAGAGTCTACACAAGGAAAAGTGCCACACTGATCTAATATAGGACCTCATGCAAGCTGTAGATCTTGAACTCTTGAGAATGAGATGACAGTGAACTTTTTCTCTAGCTTCAGGTGCCCTGATGACTTTAGGGTTTCAGCAACTCAAGCTCTGGTAGGCCTGCTCTAATATTTTGAATTTTATTAAGAAATTCAATTGTTCTTTTCTTTTCCTTCTAATATCTCTTTGAAAATAATTCTAGTTTTAAATACCAGCCAAGGTGCATTTCAACAATGATCGTAATAATTTTTCAACATCCTTCCCTTCACAAGTAAACAGACAGAAAAAAAGAAAGGAAGGAAGTGTGGATGGAAACAGGAAGGAAGGGAGGAAAAGAGAAACAGGTGAGAGAAAGAAAGGAGAGGGAAAGGGTCAGGACTTTCCTATGAGCAGTTATCTGAGACTTTTACTCATTTTTTCTCCAGGTGGATGTGGAATTAGTATAATTGGAGTGCTGAATAGGGCCTCAGCCCTGGAGCTTGCCAGAGCTGGGAAATCAAAATAAAAGGCCTGAACAATGGTTCACATAATTCTCTGGCATGATGCAATTTTTTCTGACTATTGTACTGAACCTTTTTAAAGATCATTTTAATACCTCTTTGTAGGGGCAAAATATCTTGGTCTTTATAAAGGATAAAATACTCTCCCACCCCTATCCTATTTGCCAAGTAAGTGGTTTGTCTAAGAGGGAGAGATATAGGGAGAAATGAAGGTAAGGGGAGCGGGAGAGGAAAAGGAGGGCAGAGTAGCTTCTATTCATGAGCTCACCATGGCTTGCCTTTGCACTATGATGTTGCTGCAGCCTAGAAACTCCCCAGCTGAGTTCCTGCCAGCTCATTCTGTGAGCAGGGCTGGCTTGCCCCATGACATTTCAACAGGAACATTCGGATCAGACTCACATAGAGACGCTGACATTTTGCAAGTTCTTCAAAAGGCAAACTCTGTAACCCATAGTTCTTTCCAGGAGCAATATGTGGTTTTCCCTGAATAGCCCAAATCTAAGAGTGAGAGACTGAGAAAATTAAAAGTAAGGAATTAATCCATGACTTTATTGACTGCCTTACATCCATGAAGCTTTCTCTAGTCTGCTAACTGGTAATGATTTCTTACTCCATGAAACCTAAGAAGGAGTCCTCTAACCCTTATGCCATTTATCACTTTTGCTTTACAATCTTGTATTGCAGGTATAATTTCAGGGGTACAAATCAGGTTCTAACAAAAATAAGAAAGCACATTTAGCTGGGATGTTGAAATCAATTTGGCGTAGCAACTATTACAGAGGTAGAGACAGGGTTAAGGAAGTCAGCAAGTGTTATTGAGGTACCCAGGGACTAACCACAGCAGGAAGCCATTACAGCACTATACCTGAAGAGTAAAGACAGGAAATGGAGTAATTAGATTTAGGCGAGAGCTGGAGCTATTGAAAGGAACAGCCTATTACTAGTTGTAGTCATTGAACGTCATGCCATTGCCAGAAACATGGCACTTAGACAGGAGGAAGTGTGTATGTGTGTGGGTGGGATGGTAAATACCCTGAAAGCTTCCTCTTTATGACTGCTGATCTCCTGCTAGTGCCTTCTATTTTATTCTATTAAATGAACCCAACCAGAAGCCACCAGATGGCAAGCCAGAAATGTAGCTTCTTCAAACTCAGTCCTCAGTGAGCTCAGAGTAAAGCAAATATGGGTTTAGAATGGGTCAAGTATAGAGGCTAGCAAACAGAATTACCAGACGATCAGGTATATTCCCTTAATATGTTGAATAAGTTAAAAATCTATAAGCAAATTTTCTTTTCTCTTAACAAGTTAAGTATACTTGTACAGTCCATAGGGCAGTACAAGGGGTAAGGAGAAAAGGAGAAACAGCCCTCTGAGTAGCTATTGAGTGTTATGACTACGTTATTGTAATCATATAATTATTATCATCATCCCAATATTAAACTGTGAGTTAATGAAGGGAGAGATCCTTTCTTAGTTTATTTCTATATCTAATTCCTATATCTATACCCCTGTCTCCCACCCATGGCCAGAGTGTGCACTTTCAAATATTTATCAAAAAAACACTTACAGCAAAATAGCTTCTAATTTAGCATCAGTAAGAACACCTATTAACCAGTACATCTCTTTGGAAATATTTCTCTAGTACATAATATTTTTCTAGCTCATATGCCAATAAAATCTCGTTGAAATGTTTTGATGGTACAGCTATATTGTTAAAGAGGACTCTGAAGGACACTTGTGTCCTTGTAATTGCGAAGATAGTTTCAAGCAGAGTAGAACATAATGCACATGAAATCAGAAAAAGAAAGAAAGAAAGACAGACAGTCCATTATGGAGACTATTGAAGTAGATATATAAGAAATATAGATATGAATACTTCCTTATGAGAACAAATCCCATATTCGTATCAGAGAAACAATCCTACTAATACTGTATTATAAGCAATTTCAAAGCACTTTCAAAGAGAATAACTTAATTAGAAAAGGAAGTTAATCTAGATGCTGTCAACAAATTTGTCTGACCTCTCTGGAAAAAATAAGGAATGCCCTTATTTTGATTGTTTTGTAAAGAAAAAGAACTCATTAGATAGTTTCAAAGAAAGTGTTAGGTAGCTAGTCAGACATGAGTGGCAAGGGAATGGAGGCCCCACCCAGAGACTACCCAAAGAAAACACTATTGCTAGTTAGAGAATCCCTTCTGCATCCTGAGAGACAAAGGACTAGCGAGCCATCATCTATAGCTGGTGTAATATGGCCACAGATGGGTGCACAGAAGGTATAACCCTAACCTGCCCACAACCTCAGCCTTGTTACACCATCATTATAATACCATGTCTATGCCTGGAATTTCATAAATCTAATTATAGCAGACTGAATTCTGGGTAAGCACATGCGCACTAGGCAAAGAGTTATGTAGCAGCCAATCGAAATGACCTCACATGCCAAAAACCTAGGAATGTCTTTATAACCATCCACCACAGCCCAAATATAATACAGACCTTCCCACTTCTGTATGGTTATAGCTCTTTGCTGAAAACCCACTCCTCCCTTGGGATGTACTCTGTCTTTTATTTCTTTTATATTTTCACCTCCCAAATTCCACAGGGCTGCAGCCTCCCTTAGCATGGCCCTTCTCCTTCTAAAATATACCTTTAATAAATCTTTTTCTAAATCTTGCTGACCTGTGATTCTTTGCTGCATCAGCAGGGAAGAACTGAGGAAAAATGCTAATTGCACTTCTGCGTCATTACCCCACCCCCATGCCACTGGGGCAACACCAGAGTTCAAATATCCCCTAACTGTAACAAAAGAACAGTAGGAAACATAAGAAAGAAGCTAATAATAAATTTGAATCTTGTCACATTCATAATTACTGATAAACACAACTCATAAATATAAGATTGTCCATTGATCAGTGGGTGATGAGTAGGAACTTGGGAGTGCCTTAACCTGAACACCAACGAGCTGAGGAATTATGCTTCATTGACAAATAGGTTGACAGGAATTGCTAGGGTTGGAAGAAAAGGTTCATCTGGCTGAACATACTATGCCAGGTTCATCTGAGTAAATGCATCTATGATCACCAAGATAATAGTGTGTCCATATGAAAATGATTAGGCAGAATAAACTGTGTATTACTAGTGGAACATTCTAGTGTCAGGATATGGTCTCAAAGCAGTCCTTCAGCATGAGTACAGTTATTACAGATAGTGATCTTATTGGATGCCATTGTTGACACAGTGGCCACATGAATGTATGGAATAAATGTAGGTGGCTCTGCTTGAATGGTAAAGATGTAACTACTAAATGCTGGCCTCTCTGCCTGGACTGTATAATTGATACTTCAGCATGAATTGATTAATATTTTGTCTCTTCCATATTCCTCCACTTGGGCTCCATAAATCTCTTGAAGGTCTCACTACTGAGCCTTCTATTTATTTTCTACTTTGGTCTATCTTTATTAACATCAGTCGAAGATCAAAGGCTATGAAACAGAAGATTCACTTGGGTAGATAAAGTTGTACCCTCCAACTTAATATACTCAGTTTCCTCAGAAATAATGTCCATCCAACACTTTGGTTGCTTGACACACATGACATAGAAAAAGTAAAGTATAAGAAGTCTTCAAATAACATCTTTTTAATCAACGTTGTTTCATTATAACATCGATGAGATGTCCTAGGAACTTAACTCTTGTTTATATTAATTAGCTTATGGTAAAATTGGTTTCATTATATGCTGTTTTGTTTAAAGTTGCAGAACCAATTGACGATGTCAAGTGAGGATTTACTGTATCTAAGAAGTCTACTTTCTTCCAAGTTAATCTGAAATAGTTGAGGCTGCTGGGTTCTCCTTGTTATTGTGTGGCCCTGAAGACAGCCTTAGTAATAAGAACAGCCATGTGAGAGATTGATTACTGCAGTTGGCTCTAGGGAGAAATAAGTGTAGAATTAATTTTTAAAAATAAACTTATTTTGAGATAATTATTGGTTTACATGCAGTTGTAAGAAATAGTACAGGGAAATTCAATGTACTCTTTACCCAGTTTCCCCCAATGGCAACATTTTCCAAAACTATAATATCACGACCGGAATTTTGACATGATTTTATCCACAACTCTTATTCAGATTTTTCCAGTTTTACTGTACTTACTTGTGTGTTTGTGCACATTTAGTTCTCTACAATTTTATCACATTTATAAATTTGTCGTATTCACCATCACAGTCAAGATACAGAACATTTCCATCACCACGAGATCCATCCCTCTTGTTGCCCTTTTATAACCAAATACACTTTACTCCTCTGACCCCCTTCACTCTCATTTCTAACCCCTAGAAACCACTATCTCTTCTCCATTTATAAAATTTTGTTATTTCAAAAATTTTATATAAAAAGAATCATACAATATGTATCTTTTGAAATTCACTTTTTTCTCACTCAGTATAATTATCTGGATTTCATGCAAGTTGTGTGAATTGTAGTTTGTTCTTTTTTATTGCTGGTTAATATTCCATGCTATTGATGTACTACAGTTTGCTTAATCATTCACCCATTGAAAGACATCTGGATTTTTTCTACTTTTTCATTATTACAAATAAAACTTTTCTGAACATTCATGTACAAGTTTTTATGTACACATTAATTTTTACTTCCCTGAGATAAATGACCAAAAGTTCAATTACTAGATCATATAGTAAGTAGTTGCATGTTTACTTTTTAAGAAATTGTCAATCGTCCTTCCCAAGTGGCTGAGCACACCAACAACAGATGAACATGTCATCAGGTCTCCAGGAGTGCAGTTGCTGGGTTGTAGGTTGTTGTTTAGCCTTATAAGAGAGAAAATTATTTTCAATGCCAATCTGTAATGTATTAGTGATCCAGTTTCTCCAATGTGCTTGCCATCATTTGGTGTTATGATTTTTAGCCATTTTAATATAATGTGTAGTAATATTGTGATTTTAATTTGCATTCCTCTGATGGTTAATAATCTTGAAAATCTTGCCATTTGGTTGTCATCTGTATATTCTGTTGAAATATTTGTACATGTCTTTTTCCCATTTTTAATTGGATTATTTCTTTTTCTATTATTGAGTTTTGAGGATTATGTTTTTTAGAAACTAGTCATTTGGCAGATATGTGGCTTGCAAATACTTTCTCCCATTTTTTAGCTTATCATTTCATCCTTTTAAAAGAGTCTTTAGCACAGTGAAAAATTGAAATATTAATTAGATTCAGTTTATCATTTTTCCTTTTAATGCTCATGCCTTTGGTGTCAAGAGTACAAATTCTTCACATAGAAATAATTTCTTAGATTTCTCTTATTTTTTTTTAATTTACAGTTTTACACATTACATTTAAGTTCACAATCAATTTTGAACCAATTTTTATACGAAAGCATGAGGTTTAGGTCAAGATTTTTTCTTCATGGACGTTCAATTGCTTTAGCATCATTTATTAAAAAGACCATACTTCTTCCATTGCATTTTGAACCTTTATAAATATTAGTTGGGAATATTTGTGTGGGTCTATTTCTGGTTTTCTATTTTGTTCCATAGATCTATATGTCTACCCTTTCACCAACACCATACTATTTTATTTACTGTAGCAGAATAACAAGTATTCCAGTTACATAGAGTGATTCCTCCCATTTTATTTATTTTCAATATTGCTTTAGAAATTCCAGTACCTTTGATACATTTTTAAAGAATTGAAGATATTTTATATTAGGATGGTTCCCTCCGGATGTATAGCCATGAGTTTTGTTTTGAGGACATTGGCCTGAATCCGAATAAGCCAAAATTGGTGTAGAGATCATAAAACATTGTCTACTTGTTATGATCTCTAAGATCCTGAGACAACGTCAGTCTCATAATCAAGCCTGTCCAGTGGTATACTGAGCCACATAATTTGGAAAGCAAATGGGATAGCTAATGGAATTAAAGAAAAAAAAAAGGCAGAATCTGAGATATTAAGGGGAAGAAAAAGGATTATCTTCTCTCTATCTTTCATCTCTGTTTATCTTTTTTATGTTGAATTCACTTTTTTCTGTTGCAAAGAATCTTTCTCTATGGGTCTGGGATGGGTGTCTGACAGAATACTTAAATTTATAAGCTTAGAATACCATGAACCCCTAATGAGAGAGAAAATGTATGACTCAGTAATTCTGGAAGAAAAGTCCTAGAAAGGATTCTGATTGTCTGGAATTAGGTCCTGAGACCATCTCTCAAACTATACCTATGGTGAGAGGGCTGGAGTATTTTAATTGGGATGGGAGGTGTGAGTGACATCATCATGACTGACATTATACATCATGTCATAGTGTAAGTGGAAGCTTAATCCTGCAACCTCAGGGGCCCTTTTTTTCTTTCAAAAAATATCTTGAAAAATAATTTCTCTTCTTTAGAATATGAAATATTACTTGAATAAAACATGTCCCAAGTATTTTACTACTTCTGGTGTGTCCTGAGACTTTCTTTTTTTGGTAATACAGTCTACTATGAAAGTGATTGGTCACGTTACTTGTCAACCCTCTTTAATGAAAAGTAAACAGCTCACCACTTGGTGGTATTGAAGAAAACTTACAGGTGAACTCTTTATATGATACTTGCTCACTCTGTTGACATATTGGTCCTGGAGCTCAGAGCAATCAGGAAGGACCTGTTTGGCAGATGTATGAACTAAAAGTGACAGCATCTGTCACAGCAAACTTTGAAACTTCCCTCTAGCTCAGTCTCTGTTATGGATCAAACTCAATCCTCACAAAAGCCAGTCTTTGGCTTCTCATATGTGTTGTATTTAACATATGGAATGCCCTATACTTCTCCCAGTTGCTACCCTCCATCAAAGCCCAGCTCACTATTCTCTTGTAATCAGTCTCGTCAAAACTGCGAAATTCTCCCTCTGAATTCTGGAGTCACCTTTTTCTCTCCTGTCTTTCACTGTAGTAATTTGTACTCATGTCTCACCAAACCCCCGCCACGCCCCCCCATAAAAAACATACACAAATATATTGTTCTTGAGTTCTTTATTCTGTGTTATTTTTCTTCCAGCTAACAGCATGACAGATGTTTGAGGAGGAATCTGTGGACTGTTGCTTTTCTCTAATTTCTTTAGCAATTCCTTGTCCATTTCTCACTGGAAGGACTAATTTATATTTTGAACATGAGGATGAAACCTGCCCAAGAGTACTCCTCTAGTTTTCATATGACCAGACTATCAGGAATATTTTATTTTCTCCAGTTATACTATCCTGATATACTGTTTCACTTTTAAGACTGTCATTTATGATCTCTAAGTTCCAGTCACTAATGCTGAATTGAGCCGCCAAAGGCACTGGAACCATCATTGAATCTCAGTCTGCTAACATCATAGGATTGCTTCTTCCAGGCCGAGAGAGGTTAATTGCCCAGCCCTACTCAGACCCAGAGGGCAAATGCTATAATCATTTATCAATATTTCATCACTAGTTAGGGTGCTTAGAAGTTCAGGTGTGATAGGAATAGTCCTGGTTTGCTGACGTTTCTCCTTTGTACCAGTTTGAATATTCAAACTGGTACAAAGGAGAAACGTCAGCAAACCAGGTTATTCCTGCCTGACATTTGGAAAAGACATCCACAAAAATACTTCAATGCCTTCGGGCCTGATGTGTATGATGTGGCCTGACTGGGCCTTGATGCTGGTCTCTGCCATGGCTAATGATGTAGTATTCTGCTTAGGCTGCTGTGATTATTTAAGGGGAAAAAGAAAATTTTCCCTTCATTCACATTTTCTATATAATGTTCAGCCAAGTGTGTTCCAGCCAAGATTGTCTGAGTTCAATAGTTAAAGATCTTTACCAAGCACACTTGTTTTCACCAGAAGTTTACAGTGAATACTTTTTAGGGTCTCTAATCTTGGATACACTGAAATCCTAAGATGTTTAATTGGCCTTTCATTTTCATGTATTTTATAATATCAGCTCTAGGGAAAAATCTTGATTTGTTCAAAGCACAAAATATAAAAACTACCCCCAATTTGTTTTTTTTTAGAGGGTGAAGTACTCAATATATAAAACCCATTTCAGGTATGTTAACAGAAAGAAGTATAGTATTTTATTCCTCTTTCAGTGTAACACCCATGTCATATTCTGAACACTAATACATGACATTTTTGAGGCTGACCCAGTTTTATTTAATTATCTAGAAGACATGTTTTTAATTTCAACATGAGTGTTTCTGACCTTGATTTGTTCTCTTTTATAGAGAAAATATCCTAAATCTTTTTAAGATTGTAAAGTAGTGTTTTCTGTTTTTTTTTTTTTTTTTGAGTTTAATTGGGCTTACCTACTCCGAACATGCATTGATAATCTTGTTTTCCTAAATATTTTCATATATCAGGTGATTTTTTCTCTATTTTCACAAATTTATAAGTATAATACAAATACTCTCATGTTGTGCTTAGACACTAATGGAGAAAGACAATGTGTAGACTCACTCAAGTTATATATGGCTAACTTAGGATCTCCGTTGCTTTTGGGAAGCCAGGAGAAGTCAGAGCTGAGGAAAGCCTCCTTAAGGAACTCCAGAGTTGTGTCATACGACTTCACACATGAGTAATTTTCTGTAGTCCTTGTAGCCAATTGATGAAGTGCCCTCTTGTTTACTGGTGTGAGAGGCTTCACTGTGCAGCAGCCACCACATGTGCCTTCATAGTTTAGTACATGTACCAGCTGCTCCAGGAAGCCCCAGTAATTGGTACACATGATTAAGGTTTTCATAGAATTGAGATCTTGTACAACCTGGCCCATGGTCCTCCCTCACCCCAGCTCCTGTTAGTTGAGTTAGGGATGTCAATTGTATTCCTCTATATGACTCTTTTATCAATTTAGTGCTTGATAACCTTTTCCTTTGCATGTAGTCAGTGGGCTAGCTGTTCCTTCCTTGGTCTTTGCCTATCACTATTTAATTTTAGCATTAATAATAATAGTTATGATTATTATTAATACCAGCTTTTACGTACTGAGTTTTAGGTAAGTACCATATAGTGTACTACCAATATCTTATGAAGTAGATGCAGTTATCTATATTTTACAAATAAGAAAAGTGAGGTACTAAATAATACCCTCACATTCATACTTCTACTAAATAATGGAAAGGGGTTTTAAATTAAGGATAGTCTAGAGCTAAAATTCATGCATATATCCACTGTACTAAGTGTGTGGCATACAGAGGATTTTCCTGGTTTATAAAAGAAAAGGATTGTTCTTATTTTTCATACTGTTTTTCTTGTCAAATTGGTTGTGCTAAATGAGTTAAATGCGTAATGTAAGGGCAACAGTTTAAATCTAAATCCTAACTTTTCTTTCTTTTTTTAGACTCTCTCTTAAATATCACTAAATAAGGCTGTCAGAGGCAAATCCCATATCTAGACATTGAGTCTCTTAAATATTTACTAAACACATCAGATAAGGACTTTATTATATTCGTTGTCTGTCTCTGCCAGACCCAGCCCAGCATATACTTGCCTAGACATCCCAGCACGATGCTCCATCCTAGATGGTGAATGAAATGAGAAATCAGCCTGAACCGGCACCACACATGGATCAATGCATGTATTGAGCCAGAGATGCTCTTATATTAAATACATTGGGGACTCCCCATTTTAAATAAAGTCAGATTGACTAGAGAGACAAGAAGGGACTCTTGAGCCAGTCCATGAGGCACCCATGTTTTCCTTAGTTCTTGGTATTATCTATCTCTGTGACTGGACTCTGAATTTAAGATACTTCTCTTGTCTCTGACTTTCTGCATTCATTAGGGTTCACTAGTTCTTTCCTTGTCAGGTATATTTATCATAAATAAGTGATGCTAATCTTTGCTGAAAAGTGTTCTTAAACAAAATATTCTCTCATAGATTGAATTTAAGTGTATATGTGGAAAGATGTGCCTTGCCCAATTTTGAGCTGTACATAAATTTTTAAAACTTAGTTTATTTCTTGTTAAAATATCATTTCTACTGTACTTTGCTTGCATTACTGTAATGGATACAAAGACCGTGCAGTATGAATCTAAATTGGATGACACACTCAAGAAAATGTTGTGGGACTTGGCACATGTGACTACATGATCTCCAAGTTCTGTATGAGTCACCTAAGAAACGAGTTTCAGTTTTGTCTCCACCACAATGTGCAATACATGATATACATCATGTTCATCTGATTTAGTAGAATTACTCTTTTATTGGGGGATATCTCTTCTATAACTTCCAGATTAAATGATATAACTTCTGCCCCAGCACTAAGGAACTTCCTACTTACCCTTCACCCCCAATTAGATGGCATCATCTTCCAGAGATCATCGTCCTCTAAACTTTGTGCATATCATTCCATCGCTTTTCATTATGATAAAACCCTGCAGAATCACCTGGGCAATCATGAAAAGAAAACTGAGAATCAAAGCTAGAGAGAATATGTTTGTCAGTGGTAAAATATATAAAAGCTGAAGTTTGGGTATTATCCCTGGTATTTCCTACTATTTATGTGTTCTGAGATAAGAAACTTCATCTTTCTTAGCTCCACTACATGTAGAACATGGCATACTGAGGACACTTACACAAGATAACATGAAAAAGTGAAGCAAATGAACATTTAGCACATAGCAGTATCTGACACATTGTAGAGATATTACTCATCCATTATTCTGTATTTGCAGCTTGGATATCCACAAGTCTTTGAAAAACAAAGGTATTTTGTGATTCATTTGATAGAAATCTTGGTCTATATGTCAATCTATTTATGGTCATTATTCCTCTTAGTGTGAGTATTTATATATTTCTTTGCTGAAATATTAATATGTTTGTTTATAGTTTGTTACCTGAGGCACTATATTTCTCTAAAATCCGGGAATCTCTGTATTCTAAAACAGATATGGGTTTTTATAAGGAATTTTGACTACTATTAACTCTCTACATAATTCTCATGGGTTAGGGGCAGGAGGGTACTGGAAGTAAAAAATGAAGTGAAGTGCCAGGTCCAAAGAGAGATATACGAGAAACAGATCAAGAAAAAAAGGAAAAAAGCCTTCTGAATGTTCAGAACTTGTTTTAATAAACCCTTCACTGCACAGTGTGTTAGTGTGTTGGCATGGTTTAAAAGGACATGGGAAGGGGAGCATTTGACAGTGTGTTTGTGATCTTAGGCACCACTTAAATATAACTAACTGAAAATGTGAAATACTTGGATTTCATCTTTTGAAAGTGGTTGAGTCTGATTTTTTTTGAACTAGTTAATAACAGAATTCAATGTCAAATGTTTAAAGTTAAGCAATAAAATATCTTTATGTTATTTGTCATTTCTTTTATGGATAAAAGTAAATCACCTTTTTTGAATATTAATAATTCTGTTTTGGTATAATTTTCTTTATTCCAGGCTTCTGAAGGTTTCTATGTCTGTGTATATGTTGTAAAATAGTCTCAAAAGGATTACTGGAAACAGTTTTTCCAGATAATTTTTTAAATCTCAGCAAGTGGGTATTTTATTCAACTTCTAGGAACTTATAGGAAAAATGAGAAGTCAAACAGATTCATGTGAATATTCCTAACTTGATATAGTTATGATTCACACTAGGAGAAGGATCTGTTTTATACTGAGCCTCTAGCCAAGGATTGGCCTTTCAGAAGACTAGGAGTGAACTCTCTACATCACTGTTCTGCCAGCAGATCAGTTCTGACTACTAAACAGACTTTCTATATATTAAGACAGAGGAAATATCCCTATAAAACTCAGGACTTCATCTTACTTCTGTGGTTTGAGAGTGTGCCTTATTCATATTATGATTTTCTGTAAAATTTCCTTCCCCAGACAGGCAGCATAGCATAGTTTTTAAAAACAGTGTAATGAACATAGTATATACCATATCCTGGCATTACCACCTCTAGCAATTCATTTAAATACTTTCAGCCTGGACAGTAATAATAATAATCTTATAGAAACACATGAATATGAAATAATGCACACAAAGCACATAAAGTACATAATGTACATAAATCACCTGGAATGTAGCAATCAATATCTGGGAGCTCTTCATATTATAATCATATAATCACACAATCCTTTTCTTCACATAAATTTCTTCTACAATAAGATAAGTCCTCTTACAATGGTAAGAAATGTTGCTTCTCATAAATGTTTTTGTCATCCTAACCATGCGAGGAGACTTCCTGTAAGAATTTTGGCTGTTGGAATACAGTTGCTGACAATTTGATAGACCCAGTTAGAAGGCTGGAAAGCAGCAGAAACAATTATGAATAAAGGCAAAATAAGTATGTTTCAAGGTCATGGCATACAGTACAAGACCTGCATTTTTTTAAATTACTATATAGGGAGGATCAAGGGGTTTCCAAGAAATCTAGACTTGTGGAAGAGCACATTAACTGTCTGTAGATAATTTAACAATGAAACTTGGAGAGAGTCTGAAAACAAAACAAAACTAAAATCTCCTAGTTAAGAGCCTGAAGGAATTTACGATATTGTTTAGGACAGGTTGATTAAAGATTGTAACCACTGTAG
>NW_006438113.1:4782503-4837879 GCF_000325575.1 Pteropus alecto
TGCCATCAACACAATGAAAAAGTGTTTGTTCTTTGTTACTCTTGAAGGACCTCCAGGAGAGAATGTCCAAAGTTTGTGCTCAAATAGCAGAAAGAAACCAAATTTAGTAAACCAATGCTGCTAAAAATGGATATCAATCATGTGCGATTGGTCTAGTAATCATCAGTTTACAAAGTGCATCACCGGCTAGAATCTAATTTCCTCTATTTGTCTCTAAACAGATCTTCATAGCCAGAGATGTTAGATTAGATGGATGTGGGGGTGGACAGGAGAAAAAGTCATATAAATGTGACTGGGGACCTGAATCTTCACAACTGGAAGAATAACAATTTCATACTCCCCAGGTAGATTCTCCTCTAATGAGTTTAATTATGAAGACTTTTTACCACTATCTTGAATTTCACTTTTATTCACTAATTTCATTCTTTGCAACAATTCTGCAAGATATTTTATTCCCATTTTAGAGATGAAGAAATTAAATTGGGTCAGAGGGATTAAGTGATTTTTCAAGAGGGCAAATTAATTAGGATGAACGTGAATTTCAAATCTCAGTACTCTTACTCTTATTATTCAACCTTAAAGTTTGGTTTCTGTCTCATTACTTTATATTTTTATTTGCATTAAATCTCTAGATTGTAGTGCTCTGATGTACGAACTATTAATAGGTATATTTCTATATATGTCTGCGACTTTACAAGAACATCACCACTTCTCTGCTCATATTGCTTCTTCTTCTTTTTGATTTAGGGATTAAATAACATAGACATATTTTAGATAGCCAGTCATTTGTCATGGTATTATATAATAAATAATTTTCCTGAGAGGGATACCCTAAACTCTTGGTATTTTCCTGAGTGTCAAGAGTGTCTTTGTCATTTATGGTGGGCTCCTCAGAAAACATCTCAATTTATGCTAAGGAGATGACTCAGGACCATACTGTGCCAGAAAGTCCAACCGTATGATTAGAGGGTTGAGATTTTGAGTCACTTGATGTCAGTCAGCCCAACCTCCAGGGAGGGGAGGGAGCTGAAGTTTAAGTTCCGTCTCATGGCCAGTAATTCGATCAATCATGCCTACATAATGAACCCCCAATAAAAACACTGAATGCCTGGTTGAGTAAAGTTCCTAGTTGGTAATACACCTCAGTGTGCCAGGAGGGTGACGTGTCCCAACTCCACAGTGAGTTGACACAAAAGCTTTTTATTTGAGACCCTTTCAGTCTTTTCCATTTGCACCTCTTCTTTTGGCTAGTCCTCATTTGTATCATTTTTTGTTATAAAACTGTGATTGTAAGTATAGTAATTTTCTGAGTTCTGTGAGTTATTCTAACAAATTGAATAACCAAATGGGGTAGTGAGAATCTCAAAATTTGTAGCCATTTGGTCAGAAGTGTGAGTGGCCTGGGAACTCCCAAATTTGTTTGCCGTGTCTGAAATGAGGATAGTCTTGTGGAATGCTATATCTTTAATTTGTGAAGACTGGCCCATCACAAGGGTACTGTTTTTTTCTCTTTCTTTATTTTGAACCATGATATTGTGGTGATTCAATATTCAGATATATCCAGTGAATAGAAAATACAGCACAAGCAAGACATGGGAGTCAGTATGGAAAGGCTGCCCACTCAGCTCAAAATCACTGAATACCTTCTCCAGATTGTAACAGCTACAGATGCTTTTAAATGCATTTGACCGAAGGTGAAGAAAGAAGCAATGAACTTACATAATGGGTTGGCTTGTATGGGAACTAGCACTAAAAGCTGCTTTTCCATTGCAGCAAAAATGTGATGTGGCTGGAATCATGATCTTGATTTTGCAGGACTAAAAAAAAATAAATAAAAATAAAAAACAGAAAAAGAAGACTTGAAGGCCTCATCTTCATGAGGAAGTATCAGGTTACTGATTATGCCAAACTGTTTTATGTAGGCACTTAATAGCAACATATAAGAAAACCTCATCCCACAAAAGTTTTATATGTTTCAGAGAAGCACTGCCATGAATTTTTAGATACCAGTCACGAGAAATATTTCTTGTTGTCATTTATTGTTTGCTTGTTTTCTTTTTACAAAAATAAAAATTCCGCCCCCCCAACATTCTAATACTTGTTGTGAATTTAAATGCTCTCTGAAATTTGTGGAAAAGGGAATATAAAAAAGAAAAAAATATTCTCTAATAATAGGGACAATATATTGTACAATATGAAACTGATGATAGAGAGGAAGAGAGAGAGAAGGAGAGAGAAGTGAAGTTATAGTAGTTATTAATTATTAATATCATTCAGCATTTCCTTATGCTAGTTAATTTTGTCATCAGTTTTCTACTCGTGTAGAGGCAGCATACCTAATAGAACAAGCATTCACACTGGCACTCCCTGGAGAAAGTGAGAGGCATGTAGAGTAGAGCGATCCCAGACACCAGCAGCTGAAGCAGAGATACCCCAACTACCTGCAAATGGACAGTGAGAAGCAAAGCTGTCCACTGATCTCAGCCTAGATCAGTTGATCCCCCATAGCTGAGCCATAGATACATTAGATGATTTTTGTTCTCACTGTTTTGGAGAAATTTATTACATAGCAATTGCTGATTGGTATAGATCCTGAAAATAAAATGGGCTGTTTATTTTACTGAAATTTCAAGTTACAATAACTCAGAATTCTACATCCTATTCTACAGATACCTCAAGCTGACAGAAAGATGAACAAGTGAGTCCTAGAGCAAATTAAGCCTGAAACATTTGCTGAAGGCAAAAAGTACAAAACTGAAGCTATTTTATTTCAGATATATCATGAGAATGAAGGATTCTTTGGAAAAGACAATAATTCTGGAAAAAAATAAAAGGCAACAAGAAAAGAGGAAAACCAAATAGAAAATGGACTGACTCCATAAAAGAATTCATAGTCATGTCTACAGGAGCTGAGCAGGGCTGTTGAAGACAGGACATTGTGGACCTCACTCATTCATAGAATTGCCAGGAGTCAGAGCAGAATCAATGGAACCTAGCATACACATTTATTTAATATTTCTAAAATTTAAAATTGTATGTCATCATAATGATTTATTTATTTATTCTCAATTACTAAAGAAATGTGATGGGTTAAAGAGATAGTCAAACAATCAATTATGTATTATTTAGAAAATAACAAAAATGACAGCTCTATGTATCTTATGAAAAGTGGTCAAAGATATACAGAAAAAGATGTAGTTGTAAATTCTCTTAATACTAACCAAGAAAGATATGGAAAGGTATATAAAGGAATATAAAAAGATAACAGGGATATTTATATCAAACATTAATAGGATTTAATGCTGTGGAGAGAGGGTAGTTGGATTTATTGGTGGACATAGGGAAGTAGATTTTTAATCATTTACTGTGTGTAATTTAGAAATGTTTGAATTATTTTCAAATGTAGTAGTTTATTTATTATATAGTTTTAAGAAGAAACCAAATTGGAAGTGTACCTACCATATTTCAGGGTTGATTATCTCTTGGTATTGTAACACTAGCTGCATTTTTTGTTTGTTTTTGTTGTTTTAGTTTGGGTTGTCCTGAAAGCAGAGCTTGATAAAAAGACTTGCAATCAGACAGTTGATTTAAGAGGTAAAACAAGAAACTGGAGTGAGGACAGAGTGGATAGAAAACGTAAAAAAGCTGATATAAAAACACCACTGTGGCAACAGTTGCTCTATTCCACTGGAACCTACTGGAAGTACTCAGAATATCTTCCTTAAGAACTGGAGGCCAGAACATTTATTCACTACCTCCTTCTTTGGTTGAGTCAACTGCATGGTGTCAACTTCTCTTTGCTTCTAGATGATGATTACATAAGAGCTAAGTGGGTTCCTGCAATGTTGGAGAAATTCTAGGGTCAAAATCAAACAGACTCACCTAGGATGATTGAGGGATGATGCTGACAACAGAAGTTGAGTCTGAGCTTAAATGGAACTGCCAACGACAGCTATGGCTACAATCAGTAATGGCTCAAGGGGATGTGATGCAACAATCCATTTCATTATAATTTTCTTTTATTTTGCCTTTACCAGTTTTTCATAATGAATATCCATTCTTTGTAAAATAAATAAAGTTTATTCTAAAAGCATCTTGGTAAAATGCACTTTCTTTCTCACTTATAAGAAGGAAGGATTATTGGAAGCGTTTTTATATTTATAGTCACAGCGCCATCCATTTAAATATCTCGCTGCAAACTTTAGAACTGCTTTGAATACCTAAAAATTTTATAAATTGATTATGGGTTATTAATTCAAAAATACTGGCAAGGAAACATAATACCAAGATATAATGTCTAACAATGGATCATTTTGAAAAGCACTACAAAATATGAATGCTGAATCTAAGATGTTGATTTAAAATAAGCCTATTGTTGTTTGCATTTTATTATTTTATTCTCTAATTCTTCACTGGTCAGAACTATTTTTATTTTTCCCTGTACAGTTCTTTTGAATAGAAATGACCAACCCAGCAATATATATTGTTGCGATTTGAAAGGAAAGCTCTAGGATTCAGCATCTCTTCATGACCTCAGCAGTGAACCAGTCTTTCAGTACTATTTTCTGTTCTTCATCCCCCAATAATCAGTCTTGATGTATGTTTTTAAAATTTTTATTCTGCTATAGTCATTTATTTATCTATTCCTTTATTCAACCAACAGATGTCTATTGAATTCTTTCTGTCTTCCAGATATTATGCTAAGAGTAGAGGTTAAATGGTGACTAAAACTGACATGGCCACTATCTTCGTAAACCTATAAGCTTTTTATTAATAGAACAATTTTATGAACTGTCCGAGATTTTAGATGGCATTGTTAACCCACCTGCCACCTTGGCTTTTCTTGATAAAGATTTTTTTTTTGACAAGGTATGATTAACTCACATTGCCTTGAGGAAATAACTCTCTCTGTTTGGGACAGTTACAGTCTTGGTATTTTCCTATTGCAGCAAAGTAACTTAATTTTATAATGAAGGCATTTTAACTTTACTAGCGGTTGGAAATTATACAGTCATAGCTATACATTTATCTGAGTAAGTTATAAATATTTACTCTAACAATGAATCATCTTCTTTAATATATGCCTCATAAAATGGAGAAAGACAAAAATCTTAAATTTTAGCAAAGAGCTTGTTTCAGAAGCATGCCAAATTAATCTTCTCCATGTTTATATAGGCTCTACTTCTTAATTTACTAACCAATCTTGTTTCAAATGCTAGGTATGAACTTATCTGTACTTACATCAACCTATTAACTGTGAAGAATCATGTCATGGTCCCCTTTGCCATTTCTCTTTCTGGAAATTCTTTTCTCCAACTGAGCCTATTTTCAAAGGCACAATAGAGAATTTCTCTCCAGACCCCAACCTAAGTTTTTAAATGTGTGTTTTCATTTCTATCTAGTGTCTTCCTGATACCAGGATATTTCTTATCTGCTTGCATTTGGGATTCTTCTCTTAAATTCTTAGTTTTTCAGTCTATATTTATTTCATAATCTGAAAGTCTTCTAAATGAATCTCTTGGGTTACGCTATTTGCACTACCTTTTCCTAAACTACCTGAAAGGGAAACTAATTTTCTTTAATGGTTCAGAAACACGTAAACCTCTTTGCTTGAAACTAAATCTTAACTGCAATAAAGGGGTTTGCCTTAAAATGCTGATACATTTAAAACTTTTCACAAAATAAAACAGCATGGTGTCAGATTTACCTTGCCTTCTAATTATTTGTTTAAGAAACATGCCCACAAGCTTCAATACATTTTAATAGGATACCGAATTCTGTTTTTTTTTGGCTTACATATGCTAAATAACTAACCTACAACAGGAATAATGTCTTTATTCCTTTAGCTCATTAAGTAAGAAAAAGAAAATTGTAAAAGAATTTGTGAAGAAAATAAAACAGCACTAAGAATTACCTAAAATGTATAATTCACTGTTTGATGCCTTATTTTTGGCTGTGAACTCTCTTATTTGTCATTTCTTCATTTAGAATTTAATTTTCTGAACATTCATTCATCCAGTCTTTAATTAAGCATTTACGTATCTACAGCTCTGAGTAAAAGGCATATCTCAGCCATCCACAAGCTTAGAGGAGAAAAAGCAGATGGTATATGAATCAGAAATTGAAATGTAATATAATAATGGCGATATCCAGGCACTCATTCATCCATCCATCCATCCATCCATCCATCCATCTATTCATTTATTTATTATTTGTTTTTTTAATTAATGTTTTGGAATTTATACTATATATATTACCAATAGAAAGATGAATAAGACTTAGTTTATAAAATCAAGTAATTAAGCAGTTAATGGGGAAAAATAGACACAAAAATAAAAAGTAAAATAATGTATAAACTATAATAATAGAGATATGAACAAAATATTATGGGAGGAAAAAAGGGGAACTTATTTATGTATGGGAAAGAATCAGGAAAGATTTTTCTCAATGATACCTGAGGGAAGAGAAACGAGCACTTTCAAGGCCTGAAATACTGCAGAAGCAAAGGCAGAGACATAGAACAACATAAAATATAAGAGGAAATACAAACATTTTAGATTTTGGGGAACGTTATGCATAAGGAGGGTGTGGTAAATGAAGCTAAAGATGTGAAGCCTGGCTTGTGGAGGAGAGATATGTCATTTTATTGACATTAAATCTAATCTATAAACATGAGGAACTATTGCATGTTCTTCAGAGAGGAAGAGATGTCATCACATTTTTTGCTTTAGAAAAGCCATTTTAGCTGCTAGTGCGTAGGAGGGAAGGTGACTCTTGTAGAAGTACAGTCATTATGAGAGATTAAAGCAAGTTCGAGGGATGAGGAGAGAAAAGCTGGTATAAAATATATTGAGAAGATCATTTTGTTCATCAATTGGATGAGGAGAATTAAAGCTAGGTGGATAACTGATGGTGCTGCTAATGGAAATGGAGGCCAAATGAAGAAGAGCCAGTGGAAAGTGAAATATTTTAGTTTGGTAGGTTCTGAATTTGAGGTTCAATGGCAGACAGGAGAATATAATAGAAGGTTGTGAGATTTACAATCATGAGCATATGAGTGGAAATTGAAATCATTAAAATAGATGGAATCGTATAGGGAGGGTACAGAAGCACCAATACGTAAGGAGTGGGAAGAGGGAGAACTCATGCAAGAGAAATGAAAGGGTCTGCTAGAAGTGGGGGTGAAGAGGTTTATGCAGGATCATTGAAGCCTAGGTTATAAAGAATCTAACCATCTCACCAGTTTCAGATGTACCAGTATGTTGGATTGTACAAAAGTTAAAACAAAATGACCAATTAGGGTTTCATTGGTGACTGTGGTTTAATCATTTTCAGTAGCATTCTGAAGGCATGAGTCACACTTTTAGGGACACAAAAGAAACTGAGAAATGCAGAAGAGAAGACTGATAACATTGTTATTTTGAGAAGTTTGAATGAGGAAGGGAAGGGAAAGTGTACACAGTACTTAGAGAATGACAGATTTAAGAGAGAGTTCTTTATCTGGATACAAGATGTATATAGTCGTTAATATATTAGGGAAATGAATGGAATACACAATGAAGATACAAACAAGTAATGTCTGGTAAGATAGGAGGAAGCGTGAAAAAGTATACTACAACTTAAATAAACATATATATGAGTCCAAGGGAAAGCTGCATTGAATATATGTTTTGAGTATGACAGTAGGAACTGAGAAAGATCTATCTACCTGATTATGCTGCATAGGTAGTAACACATTGGTAGTCCTTAGAGAGCAATGAAGAACCTTGCTTGGGTCACCCAGTGACATCTTCACAGACAAATTACTCTGGATGTGGGTCTTTAGGAAAGATGAGAAGTAAATAACTTTCTTGTTAATTCAACATATATTTATTGAAAATTTATTATGTAATCAGTATCATCTTTACACTCAATGTGATTACATTTAGGTGAGATGAAGAGCATTCTAGGAAAATGGCACAGCATGGATAAAGGGGCAAAAGAATTTTAATTCTTGGTCTATTAGGGTGCCCCTAAGCTCTGTAATATAACTCAAGTGAAGAGTTGGATCTTTCCTGTAGGTAAGATAGAGTAAAGTAACAGTACTGTGTATTTGAATTTTAGTATGATGACTCTAAACAAAGCATAGGGAATATATTGGAGAGAGGTAAACTGGAGACAGATCCACTATCAAGAAGTGCATTGCAATATCTAGAAAGAAGTTGAGAAAGATCTGAAATAAGGCAATATAGACTTTAATATATTAATTTAAAAAAAATTTATTATAGGTCTTTCTTTGGCATTGTATTAATCATTTTAGAAAAGAGTCAGATATATGTGTGTATGTTATACATACATACTTTTTATGTATATATGTATATGTAAATAATTAAATCATTACAGTTATAGTTATATAGTTGGATATATCTCTAGCTTCGCTGCAATAAATTAATCGTGGTTTGGCTTTGGGCTATAGTTCTGCTCCATGTTTCTTGTCATTCTAGGTCCCAGGCTGAAGTAGCAGTCCCTGTCTGTCATCTGCCATGAGAATGCAGAGATGTGATACTCCTCAATTCCTACTGTCATCCTCCAAACATGCACTAAATACAGCCTTCCTTTAGTCTCAGATTCATTTCCACTGCACCCCTTGCTGTGACACATGTTATTTCATTAGTTACTGATGTGGTTGATATACTGAGGGATCCACAGGAGAGGCTGAAGGAGCTAGGATGCTGTGGGACCCAGGAGACTCAAAACTGGGTATTTTCCAATCAAGAGTGAAGGATACGGTATCTCAACAGTCATTAAAGTTACATTGGTGTGTACTGGGTAAGTATCAGCCTTGTAAGTGTGTGTGTGCGTGCATTTGTGCATGCGTGCATGTGTATAAGCAGTATTCTCAAGTTATTCCTGATTTCTGGCTTGGGTGATGACTAAGTGAGGTGATGCAGAATAGAAAAGAGACAATGCAAGAAAAAATGATTAGGAGAGAAGTAGTATATTAGCTTTGATTACTTATTAACTATATATGTGTAAGCTAAAACAATTCAATTTTTATTTAGTTATGTCAATCAGAGCTTAGAGGAAAGTTTTTTCTAGAGATATACTAGACACTATAATTGTCAGGATGTAGACAAAGTCACAAAACACAGAAGGCATAAAGGAAAAGATTTATATGTTCATCCAAATTAAAATATACAATTTATGAATATTGAACATTTAACAAACCGTATAAGAGCCACATAATACATTAAAGATGTATTTTGTATGGCAGGCAAGTACTTAATTATTTTATTATATAAAGACAATCCAGTAAACAAAACACCATTAGTACACATAAAATAAGTAAATGTAAATAAATGTAAATGGTTTATAAATCTATAGGATTATTCCAATTCTCATAATTATATTAATATGAACTTAAAATATTTTACACATCAAATTGACAAATATAAAAGTATTTCAAAATAAATAGTGCTAAACAGGATGGGGGAAATGCAAACAACTGTAAGCTGCTGTTTGAAGTGTTAAATGGTGTAATCTCTTTTGGCAACCAATTTGTTAACATCTATTAAATATGAAGTAAAAAATTCTATGAGCAGAATATGCTCTAATTTTTGCAGATGAAAAGTTCACATACTTTGAGACATAAACACGTATATTTTCTAATAGACTGTTCAATAAACTTTTTGTTGTGTTTGCCCCTTTGGGGAGAAACTTGGGATATCTGTGAAAGTGGGAGACGACTTTTAAACTGACAAAACATTTTGATATTTGAACTTTTATTATTTGCTTATGCTTTTTTGGCCATTTTTTAAAGAAAAAATTACATGAATGAATGCATATAAATATTTGATAACTATGTTTATAGATACTTAGACATAGAAAATAATCATAGTTTTATAAAAAATAAATTTAGAAATATCCCTAAAACATCAAACAATGTTCAAAACAACTTTTTTAATTGTTTATTTTCAAAGCTATTAAGACACAAAAGTAAATATGATCCATAAGCTGCCTGAATGAAAAGCCCCATTCTATTTTCAGCAATCTGCTTTTCGCATAATAGTCACTGACCAGTCTTTTCTTCCTACTCTGAAAAGGAAGCTGTATAACTTTCACTAAGTACCTTCATCATTTGGAAAGATACTGTGTAAGTACTTCCCAAAACAGATCCATTGGGTTTACTGTAAGCTGTACTGAAATCTTAGAAATTAGAAACCAGCCTCTGCGTGCCTTGAGACTGCACCAGGCAGCCAGGCTTGTCTACTCAGTGTCCTCCTTTTGTATATTGTTGTAACTACAAGGCTATGCTTTTGTGGGCAAGCTGTGGCCATGAAATTGCTACAAGCTAGATGACCTACAAGAAACTGTTCCAGACCCAGCTCCATAAAAGAGTAGCATTAATCTGTTTTGTAAGCCTGTTGCTATCAGGGTTGCCAAGGAAGTCCTTAGACTCTTTGGCCAGGGGAAAAAAAAAAAAAAAGGAAGAAATCCGAAGCTGTTTGTAATGAGAATCTGGTCCTGAGTTTCTCCTCATTTATTCTTTTTAGCATGGATCGCTCGTGATCATTCTATCTTGAATCATACCATACAGTTGAAATATCAACTTGGATTCAGTAGGTGGAGAAATGTTTATGATTAAAGCACTAAGTAATTAGAAAGCTTGTTTTACATGGGCATGAAATGTGGGTTTAATTCATCAGTACAGTGTGTTCTAACAACTTTCTACTCATTCCACTGGTAGAGGAATTCCTTGCCCTAAATAGTATAAGGTGGTCAAACATATGATACTCAACACTGGAATGATGAGGCTGGAAGCAGTTTTTAGTCACAAGTACTCACAGCCCAGGAAAGGAACACACTGTAGCAAGAACCGGAAAGAGCTGTGGGAAGCAGGCCTTGTAGTTAACACAAGGATAGGATGCCTTGAGGTTCCCATGGGAGGACATGATTGGCTTGTTTGCGTAATTTGATGGATTGGCAGGGAGACAAAACCTATTAGATTGCTGAGGAGCCATTAGGGACCAGGCGAGTAAAGCTAGTTTGAATGATAGGCGGAATAGCAGGGCAGGGAGCCTTCCTCACTGGGTGGGACATATATGGTGAATGACAGCAGGAGAACACACAGTTAGGGCTTTGGGACCCCGTAAAGCTCAATCACGTCAAAGCAGTGCTTGAAATTTTAGATCTTATGGTGTAAATGCCTTTAATAATATAATAACTTCCTACCACACGGAGTCTGAGGGAAATCAATGAAATAGATATGTGAAAATATTTAGTAAAATGAAATGCATTTTAAAAATATTTATTCACATAAACCTTATTAGAAAAATTCAAAATTTAATTATTAGTTTATATTTATGATGTTTTTATCTAATAATTTGTTAATAAGAAGTATAGAATACACTTTAAATCTTATTCATGGGTTTACTTCTACTATATTCCTTGCCATTAATGAAGAGAACAGCACATATACCATTGCTATATATAATAGCTATCCTTCATTGGACTAAATTGAAAAAGGATTGTGTGGATTATGCAAGTGGTATTATTAAAGGAAAACCAGACCAAGGAAATCAAGATAGTGGTGGCCTAAAATATTCGTCTCCAAGCTCTATAAGTTGATGGAAGGATTCACAGAACTCAGAAAAACAAATATGATTATGATTTATCACACCAAAAAGATACTGGCTAAAATTAGTCAAGGAAAAGGGATTAAAAGGCAGCAACTCAGAGTAACCTGATATGACCTTCCAGTTGTCCTCTCAATATGTTGTGTGGATGGTACCCATCTATCCAGCAACAACACTGGAAAATACACATGGTGTATTACCAACAAGGGAAGCTCACCCCAGCTTTGGTGTCCAGAGTTTTTACAGGGGCTTCATCATATACGTATGGATGACCACCTGCATGGCTGACCTTAGTGTCCAGTACCTTCAGAGCTATAAATGTTTCAAGTCTCTCGCCCTATCCTTTATTTGAAGCACTTAATTTTTTTCCATTTGAGGTACTTGTTGATAGAAATGTAGTTATTACCATTCTTTATTCCTGTTTTTGATACATGTTTTTTTCTTCTTAAAGAAGTCTCTCCAGCATTTCCTATCATACTGACTTGTACAGATAAATTCCTTTAGCTTTTTTTTTTGTTTTTTGGTCTGGAAAGCTCTTTATCTGTTCTTTAACTCTAAATGATAGCTTTGCTGAATAAAATATTCTTGGTTGCAGATCATTAACTTTGACAATTTGCATGTCCCAAAGGCCCCAGGCAAACAAAGCCACTCTTATTGGGCATGGGACATCCCAAGGGCTTAGATGTTACCTTTCAGGAGCCAAGGACAGAGATTGCACCACCCTTTGGGCAAGGTTAAACTTTTACTGCACAATTGGCATTCTCTTTCTAGTCTAACACTAATGTACTATCTTTGATAGTACTGGGCATGGGTTCCCTCACCTGTAAAATAAGAAGGTTGAACTGAGTTAGTGGTCTTCACACTTAAATTTGAGGAGGATAAGAGTTGTTTTAGAATTGACAGAGATAATTACTGAATGTGGACTCTTTCTTAAGGCTCGGTGGGAAGAAAATGTTCCTCTAATCAGCTAGAAGTAAAAAAAAAAAAAAAAAAAAATCCCTGGAAATTCATGGTTTCTAAGATTCCCTTCAAGTCTAGTGTGGGAGGATAATATGGTTTTAAGAAAAGGCAACCTGTTGTTAGATAATTATTTGGAAACTTTGTATTTTAATGTAATAGTATGAAAATACAAATATATTTCAATTCTAAAGTATTCACAGACAGTTCTAATTTCTTCTAGAGCTGCATATGATTATTCATGATTATGTTAAATAACATTCTTTTATTAGTGGTAGCTTATGTAACATAAACTGCTCTAAATTTTCTATAGATATTTTCTTGAACTCTATTATATAAGTGCTATTTTTCTATTTTCAGGTATTTGGTTTTTAGGTAGATAAGAATTACTCTATAGTAAAGTATAATAAATATGAGTACTGAATGCTTCTATAAGAGAAATATGCCCTAGTAAATTATTGGAAACCATCAAATAAATTTTAACTGGATACTTTGGCATAGACTAAAGAATTTGAAGACAGAAGTGAATTTAGGTATTATCTGTTTCAACCCCATTCATACAACTATTTGAGTAGAGAGGTTGGAGTTAGGCCCTTGCTCTATCAGCTCCTGAGCTTTTTGCACATTTGACTTATTTCTTTTAATCAAAACCGCAACCTACGTTACCAAGATTAAACAAATGACAAATTATTTGATCTAAAATTTAAAATATATCTTAAGAATGCCTAGTCTAGGAGTTAGTTAGGGTATTAATTTCAGCTCTGAAACACATGAATTCTATGGCTTTGGGTACTACATAAAAACCTTTTCTCGTCAAATTTTAATGTGCCTAATGAGGGGATTTAACTGAGTCCCCTGGTTTGTATAGTGCTTGAGGTTGATTGTTTTTTGTTTTTTGTTTTTTTATAGTCTAGTTAAGTGTTGGACATTTACAACTCAAAAAAAAAAAATTCCCAAGATGTATTTTTTCCTTATTTTGTGAGAAATCATTTCACCGCATCTTAATCACTTTGTCAGTGATTGCTTCACACAGGGCAGTTGGGTAGGTTCAAGGTCTGCTAGAACTCCTCTAGTATGATTCTGTATATATTATACAGTTCTCAAGGTTCTTTGCTTTTATCATGAAAATCTATTTGACTGTATAAAAGGCTCAGCATTTGTTTTCTAATTCATTTGACCTTTAAAAACAACAAGCACATTTCCAGTTTTGCTGCTTCTATTAAGTTATCAGCTCTAAAGGGTATGCATTTGCTACTGCTACCAATGATTACCAAGAAACTACGCTGTTTGGTTCCTAGGCCATGTGATGATACTGTGTATGTAATGTAGGCTCTGACATCATTTGTGTCATGCTCATGTTGTGCCAGTTCCATTTGATTACATAGCTGGCTGGAAGTGTGGAGGTGAGAACAGGCAATGCCTGTGGTATAACCTGAACTAGTGCTGGCTATTATAGAAACATATCAGTATTATGTCTTACAAAATAAATTATCTTACTGTAATGAGATGACATTCTTTTTAACAATCACTCCCAAGCTCTTCCTCCATCTTGTTTGTAAGATGGGATTGTACCTGTGGACCAAATCACTAATTAAGTTTCAATCTGCAAATGCATCACCCATTCAAATCTTTCTACAATAAATAAAATTTAAATTAAAATGTGAGTATAAAAAAGCATAATGCTCAAGGGAAAATGTTTGTTTGAAAGCAAGATAGTTATAGCCATCTCTGAATATATTAGCTAACAACAAATAAAAAACACAATGCCGTGTAAAAAGCTGCAATTGGTAACCAATACTTTCGTTTCCACCAAGTTATTACACATTAGCAAGAAGTTCTGTATATTCTTCAAACTGTATTATAAAAAGCTTGTATTTAAGCTAAAATCACCACAGTAATTAAAATGCATAGGACATTTTGGTTTTACTTTGAATGAGTGAGATTTTTCAACTAATCTAAAGTAAAACAAACCAATTAGGAAGATATCTGGGTAAAATTAAATCTCAGCAAGTGGCAAGTAAAAATATAGACCCTTAAAATTGTCATAGCTTCCAGTAGTTCTCAGAAAGATCTACTGTTAGAGTTGGGTGATACTTAACCCTTTAAATAGATTAGTGTTTCCCAGCCCTGGATAAGTCTTATTATCATCTATGCAAATTAAAATAAATACAAATGCCTAAGTCCCATCACAGGTATCTTGTTCTAATTGATTTAATTGTTGTGTGATCCAGGCATTGACATTTTAAAAAGTTTTTCAGGAAATATTAATGTTTAGTTAGGATTCAGAACACCTAACTGGGTGTACTTATTATGATCAAATTTTCATTTTTCCCATTATTCAGTAAATAACAAATTACATCTTTCATCTCCCTTGATTCTGAAAATTATGTTACCCTAACTATGTTACCAGTTTATTTATGTGTTGCATGTGGCTTTTGGAATATATTGATAAAAAAATATAAAAGAGTTTCTTAATGTTACTCTAAAAATGTCACAAAAATGTTAACATTCTCAAGTATTCTTGTACTAATAATGGGTGCTTTCTTCTGTAGATTTTTTCTTAAGGATCTTGTATTTACTCTACCAAATCAGACAGAGAGGCATAAAAGAATTTTCATCAAGTAGATGTTTTTAGTGCTACATTGTATAATTAAATTTTTATAATAAGATTTGAATTTTAGGGATGGAACAGGAATAAAGGGAACAATGAGCAGGGGAGATTCAAAAGCATCAGAATGTATTCAAGGCTAGTAGAACATGGTAGAAAGTCATTTTTTAAAATACATAAATAAATTAGTGGATGGATGAATGAACAGCAGGCCTCGAGAGTTGGTCAGAGAGGAACACTTTAGATTATTAAAGCATAGATGCAGGAAGTTTCTGGTGAAAAAAATGTTGAGAGAGGTCTGTGCCTCTACACTGATGTGAACTAGTAGAATTAAAAGCTTCCTTTGTTGAGAAGCCCCTGTAACTATAAAGTGAGAAATTAGAAGAGATATCACCTTAATGATGGGTGTCACTGTGAAGGAGAGCGATGGGATAAAAAGGAAGCATGAGAGATGGGTACCGAAGTCGTTAAAGGAAATGGTGGGGCGTCCCACATAATGGAACAAGTATGTCTAGAGAGATTAATGAGGAGCATGACAAGGGCTTAAAAAGGAGGTGCTATTAAGCAGTGGCCCAAAGAGGCACATTGCAGAGAGAGAGAAAGACTTCTAATCATCACTGTGTAATACATACACAAACAGTCTGTTAACCATAAAGGGCAAAACATGTATGTTATGCAGACACTTGATAAGGAGCTCATATCTGAGCTAATGAACGTGGAACAAGTTTATTTCTTTATACAGATGTTTCTTTAATTAAGAATGGTAAAGATGGTAACTATTTTAATTAGAGATCTTAAAATTTTAATTAGAGAAAAATTTAGTTTTCCCTTTTATATAAGGTGAATAGTTAAAATCCACCTTTAGTTTTAAACCTAGAATGGCATTTTTCACAAACCAACAATGTCAAGAAAAGAGTATTTTAAACTAATGAGAGTCATGATGAGAACAGTGATGCAAAGGCAGGTGTGAATGCAAGCATCATGTATGAAGACTGGTCATACCGTTTTTGGATAGAGAGAATGCTGGGGGTCAGACTTCAAATACAGGGTCATAGAAAGCATAACATTTATATTTGTAAGAAATAAAAGCTATAAACCAATGTACTTATTATACACCAGCATAGTTAAGTGGTGCTATTTCCATTATTTAAGCAGAGATAGTTCTCTAGATTGATGAAAGGTGAGATCAAAGAAAAGTGCAGTTATTAGAATTTTACAGTCTAATATATTCTACACTTCTGCTTTGAGTTTCCTTTTCTATGGAAGGAGGGTGACATTGACATTCACCCATCCAAAACATAAGCTTTTTATTCAGCTTTCTAGACAAACTCGCAGCTCCTTCTATATCCTGGAAGTCCTGTATCCATAAGTTAACTGCCATCCCACTCCCCTCAAGGGAACCTACTTCCCATGGAAGCTAGATTTCTTCCCAAGCTCTTTAAACCTATCTGCAAAAATAAGAAAGCTGATTCTTTCTTCATTAAAGTACAGTGAGAATTAAAGAAGGGAATAGGTGATACTACTGCCGACCTTAGGCTATATTTATTAAGTGTTTCTTATTGCCAGAAAAGAGTGATAGATTTGGAAACATGGTCAGTGCTCTAATTCCAGAGCCTTCTCTAACTTTAAGCAGGGTGACTAATTGCTTCTAAACCTCCTAATGATTGCTTGCTTGCCTGCACTGTTGATGTTCTGTGTATGATTAACTAAATTAAGGCATGAGTCAATGTGTAAGCATTGCTTCCATGAGCACTGTTCATTGTGGCCCAGGACATTTTCTCTTTATTAATGTTATAGCCATGTTATAGGAACAAGATGGACCTCTCCATCCCAAAATTGGTTTGAATGTCAAGACTAATGATGCTGCATACACATCATTAGGGTGTGAAAAACTTTATGTAAATAATTACATATAACGAGACTCTATGGAGAGAACAGGGCAATCCTCTAAAACTTGTCTGAATACGATTTGAAACAAAAAGGAAAGAACACTGCTTGGGTTTTTCTGATGGTTGAAGGGTGGGTCCGGGAGGAAAGTTCCCATATGGGAAGGGGCTTGTGTGGCTTGAAACTCTTACCAATACCAAATGAGGGAGCATGTGAGCTTTCTTGTCAGATTGCTCAGTTGTGGGGCACAAAGGGAAGAGGAAGACATGAGGTTTTAAAGATGTTAGCAAACAAACAAACAAAAAAGCAGAGTCAGACTCTTTATTATGACCAGACACTAATTTTCTACCTAAATCAATACAATCCCTTTTCACCATAATCTCTTTACGGTAGCCTAGTGACTGGATTTCTGCAGAGTTCTTGCCTCTGAGATTATAATTACATATAAACATGATAGGGATAGTCTAGATTAACTCTTAGGTTATAGGTCTCCTTGGCATGTCTATTTCTACTTGCAACTAAAGCTTAAAATTTCATGGAAGTTATCTGTGGTATTTTAGCAGGAGACAGACAACATCAAAAAAACATTCAAAGAAGATTAAGTTTATGACAAGATATAGAAGAGAGAGTCTAATGCTTAGAAAACCAGGTAATAGTCTACTGACAGAGTCTAAGAATGAGAGTGCAAGCCTTGAATGAGTCATGAGATGGTGTATTAGAAAGGAAAAAATAAATGTGAGAGAGATCATATGCAAGTGACTAAGAGCAAGTCTGGCTAGATTCTATCCTTCTTTAGAAAACCTAGATTTTTCCCAAACAGTGATTTAGACTGTGCAGTCGAAGTCTTTCTCTCTAAAATGACCAAATAAGTATTAAAATAAGAAACAAACTCTATCAATCCTGTAAAATATGGAAACTTGGCACCTATGAATCAGGAACTTGGCAGATTTCCTACAAAATATATTGCTTATGACACTGGATAATGAGAAATAAAAATGGTCTGTCTATAATTAGCACATGCAAAGGGCAATTTCACCCAGGGTATGCAGGAATGAAATATACGGGATAATATCTTAAATTCTTTATATTAACCCATCTTAGCCATTTAATGAAAGGTAGCAGTAAGGGCCTGGAAAGAAGGGCAAATTCTGAAGCAACTGGTGGGGGGAAAATTTCAACTTTACAAAGGCTTTTAGAAGTATATTATATATTGGTATTGAGCTTATTTGGCTCCTTAATTCTCCTCCAAGCTTTTATTGACGTAGATACATGTCAAGAAAGGCAAAGTTATCGTTGATGTAGAATCTTAATTATGTTGGTCATATTGTTAAGAATTTATGAAATTTATTTAAAATTTATGTGAATTCCCTATTTTAATTTTGATGGGAAGGTCTATGCTCTTGCTAAGATATGCACAAACTCCTAGAAGCACAATCTCATATGGTCACCTCCAGTTCTGCTTTCCTATGGCTGTGAATTCTAGACCACACAACTCTGTTACAACCTAAGGAAAGAATATAGAATAAAGTATTTGATATAATGTCACAAAGTGTATGCTATTGTTGGCAGCTGATTTTAGTGAGGATTCAGTGGAACTGAAAGAAAAATACATCAGAGCACTTTTCAAGATTAAATATTTGACACTCCTTCTTTTTAAATATTTTTAGGCTATTCTAAATTTTTCGGGCGATGATGTTTTTCATGAAGCCTCTTCATATTGCTTGTTCCCAGATCTCCTTTCTTCTCAGCTGACTTCACTTCTCTGCTCTCTCAGACTACAAAAATCCCTGTTTGTTTCTTGAGCTAAGCGACTTAATTATTTACTTGTTTTGATATCTCCTTCTCAAACTCACTCTATGAACCTCACCTCTTATATTCACAGTATAATTTCAAAGTATTTTGTTAATAAAACAGGCTAACAAGAGGAATTTATAATTCCCTCAGGAACAGAAGCAACAGCAATCACCTGTGGTTTAAAAGACCATATTTCAAAGGCATCTGCTACAAACCAAAAAAAGAAAAAGTACCTCATAAACTTTCCTTCTAAAAGCTGCATTCGAATTAAAGTCCTTTTCAACAATTGATAGGCTGACTAGAGCCCCTATCATAATAAAATCTCTAGACATTAACAACCTTCTCCTTCTTTCCATGATTTACTAAAACATTTGAATGGTAACCTGCAAAATCTTTGACAAAAATCCATTTTAAATGAGGATAATATATAGACTTTATTTTATGACGAACAGAGATAAACCTTATTTAATAGACTTACCCCAAGAACTTAAGGGAAAAAAATGCATTCTCAATGACATTCAAGAAGACATATTATCTAAGGAATGGGGTGCGGGGGTCAAAATAAGGAAAAATAGATTTATCACGAAGAAAACATTATTAGAAAATTTATATTTTTTTCTACATAACTGTTGAGTTAAAGAGGAAATAAAAATTGAAATTTGAAAATAGGAAGAAAAATAACAATTATTTTATAATAGCATAACAATTTTAGACATATGGTCAAAGTTATACTCTGAGGCAAAATCGTAGCTTGAATTTTAAAAAATTATGAAGTAAAAAATGGAAAAGTAAATGAACTAAACATTTAATTGAAGAAGTTATAAAAAGAGAGATTTAAAATAAACTTGAAATAAGAAGACACAAATATTTTATTCAGGTAAAAAATATAAATAATGAATTTAAAAGACAATTGAAGTTCAACTAGATATATTCAAAAAATGTTTCTTTGACATGATTAAATATATACATAGTTTGGCAAGATTAGAAAGTAAAAATACAAAACTCATAGATATCTAGTATTATACAGGAAAAATGGAGTATAATAATAGGTGATTAAAAATGTAGTAATATACTTTAAAACCTTAATAAATGGATGATTTTTTAGATAACTATAATATATCAAAATAGTTGAAAGTGTTAATTATCAAGTTATAATGGAAGAAATTGAGATATTATTTCAAGGAAATTGCCACAAAAATCTGAGTTCTAACTCTTTTAAGGCAAATTTTGTTTACTCAGTAAAGAGATCATTGTAATATGTAATTTTTCTAGAGCATAAAAAAGAAGTAGCGCATTTCCTTTTGTACTTAAGTATATCATGTTTTTTCAAAAAGGAAAAAATTATTTTCATTTATAAATACTCAGGCACTAATTTAAAATAAAATATAAGCAAATTATTACATTGAAGTTATGCTATTATATTAAAAGCAACACATTTTGACAAATAATATTTGTTTCAATATTATGAGAATAGTCCAATTTCAGAAATCTATTTCCAAATTTTGAACTAAATAAACTCATCTTTAGGTACTAAATTCCAAGCTTATCCTTTTGGATTTCTCTGAAGTGTGGTATCATGATGCCAGTTTCCTCCCCGGATTCCCTGACTGGTTGGAATAAACAGCAAATTTTTTTGGCAGCCTTGACCTTTCCAAGGCAGAAACTTAACAGATCTGGCTCAAACCAGGAACACAGCCTTGAGCTGCTAGAAATCATGATAGTGTTTGTTCAAATTTCTAATGTTGGGGGTAAATGAAATCATTTGAGCTGAGCATTTGCAGTTTTCATAAACCAAAGTTTTTGCCTTGTTGAGAAGAGGGCTCACGGTAGCTTCACTAAAGTTTGGTCAAAGAGAGAGTCTATTGCCTTCAGACTTTGAATATAAAAATGAAATTAATTTCTAAGTTATTTACTATGACTTGTTTGTTGAGCCTAATTATTGCTAATTGTAATGAATATAAAATCTATTTCTTTGAAATAGATTATAGTAAACATTGATAGTGAGTGTATTGCTGAAGATTTGAGGAAAGAGATAAGGGGTATGAGGCTCTGGCAGTTGGAAGAAAATGCGGGGAGCCATAGGCAACTGCGACATAGCCCTTTATTCCCACAAGGGCACAGCCAGGCTTGCGGGTCACAGCCAGCCTTTCCAGGCGGCAGCAGGGTCTTTATATACACAGGTTAACAATTGCAGCACACTGCCGGATAATAGAAGCCTGCGCATGCGCACCGGGCACATGGTTCCAAAAGGGAAGTGCTGAGTCGCTTCCACTCGGAATTTACTAAGGGTGTCAGGAGGGAGCCTGACTATGGCCATCTTTCTTTCTCCTCATAGTGGGATATATGATAGCATATGTCAGGTACAGACTTAGTATTTGATGCTGAAGCTCAGAAAAAAAATCAGGACTGGGGAAGATTAACATAGATAGTATTGACAATTCTATTAAGTTGAGTTTCTCTGCAAAGGATAAGAATGATTGGGGAAGAGAAAACAGCCAGGGATAAAATTTAGAGGCATGCCTAGATTTGATCAGATTTTGAATTAATTTTTCAAGATTGGTGATGGGTTTACATCGCTTTGTTTTTTTGTTTATTATTTATATATTTATTTTTCTCATCAGCTTTATTGAGCTATAATTGACAATTAAAAATTATATACATTTAAGTGTACAACCTGACGATTTAATATGCATATACATTGTGAAAAAATCACAATAAGCTAATTAACATATCTATCATCTCACATAGTTTTTATTTTTCTTTCTTTCTTTTTTTTTTGTAGTGAGAACACTTAAAATTTACCTTCTGAGCAAATTTCAAGTGTACAATACAGTACTGTTAACTATAGACACATTGTTGTACATTAGATTTCCAAAACGTATTCATCTTGCAAAGCCAAAACTTTGTACCCTTGACCAATATCTCCCCATCCCCATTTTGTTCCCCATATCTTAAGTTCATAATTTGAAAATCCTTAGTATTAATGCACTGGAGTATTCAAAGATGAAGCTTTATTCTAACATTTTATTGTGTATTTCTCTCAAATACTATATTAACTTTATTTTTTATGTGCATTATTGTAGCCAATAAATTTAACAATATTCAGTTAACCTAAGTTTAGCAGTATAGGTAGAAAAAAGTCCAGAATATTTTCTTAATGGAAACACATAACTTCATATGAACCTTCCTCCAAGAGACTGAAGGAATGAGAGGAGATATTGAAGATTCTTGAAAGAAAACAAACAACTCTATAGCACTAGGGTTAACATCTTTTCTAACATTGCTGACTCTTGTCCAATAACATTACATTCTCAGAACAGGTTTTACATTTGAAAATTGTCCCCATGTCACTTTTCTGACTTGAAATAATGTACCTTTTTTACTTACAATAAATTGTACAAATTTTATGTTAATAGACATACTTTTTCACATATTTTCTCCCATGTGATCATCATCTAACTAGATAATTTTAATCATTCAATAAAGTTTTATTGGGGCTTTTTGCAGTAATTTCTCTTCACCCTCAGTGACAAACCATTATTCTCAATTCTATCCCCATATATTAGTTTTGCCTGTTTTAAGTTTTATGTAAGTGATATTTATTATATTATTTATTCTTTTGTATCTGTCTTCTTATATTCAACATAATGTTTTTGAGATGATTCCTCTTGTTGTATGTATCAAGAGTTATCAATAGTATCCATAGAGTATATCAAGTGTACAATTCAGCTGTTAATAGCACTCAAATAATATCTAGAAATAAATGTACAAAACCTCTATGTTGAAATGTGAAAAAATCTATAGTAACATATGTAAAATCTCTATGCTGGAAACCCGTCCTCCTAAATTGAGTGAAATTAATTATAGATTGCAAAACTCAATATTATTAAGGTATCAGTTCTTCCTAAGTTTATATCTTTAGTGCAATCTATTCAAATTTCCAGCATGCTTAAAAAAAAAAAAAAGATATTGATGAACTAAATCTAAAATTTATATGGACATGCAAATGACTTAGATAAGCCAAACAATCTAAAATAAGAACTTTTGTAGAGGATTTACTCTACTCACTACCCAGTTTACAACACTGTTAATGTATTAAGATTACGTGGTGTTGTTATAAGGATGTATATGTCCAGAAATATTATTATATTATAATAATGTATATTATTGGATATATTAATTATGTTGTATTTTCCTGTTAATGTGAAGAATTATACAGATCGATTTTAAAATATCAAACCAAGTTTACATTTCTTGAATCGATTTCATTTGTTGATGTATTATCATTGTTATACATGGTTATCTTTGGTTTATTAAGGTTTTATTGAGGATTTTCACATGTATGTTTCCCTCTGATTTTGTATTTGTAAAAATGCTCTTGGCTGTCATTTTTCTTTAAAATCAAAATTAAAACAATTGAATTAAGTTTTTTTTTTAATTAGCTAGAAGAGATTGTGTAAGATTGGTGTATCTTTGCTTTAAAAGTTGAGTTATAATTCACATGGAAGATAAGCTGGTCCTTAATATGGTTTATTTGTGTATGTGTGTGTGTGTGTGTGTGTGTGTGTATGATAGATTACATTTATTTTATAAATTTAAGACTATTAAGATTCTCTGTTTCTTTCTGTCTTGATTGTAGTAAACTGTATTTCTGTCTAGAAATTAGTTCATTTAACTTAAATTTTCTTATTTATTGGTATAAATTGTTTTATAGAACCCTCTCTTGTCATTCTAATATCTTTAGAATCTATAGTACAGTTGCCCTTTACAATTCTAATACTTATAATTCAGGCTGTTTTGTTCATTTTCTTGATTAGGCTTGTCTTAGGCTTATGAATTCCATAGCTTTTCTCAAATAACTAATTTTTGGCTTCATTGATTCTCTCTAATATGTTTCTGTTTCTTCTTTATCTTCATTTCTATTATACTCTCTTTAGTTTTCTTTCTTGTGTGTAAACTTTTCACCTTATTTTTTGTACAATTTGATGAATTTTGTTATAGTGCTGCTGAGGAGAGATTTGATTGTATCTAATATCATTTTATTTGTCAATTCTGTGATATTTTTCTTTCTGAATACTTGTGGAGTTGTTTAATTTCTCTTGCATTTAATTTAAAAAATCTCCTGCAGGTGTATATTGGAAATTTTCCTGTTCAGTAATTTCCTTTGACTTAAGATAAGGAAAATTTTTTTTTCTATTCTCTTTTTTCACAATATTTTTTACATATTATTTATTCTAGTTTATCTCTATTTCTTTCTTTTTGTCCTGTATGTAATGTTCCATATAATTTAAATTTAATTGGAAAATTTCTAGAATTTTGTTCTAATCTACTAATTTATTCTCCTGGTATTTCCAGTCTGAGATCCTGCCTCTACTGTAACTCATGCAATAGTTGTGATTTTAATCCATCTCATGTCTTTCTGAGTTTCATTTTTTGGGGGTTTGTTATACCGTATTTATAACTTGATTTTGGCAGTGAAGGCAAGTCAAAAACCATGAAATTTTATCATGGTATGCTATCTAATTAACCTGTAGGATGATATATCAGTTTTGCATTTAGATAGAAACAGTGTGGAAATTTGACATACAATTCAACTAAAATCATGAATGAATCATACTGATGAGAAGATTCAAGAACATATCCTAAGGAGGAAGTTTGAAAAAACTGCAGAAATTTGACAAGATCTTCAAAAGTCTCATGGCTGCCAGGAAGATCTACTATTCCTGTGTTACCCTAAGACATATAAATGCAAATGGTGCAATCCAAAAGTATTATTTTAAAAATTCAGGGCATGCCAAACAAGAAAAGTATAGTTAGCAGAAGTGGTATGAATATAAAATATATGGAGGAGAATCCAAGCGTGGGCACAGGGACACAGGAACTGACTCTGATGACCATCAATGTTTCTTCTAATTATGAGCTTCTATGATTATTTTTTCTTTTCTTCTCTTCTTCAATCCTAATTTGTATAGCGGGAACAAATTTCATGGATCTGGTATGAACAACAATGACTAAGAGGCTTTTAGATACAAAGATACTTGTTTTTTCAAAAATTTGTGTTGATTAAAATATAATATACATAATTTTATAAATGATTAGGAGTCCATACAAAACCTGTACATAAATGTTTACAGATTTTTTTTATACATAATTGCCAACAATTGGAAACAACCAAGTTGGCCTTAAATTGGTGAATGGATAAACAAACCTCGGCACCTCTATATAATAGAATATTATTCAGTAATAAAAAGAAATGAACTATTGAACCCCAAAAGCCATGAATGAATCTTAAAATCATATTGCTATACTTTATGATTCCAAATATATGACATTCTGGTAAAGGTAAAACTATGGAGGTAGGAAAAAGATCAGTCAGTGGTTGCCAGTGGGTCAGGGGTGAGGGGGAGTGAAGAACAAATAGTTGGAGCACAGGGGAGATTTTTAAGACAGTAAAGCTGCTCTGTATGATACAGTAATGATGGATACATGTTATTATACCTGTGTCACATCTCAGAGAATATACACACCATTATACATTTGTCTAAACTCATAAAATGTACAACAGCAAGAGTGAACCATAATGTAAACTATGGACTTAGCTAATAATGTAAAATGTACTACATCAATGCATGATCTTAAGAGGGCGAACTGAGTGGTGAGATGAAAGGGAGTATCCCGGAAATTTCTGTACTTTTTGTTCTATTTTTCTGTAAACCTAAAAATGCTCCAAAAATAAGGTATATTAATTAAAAAATATAGCCACTTAAATACTTTCATAAATGGTAGAAAGACCTTTGAAAACAATAGAATAAAAGTGATCAATACAACATTAAATGGAGACTTTTCTTTTAAAAATGACAAGATAATATATTCCACTATCCTGAATGCTTTTTATTCTTCTTTCTTAACTGAAAAGTTATAGGATAAATTTTACTGATGCTCAGTGCAGATACCTTAGGGTTCAATCTTATACAAGTTTGTTTTATAGTCTGCCATGTTCAGTACAGCTAGCTAGGATTATTTGCTTTTTTATTGAGATGTGTTGTTTGACTGACTTTATTACTTTTTGTAAAATACAAGGCTCCAGGGCATTTTTTGTTTTCTCTTCAATCTAGATTTATTTTCAGGTGGAAAACTCTTAATTGATGCAATCTATATCGTCTCTTGTGTACAGACACACATGTACATGCACTATACACTGGCACACATGCACACATGTATTGTCCCTAGAATCAGCCATGAATTACTTTGAAACTGCATTACAGCCTAATAGATTCTGTGTGGACTTCTTTCACAGGTATTTTTAATTGTGCATTTGAATCTCCATGAGGCATGTCTCTTTAAATGCTGGAAATTTGCTTTTCTGCCTCCAGCTAACTCATATGTTGCAGTAGTGATTGGAAATAATTCATTCTTTAAAATGATGCAACACAGTTGGGAGAATCTGTGCAGTTGACAAATTGTTCTTTCCTGTTATTTTGTCTTCTCCTCTGGTGGCCAAAGTGGAACACACTATTTTTAACCTGGGCCATTTCTGGTTTTACCTCTGGGTGTAGATCCTGATCATTTTTAGAATTTGATTCAGCCCAAGTCAAGATTCAGACCTGAAATTTCTGTTTCCTTGGAAACCTAAAAGAGAATTCCTTCTAAACTGGAGGCTTAAAGCTTTTGGCATTGGTCTATGATACCTAACACTCAGGCCCAGGTTTAAAATACTTGGATAAGTTTCTCACTTTTGTGGGTTGGGGGAGGCACTCTTTTTATCCCAATGAATCTCAACTGCCTATAACTATCTCAGTTCTCAGTACAAACTGGGACATTCCTGATTTTTTTTGTATTTTATGGCTCAATTAATTAAATATATTCACAAACATCAATGGAAAATTGTGCATATAATTTGTCACTTTAGAAAAATGTGCTATTCCTTGGAACAATTACTTAAGGGTCTAAAAATATGTAAAAGAAAGTAGCATATTCTTAATATCTTATTTTGTGAAGTGTACTAGATATTGACTGTGTTTATGTGAGTGTTCTATAACTTTAGAGTCTACTAGAATCACCTGGAAGCCTTGTTCAAACACAGATTGCTGAGCTCTATCACCAAAATGTCTCATTTAATATGCTTGCATGGAGTCTGAGAATTTACAGTTCTGACAATTTCCTAGGTGTTGCTGATGCTACTGATTAGGAGCCACATTATGAGACCCACTGGTCCACATGAACTTGTTCTTCACAGGTGGCATCCTTAACAAGGGGTATTAGAAAGAGCATAGTCTTAGGAGGCAGACAGAACAGAGTTTACTGAGTTTCGTTCCTTAATCTGTATCAAATTATATGATCTTGGATAAATAACTTAATATCCTTGACCTTTAGTTACCTCATTTAGTAAATGGTGAAAATAGTGATCTGGATCTGCAAATAGTCCTTTGGATCTCTTTAGAATGCCCTGATAAGTTCATTCTTATTTTCTACTATCAATAGTTCAGGATATGGTGGGTTCTGTAGATCCAAAGCAATTTCGTGATGGATAAGAACCAGTCCTCTACTTGTAAGAATTCTCAGCCTTCAAGAATTGAGAAATAATTATAGCTCAGGGCTTTTTATTTATACCCTGAATAGTTCTGGATTCTATTAAATGGTTATATAATATACAATGGCTTTAAGTTGGATTCAGTTTGGTGGAGATTAAATTGACCAGCTCCTGTACCTATGATTTGGGATCTTCCTTCTTCCCTTACCTCTCCTACAGTAGAGGCCTGTGACACTTTACCAATTTGTGTACATGGGAAGAACTGAATTTTTCTCCCCAGGGCTAGATAATCTATTATGGGCCTACCTATCTTGAATTCATAAGGTATTGAATACCTTGACCAGGATATAGCTTATAGTTCATTCATTAAAAAAAACCAAAAACTTTATTGAGATATAATTTACATACCATGCAATTCACTCATTTAAATTATATAAAATCTAGTGTTTTAAAAAATATATTTACAGAGTTGTGCATATATCACAATATAAATTTAGAACATTTTTCATCATTCTAAAAAGAATCTCCACACCTATAAGCAGTCATTCATCATTTACCAAACTCCAAATCCCAGGGAACCACTAATACATGCTCTGTCTCTAAATTTTTGCCCATTCTGGACATTTTATACGAATCGAATCATATAATACTGGTCTTTTGTGATGGATTTCCTTTGCTTAGCATAATGTTTTTAAGGTTCATTCATGTTCTAACAGATATCGATATTTCATTCCTTCCTTATTTTCAATTAATATTTCATTGTATAAATGTACAGCATTTTGCTAACCCATTCATCACTTAATAGGCATTTGAGTTGTTTCAACTTTTTGGCTATTATGAATAATACTTGAGCACATGCAAACGAGTTTCGTGTTTTTATTTCTTTCCTAAGAGTGGAATTGTTGAGTGATATGGTAATTCTATGTTTAACACTTTGTGGAACTACCAAACTGTTTTCCAAAGTGGCTGCTCAATTTTCAATTCCCACTAGTAATGAATGGAGATTCCAATAATTGTCTATCTTGTTGATTATAGTCATCCTAATGGGCGTGAAGTGGTATCTCATTGTGATTTTGATTTTGATTTCCCTAATGAATGATGGTTTTGAGTGTTATTTCATATGCTTAAAATCCATTTGTATATTTTCTTTAGAGAAATGTCTTCTCAAATCATTTATAAATATTTAATTTGAGTTGTAGGAGTCTTTTATACATTCTGGATACAAGTCATTCATCAGATATATGATTTGGAAAAAAATTTCCCATTCCATGGATTGTCTTTTCACTTCATTGACTGTGTAATTTGCAGGAACTATCTCCCATGGTCAAGGCATGGATTCTACTGGTAATAGCACAAGAGGGACACATATCTACTTCTGAAAACCCTCCACTCTTTATACGAACTCCAAAGTGTCCACACTCCTTCATTGAGTGGCACCTTTAATAATAATTGGTTTCTTCATTGTTACCAAAGTAATGCAAATCTTCAGCAAAAAACACAAATGTATTTAGGATAAAAATGGAAAATTTTATCTTATTCCTATACCTGCAACCAAATCTCTGTGTATTTATAAACATATGACTTATTAACCAGAGAATGAGATTTTTTAAAAATTTAGCATTATGATTCTTGGGTTTAAATACTTCTGATATATCATTATATATTTTGCAATTCTGATATATCATTATATATTTTGCAATTGTTTTTTTGATCAGTGTATTCATTTAAGATCCTTTTTGTTGAAGTAGTCATATTAATAAGGGATATTTTACTGTGCCATATTTTTAAGTCCAATAATTAATATTATTGGGCATTTTGGGGTACATGTACTGTTCATATATGTTCTTCTATTCATTCCTTTTCCACTTTTGCCAATTTTTCTTAAGTAGTTTGTCATTTTATTTTGATTTATATAAACTCAACATAGAAAAGATATTGTTCTAATAATATATTGTTTCATAACAATTTTATTCTCAAATTTATCATTTGAACAGAATTTTGTGGGAACATTTTATTTCTGTTCCAACTTCCTCATTTGGTTCAAATCAAAGGCTGAGAACTAGAGTCATCTGAAGACTTATTTACTTACATGTATCTTGGTTGTGCTAGATTTCATCTTGGAATTAGCTGGAACTATTGACCACACACCAACATAAGACCTCTCTGTGGCTTAGGCTTTCTCAGAACATAATGGGTGAGTTCTAAGAGCAAGCAACTCAAGAAAGGCTTGGGCAAAAAAGTATTGCCTTTCCTAAACTAGTTTTGTATATCATGCAGAGTCATTTCTGTTGCCTGTCATTCATTAGATAAAAGTACCTCAGACTGACCCATATTCAACAGGAGGATATTTAGATACTAGGCTAAACATTTGTTCGAAAAAGTGTCAAAGTTTAAAGAAATGTTTTAACACCATCACAGATATTTTAACCTTTTCTTGTAACTTATGTTTTGTTTGTTTGTTTTATTTTAAATTATTTCAATTATTGTTTGTTTCATTTCAAAGTAAATTAAGAACTGGCTCTTGGTTTTATTTTATTACTATTATTTAATATTTTTATTTTTAAAAATGTTATTGTGAATGCTTAAGTTTTTCAGTACTCTATACTATACTTTGTGCACTACCACTCTACACTAAAAATACTCTGCGCTAATTTTATTTTCTAGTAAGTAATCTAAAGAATATATTTTTCTTCTAAATACTATAGATGACGTGAACAGAATTCTCTCATTTCCAATCACTTAAAAAATCCCTAATTTTGGTTTCAGTTTCCTCTATAATCTAAATTATTTAGAAGATATATTATGTATATTTAATTTCTAAATTGGTTATTTTTGGCGTTTTTCTGTTGTTTTTACATAACTTTTCTACTTGCTTATTTCTTTGTATAATTTAATGAGATGTATGTATCACTTATACTGTGTGTATCACACTATAATATATATTTGTATGTAAATTTTCTTATCTGAGTATATTTTATTTTATTTGCTAAAAGTCCTCACATATGAAATATCTCTTATAAAACTTTTCTTCGACTCCTTTTTATTACATTATATCCACTTCACAAACCAATTTCTGAAGTAAATACTAAAACTCTCACCTTATAATTGTTGTGCCATAAAGCTTCTATGAAATATTTATGTCTGTTTCTAACTGTCTTTCCTATATTCGTTTAACAAGATGTCCCTTTAAATAGAATATCTTGTTAATAGGGACTACGTGAAATTTATACTCACTTTTCTAGTGTCTAGTGGTAAAAATAAAAATCGCTTTCAATCATATCTTTATTCTAGGAAACGGTCATTTTTGTGTTTCTTATGTGTTTCAAATGTAGAGGAAGAAAAATGTGGGCTAAAATGGCATAGATGATAGAGGCTTTGCTCAACTCCTCTTGTGACTACATCAAAGTTGTGACAAAAATAAAAAAGAGTGAACAGCAAGCAGAGTCACCCAGGATCTAGATGAACAGAAGTCTTATAACTAGGGAGAAAAATAAGAAATCACCCTGCAATGGTAGGCGGTAGGAAGGGGCGAAGATGCAAGGCTGCAGGACTGGAGTGGCTGAGTGGGACAGAGGCTACGGCAGCTGCAGCTGGCTTCAGACTTGTCTTAAAGGCGTCATGTCCACAACTGGACTTTTACGATTTTGAACTCACTCATCTGTGTACCAGCACCAGGTGGGCTGCTGTGAGGGGCACCAGGAACTTATAGGGGGACACTGAGTTGTCAGAGAGAGGGCAGGAAGTGAGGCTTTCTTCCAGGCAGAAGTGCTGGCAGTATCCATTGTTCCTCTGCGGAGCTCTCCCTGCTCCCTGTGCGCAGATGCAGCACTGCCATAGCTGAGATATCATCAAGTAAATAACAGAGGTTGCTCTGCCCAGAGGAATCCCTGAAACAACTCCTCCCCCAACTCATGGCTCTACCCAAGCCACATCCAGTGGTGTCTTCTGAGTATGTACTGTGCCCTTGCTGAGCAGCTCCAAGACCCACACTGGTGGCAGCTGGTTTTGGTTTCTGGCGTGGCTTCTTGAGGCAGCTATATGTACAGCATCTGTGGATTGCTTGCTAAATCTTTACAGATGGCCCCAGAGGGGCACAGGCTTGGGCTAAACTTGCCCTGCAGTTGAATCCCTCTCAGGACTATACCACTGGACACCTACTACACAAAGCCACACTAAGACCAGGAGACTTAGGAAGCTTTCCTTAGTGCATAAAAACAGACACAGAAAGGTAGTCAAAATGGGAAGACAAAGAAGCAGAAACCATGAGAGAACAGAACAGAGATCCAGGAAAAATGGAGTCAAGCAATCCAATAGATGCAGAGTTCAAAACACTGGTTATAAAGATGCTCAATGAACTTTTGGGAAGTGTAGACAAATTCAGTGAGAACTTCAACAAAGAGATAAAAAACCTAAAAATGGAAATGGAAATTATTAAAAAAGAACCAGTCAGAAATAAAGAACACATTATCTGAGATAAAGAGTATATTAGATGGAATAACCAGAGTGGATAAAGAAGAGTATTAAACCACCAATACAGAGGATGGAGAAGCCAAGGACACTCCATCAGAATGGCAAGAAAAAAGAAGCCAAGAATATAATAATAATTTAAGGGGTCTATGGGACAAGATTAAATATGAAAACATCCATGTCACAGGGGTACTTGAAGGGGAACGAGAAGTTGAAGAGGCTACTTGAAGAAATAATGATGGAAAACTTCCCTCACCTGGTGAAGGAAATAGACATACAACCCCAGGATGCTCAGAGAGTCCCAAAAAAGATGAACTCAAAGAGGCCCACACCAAGACACATTATAATGAAAATGCCAAAGGTTAAATACAAAGATAGAATCTTAAAAGCAGCAAGAGAAAAGCAGTTACCTACAAGAGAGCACTCATAAGACTGTCAGCTGATTTCTCAAAACTATGCTGGACAGAAGGACTTGTCACAAAGTATTCAAAGTAATAAAAACTAGGATCTGCAACCAAGAATATTTTATTCAGCAAAGCTATCATTTACAGTTAAAGGACAGATAAAGAGCTTCCCAGACACCGCCCCCCCTCCAAAAAAAAGCTAAAGGAATTTATCTGTACAAGTCAGTATGATAGGAAATGCTGGAGAGACTTCTTTAAGAAGAAAAAAACATGTATCAAAAACAGGAATAAAGAATGGTAATAACTACATTTCTATCAACAAGTACCTCAAATGGAAAAAAATTAAGTGCTTCAAATAAAGGATAGGGTGTCTGAATGGATAAGAAAATAAGATCCCTACATATGCTGCCTACAAGAGACTCACTTCAGACTAAAAGGAAGGGTATGGAAAAAGATATTGCCTTGATGGACCTAGAGGGTATTGCGCTGAATGAAGTAAGTCAGAGAAAGAGAAGATAAAGACAAATACTGTATGATTTCACATATGTGTGGAATGTAAAGAACAAAATGAATAACAGCAACAATAAAAATGAAAACAAACTCATAGATACAGAGAATATTTTTAGGGCTAGTAGATGGGAGGATGGGAGGGGTGTTGGGGGGGACAGTGTAAAAGGGCAAAGGGATTAAGAAGTACAAGTGGATAGTTACAAAATAGTCATGGAGGTATAAAGTGTAGCATGAGGGAAATAGTGAACAATGTTGTAATAAATATGTAAGGGAAGAGGGTTACTAGATTTAGTGGGGTGATCACTTTTTGAGTTATATAGATCTCTAATCACTATGCTGTACAACTGAAACATAATATAATAGACAATTAGTTGCTCATGTTTACATTGTACAATTGTACTATGTTGGTTGGAGCAATTAATTATTGTATGCCAACTATAATTTTTAAAAAAACTAATTAAATTGTACAATGTAAATATGATCAACTTGTCATCTATTATATTTCAATTAAGCTAAAAAAAGGAAAAAATGTAGAGTAAGAAAGTATCAAATTTTTTTGTGAGTATATTTTATTTTCTGTAGAACAGCTTGGCAAAAACTACCTCAGTCCTTGTTATTCAGCAAGTTTTGCTATGGAAGACCTGGATCAATTTACAAAAGGTGGATCAACATATCCACTTAAGAAGTCCAAGATCCAAGGTTAAGAAGAAAATTGCAATGGAAAAATAGCCCTGACCAACCAAGTTCTAGTGATGGGAAAAGCCAGAGAAAATTCTGAAATAATATTACCTTTAAGAAAGAAAGATGGCCTTGGATGGTGATTTAGCTTTGAGACAATGAATTATTTGTTACAGGTGGCAACAGTGCAATAAGAGCATGTCAGAGGACATCTGACCTATGTTGAGGAGTGTGTATCTATGTGGGGGGACCTTTTCTTGAGAAAGTTGAAGTTTAAAAGACAAGTCCCATTTAACTGGCAGTTTTATTTCCAGAATCACAATGCCAGAATTAATGTGGACTCCTTCTTGCAAGTATATAAAAATATTGAGCAAGATATAACAACAACAACATAAATGACTAATATTGAAAGAAAGATATGAAATTTCTTTTGAAGAAATAAAGCAGGATCTTAACCCTTTGTAAGGTGATGTAACAAGGATCTGGAGAAATGTCAGAAGTGAATTTAATCTGGGGATCTATCATCTACAAGACTGAAAAAGATGTTTCCATTGGGCCTTGAAAGCGGCAGAGAACCTTGAAGGAAGGCTGAATCAACAAAAGGCAAAGTGGCAAAGAAGCTTGAGTCTGTCCTGGTACTCTAGGTGACTAGAGACACTGGCATGGAGTCTTAAATGAAAAATCAACACGCTACTGGAATCCTGAAGGTAGTGAAATTATTGAGATTATTCTAAACAATAAAACAAACAACTGCAAAAAATACACACACACATTCACACACACAAAGACAATTGGCAAGAGGAAATTAAAACCCACTCTATAGTACCTTTGCATAATAGAGGGCACATTTGATTCCCTTGAGGGACTCAGCATAGAAAATAGATCAAAATTAAGAATACTCTAATGAGTGACTAGAGCCATTTGAAAAGCACAATTAATATGTTAAAATGATTAAACTGATAAAGCAAGGATTAGAAAAAATAAAACTGTAGAGCAGCCATATTTTTAAAAGATTCAAAACCTCTAGAAATAAAATGATAGCCTTTGATATAAAAAGTCTCAATGAATATTAAATAGCAGATTAGGTATATTGAAAAAGTAATTTAATGAACTGAAAGATGAATTTAGAAAATTATCTACAATGTAGCACAGAAATGGAAAAAGAAAATATGAGAGGTAAGAGATATAAAGAAGAGAATGTGACCATATCTAAGAATCAATCTATTAAAGATATACGAAGCTATTACAGATAAAAGTTTAAAATTTTACAAAGTATATAAAAGAAAGCCTGTATTAATAGAGCAGGTATCTCATTTCATGAATGAAAGACTCATCATCTAAAAGATGTCACATCTTCTCAAATGCAAATAAACATCTAAATGTGTTTTTCACAGAGCTTAACAGAGTGATCTTACATTCAGACAGATAAGCACATTTCCAATAACAGCCATGAAATTTTTAGAACAGAATAAGGTGGGAGATAAGTGGAGAGATATTTCTGTACCAGGTACTCAAATAAGTTATAAAGCTAAAGTAATTAGAATAGTGTGACACGGGCAGAGAAGTGGATTTACAGGCAAATAGAATAGATTAATTGGCAAACAGAATGGAATAGAGAGCCAGGAAGTGAACTCTTTATGGGAACTTGGTATATAATAAGCCAGTTTATAAAACAGTAAAGAAATAATTGTCTACTCTGAGAGATGGCAAGTTTCTTCTTTTTTTTTTCTTTTCAATTTTCTTAAATTTATTGAGACTTGTTTTGTTGCCTAACATGTGGTCTATCCTGAAAAATGTTCTATGTGCCCTTGAGAAGAATATATATTCTGTTGTTTTGAGGTGATATGCTCTAAAAATATCAATTAAATGCATCTGGTCTAGTGTGTCATTTAAGCCCACTGTTCCCTTGTTGATTTTCTGCCTGGAAGATCTGTGTCCACTGGTGTCAATGAGGTGTTAAAGTACCCTACTATAACTATGTTACTGTTGATCTCTCCCTTTATGTCAGTGCCAGTTGCTCCAGGAGTGTCCCTTACATGGTTTGTGTGTGCTTTCCTGTTGTAAGGCTTGATGTCGTACATTAGTGGGTGGATTGACTTACAAGCTGACTAGTTGTGAGGACTGGTCATGCCACAGAATATGAACTGCTGTGTTGGGGCTCAGCAGCTGAAGGAGTCTTAGGTGGTATGTGAGTTGGATGAGGTGAGGTCACAGGGAGTTACCAAGGTAGAATAGGTGGTGTTCCTGGGGTTTGTGCAGATTCAGATTTGGTGCCATTACTGAGCCTGTGGCCATTCACAAAAGTCTCAGATCATATGGAGGCTAGCCCTGCCCACCTTGGGCCTGCAGATCCCTGAGTTTTGTTCAAGAAATACTGCAATTTGGGCTGTGACTGGTTGCCTGCCACCTGAATTGTCTCTGGAGGTGCATTAGCCGAGGCCCTATTGCTGCTAAAAGAGCCTCCTGGCAAATTTCTTCATAATGGACCAGATAGTAACAATTTTAGGTATTATGGGCCATATGGTCTCTGTCACAACTATTCAGCTCTGTATTGTAGCACAAAATTAGCCAGATACAATATGTAAAGAAATGAGGGGGTCTGGGCTACAGTAAAACTTTACCAAAAATAGACAGATGGTCCATAGGCCACAGCTTGCCAGTCTCTGATTTGTTTAATTAATTGTTTTCAGATATATGACAATTTGATTTGGAAAATTACAAAATTAGATCTCCACCTCACAATGCACATAGGATAAATTCCACATGGACTAGTGCTCTAAATATGAAAAGGAAACCTATAGAATTCTTAGAGAAAAATATAGGAGAATATCATAGTAGGATAAGGTTTCTTTAAAAAAAACACAAAAATTAAAATAAATATTTTGATAAATTTGGATTGTATTTTTAAAATTTCTATAGGTCTAACTACATTACATGAGCTAAGTTTTAAAATAGGTGATAATTTGAAAGATGATATTTGCAACATATATAACCAGGCAAGAATTTGTTTAAAAATGCTTATAAAATACTTGTAGACCAATAAGACAAACTAACCAAAATAAAAATCAAATGGGCAAACAACAACTTGAATCAATTTAATCATGGATATGAGAAGGTAGAAAGTTAAATGCAGGTGCTTTAAATTTAAGTACTTACAGTCATATTTGAAAGCAATTTGCCAATAATCAGTAAGGTTGAAGTTGTGCATACACTAACATGTAACAATTTCCAGTATATATTTAGGAGACAATCTTACCTATATGCATATGGAGACATGCAAGTGTTTTACTGTGGTATTGTCTATAGTAGCAAAAAGAAAGGCAAGCCAAAAATAAATATTCATCAACAGAGGAAAGATGAATACTTCCAGTGTTAAAGAATACATTATTTTCACACATACTGATATTTATGTTTATCAGAATTATGACATTGAGTGAAAATGTCATCCAGAATTATAACTATAATAATATTACCTTTATGTAACAATGAAAAATGCAAAATGCAATGCAATATATTGCTGTTCTAGTCAAAGAGAGAGAGACAGAGAGACAGAGAATAAATAAATAATAAGGATATATGGATTTGTGGACTTGTATAAAAAGGATAACCACAAAATTTAAGATAGTGGATGACTCTTGTGAAGGAAATAGGAGAATGAAATTGGAAAAAAAATCGACAGGAATATTTACTATAGCTGTAATTAAAAATTTTTTTAAGCGACCCTAAGCAATTTCAACAATGATAACTTTATTATATATGAGTTGCTGGTACCACTGGCATAACATTTTATTTTTGTAATTTTCTCCATGTTTGCATAACTTAATCATTTTTAGCAGGGGAAAGAGCAAATATATATACACACACATACATATAAAACATATGTGTATATATTTATATACATGCACACATATATACACAGATGAAAAGAGTGAGGATGAGTGATAGAGATTGAATTATTCAAGCAAAACTGTGCGAAGGAAATAAAAGAAATTGAGAAACTTCAGGATTGCTGGTACAAGATAAGTTTCGAAATATTAGTAGGTAAGAAATTATGCAAAGCATTGTTAAGCAGCAGAAACTTCCACTGAAGGTTTTTAGATCGAGGTGGAAGAGAAAATGATTATAATAAATTCTGTTTTAAAAGATCCTGAACAATGAAGCATAGAGAATATACTGGGAGGTATACCTCAACATTGTGGATCAAACACTTAGAGGCCTATTTCAGTAGTCCCAAGAAAAACCAATGGCAGCTTGTAGTACTTTACAATATAATATCAATAGGACTTAGCGATAAATTAAGGGAAGAAAATGAAAGTATCAAAATGATTCAGAATATTTGACCTATGCTATGCCATTAGTCATAGGCTACAGGAGAAAGTGAAGTTCACAATTTCAGTTTGAATATGTTCAGTTTGATGTGAACTTGAGACATGTAAGTGGAAATGTCAAGTCATTCTGGATCTCAGTGGAGCAGTTCAGGTTGGAAATAGAGAATTTTGCATATTTTGGTAATTGAAATCATGGACTAATATTGTATAGCGTAGGAGAGCATAGAGTCAGAGGAAAATGACCCTGATCTTTAATCTTGAAGAAGCTCAGTTTCAAATGTCAATATGAAGAAGAGGTGCATGGAAATGAGACTAAGAAATTGTCATGGGTTAGGAAGAAAACCTGGATACAGGCATGTCAGTAATGTAAAAAGATGACAATGCTTCAAGAAAAAAGTAGTCAAATAGGATTGAAAGCTAGTGACAGGTGAAATAGGATGAAATCTAAAAATTACCTACTGGATTTAGTGTTACTGTTACCATATAAAGAGCTGCTTTAGTTTCACAATAAGGACAGCTGTTTTGTCTGAAAATTCAGGAACTGATGGGTAAATAAAAACTCTGAATATAAACATTTTGAAATTGGTTTGCCTAAAAGGAGCAAGAGATGGTTATATCTGGAAAAGGTTGTGGGTCATAATTTGATATAGTACATTAAATGGAAAATTAAACTAAAAGAAAGGTGTTGAATATACCAGACAGAAAGACAAACATTTTGAGGTTAATGAAAATGGAGATTCTAAACATGGGTAAAGGAATAAGTCTCAAATACAAGGAAGGACAATATTTCCTCTGTAAAAAAAGGAAATGGAGGTAGATATGCTGGTCAGTCTGCTTCTCAGAGAGAAGCTGAAGAATTCTGATCAGAGTTTTGCTTAGGTAGTAGTCTAGGCATCTGTAGGGACTGCAGGTTGAAAATGAAGGGTAGAGTGTTTGAGGAGCATGGAAAAGGTATAAAATAGTTATTGCAGAGGGTGAGATAACAAGTCAAAGAAAGAATCAGAGTAAGATCACCCAGCAGTTTTGAATGCTTGTTTGAGATCATGAATTTCTGGTGGTAACAATGTGCAATGACAAGTGAAATTCCCTAGCTGCCTTTGGTTCTTCTGATATAGGCGTACAGAAAATATACAATGTGGGATATGCTAGGTGGTATTTTGCTCCACTAGTGCATTAACAACTCAAGAATTTTCTGCACTGGGTGGAATTGCCCGGAATCTAAGTTGTACACAAAAAGTACATGAAAGGACTGATGGAATGTTTTATAACTGGTGTCTTCTTTTGGGGGAGGAAGATAAAAAATTAAATTGCCCGATGATATTTTGAAACAAATTTTCCTGTGGTTCATGGATAATAAAGTTTCTGAGCTCTTATTTGCCCCATATATCTTTTTTTCCCATTCTGTGTGTGAATTGTAACTTAATAAAGTCAGCACTTATGTATCCATCACCCAGACAATTAGAGCATCTCCAGTGCCCAGAAGAGCACAGTGTATTTATCACTAATTACAGCTTCATCATTCTCCCCTAGCGACGATCATTATTCTGAGTTTTATGATAATCGTTTTCTTGTTTTTCTTCATAATATTATCACCTATGTATGTATTCCTATAAATTATATCTTAGTTCTTTTCTATATTTTAAATTATAATGTGCAATCATACAATATGTGTACTTTGGTGATTTTTGAGCTTAACCCATGCTTTTCAAGTGGCTATACATTGATTATTTTCATTGCTATTTCATTTTGTAATATTTCATAGTTTATACATTTGCTGTCTATGGACATTTATATTGTACATATTTTGCAGTTACTGTGAACAATACATGTAATCCAATATACATGTGCTTGAGTTTTCTAGGAATGGAGCTGCTGGACGATAAGGAATTATAGCTTAATACTTAGTAGGAAATGATAAACAGAATTCCATAACAATTGTACAAATTTACATCCTACCAGGAATTTATGAGAGTCCTTACTGCTCCTTATCCCCATACCATTTGATATAATCAGATTTTTAATTTTTCTAAATTTAGTGGGAATGTATTTAATTTTGGCTTTAATCCCATTACATCGGATTTAATCCCATTTCAATTTCCTTTTCAGGAAATGCTCTTCAAGTCTATTGTCCATTTTTCCATTGAGGTGTCTTTTTTCCTATTGACTTATAGCAATTATTTTTTCTCCAGTTTATTAAAAATAATTGACATACATCCCTGTACAAGTTTAAGGCATATAGCGTGATACATCCCAAGTACTTATTTATCTTATAATTGAAAGTTTGTACCTTTTGACCACCTTCCTCTAGTTTCTCCTCCCCCTCCTCCCTGCCTCTGGTAACAAGTCTCATCTCTTTTTCTATGAGTTTGGTTTAATTTGTTTATTTTTTTAGACTCCACACTTAGGTGAGATCATATAGTATTTGACTATGTCTGACTTATTTCACTTAGCATAATGCCTTTAAAGTTGATCTATATTGTTGCAAAGGGTAGAATTTCCTGTTCTTTTTAAATAGCTGAATAAGATTATGTGTGTGTGTGTGTGTGTGTGTGTGTGTGTGTGTGTGTGTATGTATTCATACATAGATGGACATTTAGGTTGTTTCCATGTCTTGGCTATTGTGAATAATGCTGCTATAAACATAGGGTGCAGATATCTTTTAGAGTTAGTATTTTTGTTACCTTTGTATATATTCCTAGAAATGGAATTGTTGGATTACATGGTAGTTTGATTTTTATATTTTTCAGGATCCTTTATACGTTGTAGCTGCACCAATTTACAATCTCACCAATAGTACACAGAGTTTTGTTTTATCCACATCTACATCAGCATTTATTATATTCTGTCTTTTTGATGATAGGCATTCTAACAAGCGTGAGGTAAAATCTCATGGTTTTAATTTGCATTTTCCTAATGACTAGTGATATTGAATGTATTTTTATGTATTTGTTGGACTTTCACACATCTTTTTTGGACAAATGCCTATTTATGTCCTCTTCCCATTTTTAACTATGGGTTATTATTATTATTATTATTATTTGCTATTGAGTTATATGAGTTCTTTATATAGTTTGGCTATTAATCCATTGCTAGATATATGGTTTGCAATTTTTTTTCCATTTTATAGGTTGTCTTTTCACTTTGTCGATGCTTTCTTTTGCCATCAGAACCTCTTTAGTTTGATGTAGTCCCACTTGTTCATTTTTTATTTTGTTGCTTGTGCTTTAGGTGTCATATTCAAAAAATCATTACCAAGATCCATATCAAGGAGATTTGTTCTTATGTTTTTCTAGGAATTTCATGATTTCAGGTCTTACATTTAAGTCTTTAATCCATGTCAAGTCAATATTTGTGAGTGGTGTAAGTTATGGGTTCAGTTTTATTATTTTACATATGAATATTCAATTATTCCAGCACCATTTATTAAAGAGACTGTCTTTTCTCCATTGAATATTCTTTTCTCTTTTGTCAAATATTAGATGGCCATATATACTTGGGTTTATTTCATAGCTTTCACTTCTGTTCCATTGTTCTATTTGTTTTTATGCCAGTATCATACTCTTGATGACTATAGCTTTATTGTATAGTTTAAAATCAGGAAGTGTGATACCTCCTGCTTTGTTTTTCTTTCTCAGAATTTCTTTGGCTATTCAGGTCTTTTGTGGTTCTATATAAATTTTAGAAGTGGAATTTTGCCAATGTAATTTTAACATTATTTTAGAACTTAACTATGATTATATATTTAGCACTTTCAGTGAGATTTACACTTATATGTTTTAATGATGTTAATCACTGTTCTTTTGAAATATAAACTCCCTTTAGCATTTCTTTAAGGAAAGTCTGGTAGTAATAAACTATCTCAGCTTTTGTTTGTTAGGTAAATTCTTTATTCCTCCTTTGTTTCTGAAGGTTAGTTTCTCTGGGTATAGAATTCTTGGTTGACAATTATTTTCTTTCAATATTTTGAATATGTCTTCTCATTCTCTTCTGTCTTGAAAAGTTTTTGTTTGGAAATCTACTAATAGTCTTATGGGTGTTCCCTTGTATATAGCTTGTCTCTTTTTTCTTGCTGCTTTTGAAATTCTTTCTTTGACTCGTGACAATTTAATTATAATGTGTCTCAGAGTTGCCCTATTTGGGTTCAACCTATTTAGATCCTTGGGCCTCACAGATCTGGAAGTTTGGTTCAGCTTTCAGCATTATTAATTTAAATATACTTCCTGTCCTTTTCTTTCTGGAATTCTCATAATGTGAATTCCTATAATTCCCGTAAGCTTTTGTCACTCTTTTCTTATTAATTTTTCTACTCTGAATGGGTAATTTCCAGTGTCCTATCTTCTAGCTTGCTGTTTCTCTCTTCTGTATGGTCGAGTCTACTTTTGAAACTCTCTACTGAATTCTTCAGTTCAGTTATATTTTTAACTCTAAGGTACCTTTTTTTGATGGTTGCTATTTTCTCATCAAACTCCTTTTGTCCATGCATTATTTTCCTAATTTTGTTTAAACTGTCTCTGTGTTTTCTCATAGTTCACTAAACTTCCGTAAGAGTATTATTATGAATTATTTGTTTGACAGTTCATAGACCTCCATTTCTTTACTGTCAATTATTAGAGGTCTATTAGTTTCCTTTTGTAGTGTCATATTTACCCAACTTTTTGTGATTCTTGATTTCTTACATTGGTATCTGCACACTTGGGCAATGAGGTTCTTCTTCCAGATTTTGTAGGTTTGCTTTGGCAGAGACAGTTTTTCACCACTCATCTCAGTTTAGGTTTCTGGGCATGTCTGCTGGTAATGTCTTTGGGCAGGTGGGGCCTGTTACTATAATCTGTTTTGGGGTAAGACAACTGTCTGAGCTCTGAGGATAGGGATGTGGTAGAGATGTGTCACTGGGTAAGAATGGTCACACAGGACTGCTGGCTTGCTATTCTACACATGTGAGACTGTAGGATGGACTTTGCAGTTGCCTAGAATTTCTGGTCTGGCTTAATAGATGATCTGGATTGTGTATTATATTCAGTAGTGATTTGGGCTGTGAATTAACTTCTCTGCCTTGGCAGGGTAGCATGCTGGGTCCCAGGGCCTATACAGCTTATTTTTGGGGGGCCCAAATCAAACCTGAGTATGCACTGAATTTCTTGGTTAGGTGAGGCCACTGGTTTTGCTCTGCAGATGAGAGCAACCACAGGCTATGCTCTCTGTTCAAGTGCCACTATATGTAGGGCTAGGGAATGGACTATGCAGCTTCCTATGTTCTCCAGCTAAGCTGAACAGGCTGAAGGCTTCATTCAGCAATGAGAAAGGCTACAAATTAGATTTCCTACCTGGGTGCAGTGAGAGAAGGAGTTCTAAAACCAGTAAAGCTCTTTGTATGTTGTCTCAATTCAAGGCGACCTGCACTACATATTCCCTGACCAGCTCAATCTTCCCTTCTCTCTGATCAAGTGCTACTGAGATGTATAATTTTAAGTGTTTTCACCAGCCCTTCTGAGTAGATGGGGCTGGAAGGCAAGCTCCACAGAGAGTGGTGCTGTGACTCAGCACTTTGCTTGGGTGTGGGGAAACTGGTCTCTAGGGCTGACAAAACCTGTTTGAGACCCAATCAGGTAGATATACACCTGCGAGGAGAGAGAAAGATGGCTGTAGTCAGGCTGCTTCCCGACATCCTTAGCAACTTCCAAGAGGAAGTGAGTCAGCACTTCTCCCCTTATGTAACCATGTGCATATTTAGGCTTCTATAACTTGGCAGTGTGCCACTATTGTTTAACCTGTGTATAAAAAGATGCTGTAGTCCTGCGAGGCTACGGTTGTGCCCTTGCTGGAATATGGCTCCTGCATTTTCTTCCAACTGCCTGAGCTTTGTACTCCTTACCTCAGTACCTTGAACCTGCAACAACACACTTGGCATCACAAACAGGATTCCCACGTAAGGGAGCCATCTGCCCCACCAGAGGATGGGAAAGACATGTGGCCCTCATAGAGCAAGTGGTATACTATTATGACATTTTTGATGACTTGGACTCCACTTGAGCCTTCGGAAGCAGTTGATGGGTCCCCAATAAGTATTGAGAAGGCGCTCCACTCCCTGGATGAGCAGCCGCTGGAAAAATAATGAGCTGTGGCTGGCCAAGTGGGCTGATTGCTCTTCACAGCTTTGAAGTAGAATATAGACAAAGCTCTAACAGAGGCCATGCAGATACAGAAGCTTTGGCAACCGGTGGATGCCTTTGATGCCATGGTGCAACAACTGGAAGTTGAGCTCCAAAAAAGTCCACTGTCAGAGCTGCCCTCAGAGGTAGGGGAAGACGTCCTGGAAAATGCCCACCCACAGTTACGGCATATAGTACACCAAAAGGTAAGGCATGAACAACCCCTGGGTCCAGGTGGGGTGAAAGCTGGTGGCCCCACGGTGACAGAATTCACCACTTATACCCCATATACACCCACAGAATTGCAGGAATTGGGGGACAAAAGTTAGCAGTAACCTGGTGAAAGGTTGCTGGCCTGGTGCATGTGCCTTTGGGATGGGAGGGCTGACATTATCTCATGCTCCCCCACTGAGATAGAAAAGTTAGCATCCATAACCATACAGCCCTCAACACAACAGCATCTATAGAACAGCCACCGCTTAGCTCATGATCAGCCTACCTTAATGGAATGGCTTACTGCCACTGTGTGGACAGTTTGGAATGATGCTGAAGAACTCTCAGACCATGTGAGTAAATGGCAAACATATGCTGAATTAGTGAAGATTATTTGTGAACCAGGCATGCAAGAAGCTATGTTTAATTTGAAAATGTGGGGACCAGATGATGAACGGTTTATGATTGGCATGCGAGACCTAGTGTTAAGGACTGCCTCCTCTACTGCTTTTGGCTCATTAGTTGCTATCCTGGCTTCTTATGTGGGGAAATATATACATGAAATGACTATAGCAATGGCTGCCCTGGGGTGTGTAGAGGGGAGACGCCGTGAGGAAGTGGGCAGAAGTATCCATGTGATAATGCCAAGACCCCTAAGGACTGAGAAGAAAAAGAAAGGCTGTATGCAGGGTCCTGTTCAGGTTACCAGAACGCAAATGTGGACTGATATGCTAGCTGTAGGAATTGATCAAAACAAGATAGAACACCAGCCTAATGCAGTGTTATTAGAGTTGTGGCAGCAGTTAAAACCTGAATAGCAATTCAAGTGTGGGCAGAAACCTCCCACCAAAAGAGCTAGGCTTGTGGCCTTGACAAACTTTTTGAAATCCCAGAACTCTCTGTTGACCCTATATGGTTAGGGAGAAGGCCAAGGGGCCCTTTTGGAGCAGATAAATGGGGATTGGAGGCTGCACATGTAATTGGCAATCCGCTAGTCCCCATACAACGTGCAAAGAGTCCTAGCACTGGTCAATAGTGGTGCCAACTATAGTCTTATCTATGGAAATCCAGACAGATTCCCTGGACCAGCAGCCTATATAGATGGCTATGGGGGAAAGATTATTTAGACCAAAGCTGTGACTTTGCCTCTTGGAATAGGATATTTGCTCCCACGTCCGTATAAAGTGTGTTTCTCCGGTGACAGAATATATCTTAGAGGTGGATGTGTTGCAAGGGCTCAATCTGGAAACCTCTGCTGGTAAATTTCATTTGCAAGTCCAGATGGTGAAGACTTTAGTGGGGACATACTCATCACCCGCCACAGGAAGTGCTAGAACCAAGGTGCATTGTCAATGTTAAGCAATATCGTTTGCCTGGTGGACATGATGGAATCAGGGCTATGATACAGGAATTGGAAAAAGCTCAGATTGTGCACCCCACTCATAGTCTGTCTAATGCCCAGTATGACCAGTGAAGAAGCCTGATGGCTCATGCAGGATGACTATGGAATACTGAGAATTGAATAAAGTGACTCCCTCACTGCATACAGCAGTACCATCCATCCATAATCTAATGAATCAACTGACTATAAGGCTGGGAACATGTCACTATGTTTTGATTTGGCCAACACTTTTTTCTCCATAGATTTAGCTCTCATGAGTCAAGACCAATTTGCCTTCATGTGGGAAGGAAGACAGTGGACTTTTGTGGTATTACCCCAAAGCTACTTACATAGCCTAACAATTTGCTATAGGCTGGTACTCAGGATCTGGCAACCTGGACCCGATCAGCAACATGGAATTGTTTCAGTATATTGATGATATCATGTTAACCTCTGCTTCCCTTACAGCTCTAGAACAAGAGGCGTCGGTGCTGTTACAGCACTTGAAAACATGTGGCTGGGTGGTAAATGCAGCCAAGGTTCAGGGATCCGGCTTATCTGTCAAATTTGTGGGTGTTGTCGGTCAGGTAAGACGAAAGTTATCCCTGATGCTATAATCGATAAGATACAAATATATCCACGACCCACTACAGTTAAAGAATTACAGTTATGTGGGCCTTTTGGGGGTACTGGAGAGTGTTTATGCTCCACCTAGCACAGCTAGCATGACTATTATATGGCCTGATCAAGAAGGGAGCTGCTTGGAACTGGGATGAAAGAGTAGAGAAGGTGTTTACTGCCACCAAGTGGGCGGTGCAGCAAGCCCAAGCTCTGCCGTTAATAGCAGGAGGATATGGCTGGGAACTATGGCAACATTCGGAACTAACCAGGACCCTGGTGGGTTTTTGGTACCAATTATGGAAAGGTGCAGAGACCTGGTACTCCTTAATAGAGAAGCAATCAGTGCTGTATATACAGCCTTGCAGGCCACTGAGGCAGTGACTGGCGTGGCCAAAGTGCAGGTGCACACTACTTACCCTATACAAGGTTGGTTTTGTACATGGTATAGGCCTCCAAAACAGGTGTGGCCTAAACCCCTACCCTGACTAAATGGGGTGCTTATCTGGAACAATGGAGTACCATAGTTTCTAGCTCTCTAGCCATGGAATTACAGATGGTTTTTGGTCCAGTTGAGTTTAACACTGATAATATATCTCATGCAGTATTTCTTACAGATTTAGAAATGTTACCCTAAAAAGGACAGAAGCCGCCCATACCCGCTGGTATGTGGTACACAGATGGGTCCAGTAGAGGGCGTGGAGCCACGTGGGTAGCTATAGGGGTGCAACCAGCTACTGACCACATTTGGTGTGATGCAGGTACAGGCCAAAGCAGCCAATGGGCTGAACTATGGGCTACGTGGGTGATTATAGCCCATGAAGATGGCCTATTGACTATTTGTACTGACAGTTGAGCGGTGTTCAAAGGTTTGACATAATGGTTGCTTACATGGCAAAACTGGTTTGTGGGCCATAGGCCTTTATGGGGACAAGCCATGTGGCAAGAAATTTGGGAGACAGGACAAGAAAAGGATGTAACTGTTTATCACATTATGGGTCATGTCCCGTTGGTAATTCCAGGAACTGATGAGGTGAATGCACTCTCCTGTGTGTGATGGCTGGAAAAGGCTCCTGCCACTGATGTGGCACACTGGCTCCACAGACGATTACAACACATAGGTGCCAAAATATGTGGACAATAAAACAACAATGGAACCTTCCCTTGAAATAGGAAGATGTCACAGATGCCTGTGCCAAGTGTCCGGTGTGCAGCTGGGATATGCTGCACCCTCACCTGTGAAACGGGAGCATGCGCAAGTAACAAGGGGAAAGGTCCCATGAACCATGTGGCAGATAGATTACATAAGACCTCTTCCAAAAGCTGAAGGGGCATCTTATGCCTTTACAGCCTATTAGGGAGTACTAGGTCTCTGCATCTTTCCATAACTGGTACCAAAAATCCACCAGAGTCCTAGTTTGTTCGGAACATAGACATGGCCACTGGGCTATTGTTTGCATGGTGCCATGTGGCCGCAGACCAAAAACATACTATCCAAACTCTCAAATGGTTAAATGCTTTTAACATTAGACTGTTAGCAGTAGAAAGTGACCAACAGACTCATTTTACTAGGAGTGTGGTCCAAATGTGGGCCAAGCAAATGGACATTCAATGGAAATTGCATGCCCTGTATAATCCCCAAGCAGCAAGCATGATTAAACAGTATAATGGGCTGTTGAATCGGCGCCTATGAGTAACCGTCAATCCCCCAGGACTACGAGGTTGGGTATCTCACCTATGGGACGTGTTGCGGGGCCTGAATGCGCAACCTCGAGCTGGAGGTCCCACCCTAGTAGAGTTGCTATTACAAAGGGCTGCCGCTCCAATTCAATTACAGGTAACTACCACCGAAACTCTGTTGAAACCTGGTCGTGGACTAAATGATAACATACTCCAACCTGCCTCTACTTGTCTGAAAATGGGAGAAACAGTGCAATTGATTTGGCCATAGAAAATAAAGGCCCCACATTGTCTATGGGTAGGTCTAATAGCCCCATGGGGCAAGGGGTTAGAGGTAAACTTATAGATCATTCGTTGGGTAACAGCCAACTGGCCACCACAAATAATTGTGAGATATCCCATAGGAGAGATAGATGAAGAAGAAAGTATCATCCTAAGGGGGAACCTTTGTGTTGTTATTGTGGCCTATCATGAGTTCTCCCATATTGTGTCATGTTGACACGGTGGAATCAATGCCGCAGGGATATAGATATGGTACCGACAGCCAGACCGTTCCCCCTCAGTGGCAACAATCTTATCACAAGATAACACTTTAGCATGCATCCTTACTGATGGAAAAGACTTACCTGTGTTGGTACTATTGTCCTCCCTTTCTTTCCAATCTTAGGCCACTTTACATGAATACTGTGGTTGATTGGGCACATAACTATGCCACGATCATGAATGTTTCACACTGCTGGGTCTGCTCAGAGTTTCCTGTCAGTGTCTGTGCAGGACTTCCCTGGCATATACATGCAACTAATGTCACAGCATGGGATCGCTGACCCACTGGGAACCCCAGTCATCCTACTGTGGATACACAAAGAACTTGGAATGAGCTGGACAAGCCATTTTTGGGGTGCTCGGTACATGATGAATGGTCATGGCTCACTAGTGAAGGGGTAGAGGTGACTGGTGATGGTCCCCATTGTATTGAAAGAAACATGAGGTCCTTACTGTCAGGGTGGGTGCTACATCCTCTATGCCAAAATATAATGACTATGTCATCCACCAGGCATTGGTGGACAGAACAAAAGTATACCGGCACCCACCCCACTGTGGTTTTACCGCCAGGAAGCCTATGGTTATGTGGGGCTCATGGTTGGCCCTACATTCCCTTGAATTAGACAGGCTGCTGTACTGGGGATGCACATATTTGCCAGCAACTATGTGGTAGATGCTCCCATGGTGCCCCACAATTTGGGATGAGTATTATTTGCAACATGTCTGCACTAAACGGCCCCAAAGGAGGATGCTCTCCACACTAAATGTTGTGTTTATATCCTGGACCACCAGCACAACATCTCACAAGCCTTGGCAGGTCTCTCCCAAGAAATACAGGAAGTCTAGCAGCTCAGTGGGGATCCTCTACAAGAGTGGTGGGTAAGACTAATGTCCACTTGGAGCTGGGTCTTAGCTCTCCTAGGCGGTGGAGCCTGCTTCATAGTGGCATGTTGTTTTCTGTGCTGTTATTGTGGTCTGTGGGTACAGAGCTCTGCTTTCTTGCAACGATCACTTGCCAAGCCTACATAGGCATAAGGGAGGAACCCTGAAGGGGTGGAGTATGAGGAGAAAGAAAGATGGCTGTAGTCAGACTGCCTTCCGATAGCCTTAGCAACTTCCGAGTGGAAGTGAGTCAGCACTTCTCCCCTTACATCACCATATGCCTGGTACGCATGTGCGGGCTTCTATAACTTAGCAGTGTGCTACTATTGTTTAATTTGTGTATAAAAAGATGCCACCGCCCTCCGAGGCTGTGGCTTGCTGGAATAAAGAGCTATGTCTTTATTTCTACATAGCTGCCTACGGTTCCCTGCATTTTCTTCCAACTGCCCGAGCTTTGTATCATTTAACTTGGTATCTTGAACCTGCAGCAACACAATACCCCACTGAGTTTTCTGGTCAGAGTGCACCCGAACTTTCTTTTGCAGAAGGGCAAAGTTGCTTGTTGAGATTACAACTTGGACATTGAAGATGTGAACTAGAATTGCCAAGATCCCTGTGCCAGCTGCTTCAAGCTGCTCCCCATTCACAGTCAGATTTCCAGCGGCGGAGCTCTGCAGATTCCCTGCAATTCCTGTGGTGTGAGATCAGAGTAAGGGCTACAACACAGCAACCCACAATTCTGGGTGGTGGAGATGATTGTTTCCCTTGTGTTCTCTTTTCCCCCTGGAGGAACTGAGGTTGGGGAGACCTCTTCTTGTGCTGCACTCTTCTGGAAAAGGAGCAATGAGGTCAACATGTAGCCACTTCTCTTACTCTTCTGATGTAGTCTGTCTTGGTTTCTGAGGTACAGTATGGGTGCTCCAGTCTCACTTTCATGTTCTAGGATTCTTTCAGTGGTATCTTATTCTTGAATAGCTGTTGTTCTTCCTTTGAAGGGGAACAAAGTCAGAAATGACCTATGTTGCCAGCTTGGTGATGTCACTCTCAATTCTGTATATTATCTCAACATTTAAATATCCACTTAATTCTCTTCTTTCTTGCATGGTTTCTAAGGGGAAATTGGATGTAATTCTTATCTTTATTCCTCTATAGACAAGATATTTTTTCTTCTTCATTCAGGATTTTGTCTTTATTTTTGATTTTCTGTAGTTCAAAAATGATATGCCTAGGTGAAAGTTTTTTCATTTGTTAGTTCTGTTATGATTTTTTGTATATATCCTGCTCAGTGTTTTCTGAGTTTCTCAGATCTGTGGTTTAGTGTCTGACATTAATTTGGGAGTCTAAGTAATTACTGTTTCAAATATTCATTTCTTCTGTTTCTCTCTTCTCCTGATATTCTCATTATATGTATGTTATGTAATTCTCATTACATGTACTTTCTGTAGTTGTTCTAAAGTCCTTGGATATTCTATTATTTTTTTTTTAGTCTTGTTCTCTTTGTGTTTTGGTTTTTTATAAAATGTACTGATATCGATATATTCTCTAGCTGAGATTCTTTCCTCAGTTTTGTTCAGTCTATTAATAAGCACATTAAAATCATTCTTTATTTCTGTTACTGTGTGTTTTATCTCTAGCATTTATTTTTGTTCTTTCTTAGGATTTCCATCCTTCTGCTTACATTGCCCATCTGTTTCTAAATGCTGCCTACCTTATCTATTAAAGCCCTTAGCATATTAATCATAGTTGCCTTACATTTCTGATCTGATAATTCCAACATTCTTACCATGTCTTTTTCTGATGCTGGGTCTATCTCTTCAAATTGTGTTTTTGTTTATTTGTGAATTATACCTCAATAAAACTGAAAAAAAAATGTGTGGTTTTCTGCCATTGGGTATGCCTTATAATTTTTTTCTTGATAGCAAGATAAGATGCACCATGTAAAAGGAACCAATGTAAATAGGCGTTCAGTAATGTGGTGGTGAGGTGCAGGGTGGGGAGGGGAGGTGTTCTATAATCTCATGATTAGTTCTCAGTCTCAGTGAGCCTGCGCCTCTGGACTGTGAACTTAACAACCATTATTCAATTTTTTTCTTCTGCCTTAGGAATGACAGGGTAATTAGAGTGGGCTGGGTTTAGGTATTTTCTTTCCCCGGATTAGTGAGGCCCTAATAACACCAGTTGGTTAGGTTTTAGTTAACTAGTTATCCCTGAGGTTGACCCTTGTTAAGAAGAACAGAGATCTCTGGCATATTTCAAAATTATTCTTTTTACCTTCCCCTGCCAGAAGCCTGAGATTTTTCTCTGATATTTACTATGGGAACCTGCTTCCCTCCTGGAGGTAAATCTCACAATATTGTGGATCTACTACTACCACCACTACTGGGTACCCCTGGAATTTTTAACACTCAAAGTTGTACACACTGAGCCTCAAGCAATTCCTCAATTACAGTGCTGGTTTTCCTACTGATTCCTGTGGCAGTTTCAGTTCATGAGTCTGCTCTAATAAGTAATGACTCCCTGCATTGCCTATCTGTCTCTCAGTCTTAGGGCCAGTGGTTTCCCCTGTATTCTCCCTCTAAGAAGAGTTGATGATTTTTCAGTCCGTTTGAATTTTCATTTGTTATTAGGACGAAGTGACAGACAACTTCCAAGCTCCTTACATGATGAACCAGAGCTCAACAGATATATTATATCTTAATGTCTCAAACATCTTTCTCATTTTGTGATTTCTCCTAATAAGCCTTCTCTTATTATCATATAGATGCTACATTATGTTAGAATATGCAGGCAATAATCAATATTTTTATTTGACCATCTTCTTTGTGTTCCGCATTCTCTCTCTTTCCACTGGGCTGAAATGTTTTGATTATTCATCTTAGTGCTTCTCTAATTTGAAGTTTATTTTTTTCAAGTTCCCAGAGAGTTTTGATGGTCTGTTTTTATTTTTCAATAAATAACTAAATTAGTCATTTTTGGTATTTGGAAAATATTTATTCAGTGGCTGAGGTGAGCTATTTCTATTATGCTATGGACATTTCCACAGGATGTAATTGCTGACTGCAGGCTTCTATAGGTAAATGGCTGGATGTGCCAAACTGCAGGCTGTCATCAGGCTATACAAGCAAAGAGCTTCTAGCAAAGTAATAAAATCTTTAACCCTTCAGTTGAGATGTTTATCTATTTGGGTTACAGGTTGGCCGCCTTCTTGCTCTCAACCTTTTTCGTTTTTTATGTTTGTGTGTGTGTGTGTGTGGAGTTCTGGTGTTATCTCCTTCTGGGATCTGCTGCTCTTCTGTGTCCAGTCTCAACACCAATACAAGGGGCAATCAGAAGCAGATATAAACTTTAGAGAACTGCTCTCCTAGCTGTAAGCGGGAAACTGGTTCTCAAAGTGTACTCCAAAGGTCAGCAACTTTGGCATCCCCTGGAAGCTTGTTGGAAATTAAAATTTTTGGATGCCACTCCAAACCTACTGATTCAGAAAATCTGGGGATGAGGCTTAGAAATCTTCATTTAAACAATTTTTTTTAGGCAATTCTGATGCACAATAAAGTTTGAGAACCATTGTTCAAAGGGAAAAGATACACAGACAACTCCTTAGTATACCCAGGTAGGAGCTGGGGTATAAAAGGCTGCCTCAGCAGGCTCTGCCCTTCCACATGTCTTTAAGTAATTATATCGATATTGATCTATTCCCCTTTGTTTATTGATAATCCGAGCTTATCTGTGTGTTATGTTAGGAAACTAGTGTTCATTTCTAAATCAGCTTCTCTGGTGCTTATTTCCATGAATTTTTTGCCCATATCCTTCTGCGCCAAATTTCCTCAAATTTGTATCCTACGTGGTCTGCTTTTTTGCACTTTTTGAAGCTGTCTATGTATATAAAACACATGCATGTATATGTATGTATATTATTTGCACATAATAAAAAATAAATAGTAAATAGATGTGTATATATGTAGATATGTGTATATATATACATATCTATTTAACTATATATATTTTTCACTTTTTCCCCTTATTATAGAAACCTATAAAACTGCACTGTGTGAAACTGCATTTTGCTTCCTTAAGGTACACATCCATCCTGTTACTGAACTCTGTGGATTCTACCTTATAAATATTCCTATGCTCTTCCTTCTTCTGCAGTCCCACTGCTGCCATATGTTATAGATTCCTTTTATTTTTCACTTAAATTATTTCAACAGTCTTCTCAATATATCTTATGACTTCTGTGCCCCCTTCTATAGAAGAAGAGTGAGGGCAATGGTACCTGTAACAAATAGAAGGACATACTTAGTGAACTTTTCTAAATCTGTTGGCTCATTTGTAAAATGGAGATAATACAAGTTTATTATATCAGTTATGGGGACCAATACTTGTTATTTAATAAAAGGATCTTGCTGGTTAAATAATTTTTCTCTGTAAAGGATAAAAAAATATTCTGTGCATCAACAAATAATACTTTTGCATTAATTTTTTCCAACAAGCCCCACTATAATAGTGTATCTTCTCATATTAGTGACTTTGAATTCTGTGTTTCCTCAATGCTGAGATCTTATCCATTGTAAGACATATCAGCAATTTAATAACAGCTCTTCAAGAAATGAAAAATAAAAAATCACCACACTAAATATATACATTAATTATAAGAAATGTTCCAGTACCAGAAACAATATGAGAAATGTGTAAATATCAAAAGAAGGAACTATAGAAATGCAGTAGCCATACTTTTTCATGTTATCAGTCAGGTGGTAGCAGAGTTTTCTGGGGTTTTGGGGTATGTGGGAGGCTTGATGTCTCCCATTCTGTGGAGAAGGAAATTGAGGTTCAGAAGAGTACAATAATTTGCTTATTTTACAAATTTGAAAAGCATATGGAAACATATGTCTCAGTGATTTCAAATTCCAGGATCTATTTGGTACACTGTACTACCTTTGTAGGTCAAAAGTATCATCACTTAATCCCACCAGAGGCACTGAATACTGTCCTCTTACTAAACCAAATGGCAATTTGGCCTACTTAATAAGTTTAGAAAAACAAAGGTCTTCATTCTTTTCTAATGCTAACCATAGAAATGGCATCATTATTCCCAGGAAGTGAAAACAATTCCTGCTTCTCTCTGAGAATTTTTTTCAGCCTTTACTCTCCAACAATTTAACAAGCAAGGAAAATCCTTAATAATTTGGTCTACATAGGAAAAGGAGAAAGTTAATTTCTCCCATCTAATTAAAAGTGAATAAAAATTACAAAGCCTCCTGAAAATCCATGTGTTTCCTTTTAACTTTAAACAGAATTCACATTTAAGTAACTTTTTGCTTATTTGCAAAAAGACCACACATTTTTCTGCTTTATAGCTAACGGAAAGTGATTTCCATCTGTTGGTGAACTACTGGAATTTCTCTTGATATATTCATGTAGGTCTTTATGTTTTTAAAGTTTTTAAAGTTTTCTTAGCCATTTTTCTCTTTTTGTAAATCATGAACCACTTCTACTAAAAGTATGTGGACACAGTACATATTTTCTTTTTCTAATCTCAATTCTGAATGTGTTGCTTTTCCTTGCAAAGGCAACTTGTATTACTACTTTTGTGCTATTTCTGTTTTTGCTCCTATCTGAACTCACATTATTCCAATGCTATCAATAGACTATTACTTAGAGACATCATCATAGACTAGTGGTTAAGAAAGTCTGCTGTGGAATTGATTATTTGGCATGCAATTCAATCTGTTATTTAGTAGTTGGTATGTGTTTTAACCTCTCTTAACTTCAACTTCTTTATCTTTGAGGTTGAAATAATAAAGGAAACTATTACATGTAATGAGAATTAAATGAGACAAATGTTGGTAAACTTTAATAAATGCTAGCTACTTCTCAATACATTTCATACTAATGTGAGACCTTTTCCCCTAATCTTTAACTTCATTGTCTTGTGTACATGTTAACTAATTCATACACAAGTGTTTTACTTTCTCTTTATAGAGTTTTATATTAAATTTCTCTTTCTCCTTTCCTCCCTTCCTCCTCTGTCTCTTTTCTTTCTCTCTCCTTCCTTTTTTCTTTCTTTCCTTCCTTCCTTCCTTCCTTCCTTCCTTCCTTCCTTCCTTCCTTCCTTCCTTCCTTCCTTCCTTC
>NW_006438113.1:4837919-4838300 GCF_000325575.1 Pteropus alecto
AGGGAAACCAGAGGAAAGAAAAAAGAAGAGAAAATTCTGGGAAATTACAGATATTCAAGGAAAGGATTTCATATGGATGATGCATGTTATCTTCATCTCTAGTATCTTACAAACAGAAATACATAACATTGTTCAGCTGATTGATTCAGTAATTGGGAATTTAAATATCTACAGAGTCAACTAATACTTGAAAATAACATAGTATGCTTGGGTTCTTCTAGACATAGTCTCTTTAAGTTAGATATATTTGGAAGCAGTTAACACTCAATACTTTGGTATACTATACAGAAAAGTTTAAAGATTTTAGATAAAAGTTGGTTCTTAGCTGAGGTGTGTTCAAATAATACTTAGATTCCCTTGATAGGGCTCAATAATTCTTTC
>NW_006438113.1:4838344-4888977 GCF_000325575.1 Pteropus alecto
CTCCTCTTATTTTGTTCATTGATGCTTCTAGTTTTATCCCAAATTTTTTGTTGAAAGCAGCTAGAAGATTCTTATAATATCAAACATTACTCTCCAAACTCCTTTCTTTCTTTCTTTCTTTCTTTCTTTCTTTCTTTCTTTCTTTCTTTCTTTCTTTCTTTCTTTCTTCCTTCCTTCCTTCCTTCCTTCCTTCCTTCCTTACTTCCTTCCTTCCTTCCTTCCTTCCTTCCTTCCTTCCTTCCTTCCTTCTATAGTGGATTTGGATTGTGTAAGAAAGGAGGATTTTTTAATTGTGAAGTCATCCTTGGGATTTTAAGAGCCACGTCATAGATGCTTGACCTGCTAATTCATTCCAATTACTTAAACTAATAAGAGACCTGAGAAAAGTTGTTTGCCACCATTCAAGTTCTTCAATGTCAAAACCATAGGATTTACAAAATTTCTGATGTCTTTGTAAACCATCAAAGGAGGACATCTACAGAAAAAAGTCTCTCAACCCCATATTTGTTACTGGAGATGGGTGTTGGGCATATTTTAGCCACTTCCCAGGTTCTTAAATGAGGAAGTAAAATTATGCAACTAAGGCGATTGTTTATACATAGCTTTCTGAGCACATACATATCTTGAATGAGTAGTTATTTTAAATGGCAGCTTAAGGACATAAATGATATGTGCTAAAAAATGTAAATCATGAATTTTTTGCCAAGCAAAGTTGTAACAATTAAAAATCCTAAAAATCTATGTAACACTTAAATGAACATGGAATGGAAAAGAGCAAACTGTGTATATATAAATGCTGATTTATGTTGCTAGCTAGCATAGTCAAGGAGATTTCAAATCAAGTATATATTACATAGATCCTCTTCTCGTGGTCTAGGATTGTGAATTGCTCACAAACAGTCCATTAAAGCAGTATTTCTTTTGGCTATGTATATAAAGATGAGCATAATAATATCAAATATCCATTTTTTACATAGAAAGTTTACAAAATTAGAGTTATACCAAACTTTATTTAAAATAACAACCCAGTGGTATAAATATTTTATTTTTAAATGACTGGATGGATATTTGCACATATTTAGTGACTCACTTAAAATCACATAGCCTTTAGTGACAGATGTCAGAAGCTATTATAGCTCTTCTGATTTCCTGAAAAATGCTTTTCCAAACTGAATGCTTCATTAAACTCTTGGAGATGGACCTTTGGGTCATCCTTTAAATTTTTTTTCACCTCTTTAATATTCCTTCCCACTCATGCTCTAAAGTGCCTCTTGCTTGGATATGGACTGAAGTAGGTGTTAACTGGGGACATAGTCCAAGAGTCCTGACTTGGAGATCATTATGCTAGCTATGCTTTGTTAAAGAAAAATATCTTCATGTACTTGTTAAAGTCAGTAAGGAAGATTTTATTCAGGCAGAACTACTCTAATGGGGATTTTGCACTAGGATGGAAATATTGTGATCAACCCAAATCAACAAGGAAAAGTGGAGATTTATAGCCGAAGAGTAGAGAAATGAGTCAGTAGATGAAAAATTACTAAGAGGAAACAACAGGGATAAAGGGGATTTGGGTTAAACAGACATGACAGGATTCTTGCTGAAGGAAGGCCATGGTGATATATCAAGAGTGGTAGAAATACAACAAGAGGACATAACCTTAGTAACCATGTACGAACACAAGATAGGAACACCTACATACATAAAGAATTATTGACCGACATAAAAGGAGAGATCAATAGTAATACACTCATAGTAGGGGACTTTAACACCCTACTGACACCAATGGGCAGATCTTCCGGACAGAAAGTCGACAAGGGAATAGCGGGCTTAAATGACACACCAGATGAGATGGATTTAATCAATATTTTCAGAGCATTTCACCCCAAAGCAGCAGAATATACATTCTTCTCAAGTGCACATAGAACATTTTCCAGGACAAATCACATGTTAAACCCCAAAACAAGTATCAATAAATTTTAGAAAAATGAAATTATATTAAGCATCTTCTCTGACCACAATGGTATGAAACTAGAAATCAACTATAAGAAAAAAACTAGAAAATACACAAACACATGGAGGCTAACTAACATGCTACAAAATAATGAATGGATTAACAATGAGATCAGAGAATAAGTCAAAAGATACCAGAGAAAAATAAAAATGAAAACACCACTCAAAATCTCTGGTACACAGTGAAAGCAGTCCTAAGATGGAAATTCATAGTAAAACAAGCATATCTCAAGAAACAAGAAAAAGCTCAAATAAACAGTCTAAACTTACACTCAAAAGAACTAGAAAAAGAATAGCAAACAAAGCCCAAAGTGAGTAGAAGGAAAGAAATAATAAAGATCAGAGCAGAAATAAATGAAATAGAGTCTAGAAAACAATAGAAAAGATCAATGAAACCAAGAGCTGGTTCTTTGAAAGGATAAACACAATTGAAAAATCCTTAACAAGACTCATCAAGAAAAAAAGAAAGAAGACCCAAATAAATATATTCATAAATGAAAGAGGAGAAGGAACTATGGAATCCACAGAAATACAAAGGATCATAAGAAAATACTATGAGCAATTATATGCCAACAAATTGGACAATTTGGAAGAAATAGATACATTCCTAGAAATATACAATCTTCCATGACTGATTAAAAAGAAACAGAAAATCAGAACTGTCTGATTTATTGATTACCACCAATAAAATTGAATCAGTAATTAAAAAACTCTCCCAAAACAAGTCCTGGACAAGATGGCTTCGTAGGTGAATTTTACGAAACATTCAAAGAATTAATACCTATTCTTCTCAAACTATTCCAAAAAATTCAGGAAGAGGAAAAGCTCCCTACCTTTTTTTTTTTGTTTTTTTTAAATGAGGCCACCATTACACTGATTCCCAAATCAGACAAATACATTATAGAAAAAGAAAATTATAGGCCTCTATCCCTTGGGAACATTGATGCAAAAATCCTCAACAAAATATTAGCAAACTGAATCAGCAATACATTAAACATATCGTACACCATGATTGAGTTGGATTTATACCTGAGATGTAAGGTTGGTACAATATCCACAAATCAATTAATGAGATACACCATATTAACAAATGGAAAGATAAAAATCATGTGATCATATCAATAGATGCAGAAAAAGTGTTGGGCACAATCCAGCAGCACCCTTTTATGATAAAAACTCTCAGCAAAGTAGGAATAGAGGGAACATACCTCAACATAATAAAGGCTATATATGATAAATCTACAGCTCACATATTCAACGAGGAAACGCTAAAAGCATTTTCCCTAAGATCAAGAACAAGACAAGGATGCCCACTTTCACTACTTTCGTTCAACATTGTATTGGAAATCCTAGCTACAGCAATCAAAGAAGAAAGAGAAATAAAATGTATCCAAATTGGAAAGGAAGATGTAAAACTGTCATTATTTGCAGATGACATGATACTATATATAGAGACCCCTAAAGATTCCACCAAAAACTGTTAGAACCGATTAATGATTTCAGTATAGTAGCAGGATACAAAATTTATAACCATTAGTTAGTTGCATTTTTATACACCAATGATGAACTTTCAGAAAGAGAAATTAAGAAAACAATCTCATTTACAATTGCATCAAAAACAATAAAATACCAAGGGATCAAATTAACCAAGGAGATAAAAGAACTGTTTTCAGAAAATTATAAGTCATTGAAAAAAGATGTTGAAGAAGATGCAAATAATTGGAAGCATGCACTGTGCTCACAGATAGGAAGAATCAACATTGCTAAAATGGCCATTCTATCCAAAGTAATTTATAGAGTCAAAGCAATTCCTATCAAAATACCAATAGAATTTTTTTCAGAGAACTAGAACAAATAATCCAAAATATATATGGAATCATAAAATATCCTGAATAGCCACAGCAATCTTGAGAAAGAAGTCTGAAGTTAGAGGTATCACACCACCTGATATAAAATTATACTACAAGCCTACAGTAATCAAAACAGCATGGTACTGGCATAAAAACAGATACATGGATTAATGGAACAGAATAGAGAGTCTAGAAATAAATCCACGTTTATACACTCATTTAATATATGACAAAGGAGGCAAGAACACAGAATTAGGTAAAGACAGTCTCTTCGATAAATGGTGTTGGGAAAACTGGACAGCACATGCAAAAAAAAAAAAAAAAAAAGAAGAAGCTGAATAACCTTCTTATACCACACACAATAATAATCTCAAAATGGATTAAAGACTTAAACGTAAGACCCGAAACCATAAAACTTCTAGAAGAAAACTTAGGCAGTAAACTCTCTGTTATTGCTACTAGTAATTTCTTTTCTGATATATCTCCTTAGACAAGGGAAACAAAAGAAAAAATAAACAAATGGACTACATTAAACTAAAAAAGTTTTGCAAAGCAAAAGCAAAGGAAATCATCAACAAAACAAAAAGACAATTATAGAATGAGCGAAGATATTTGCCTATGATCCATCTGATAAGGGGTTAATATTCAAAATTTATATAGAACTCATATGACTCAACAACAAATAAGCAATCCAATTAAAAATGTACAAAGGACCTGAATAGGCATTTCTCCCAAGAAGACATATGGATGGCCAATAGATATATGAAAAGATGCTCAAGATCACCGATTGTCAGAGAAATGCAAATTAAAACCACAATGAAATATCACCTCATACCTGTGAGAATGATTATCATCAATAAATCAGAAAACAACAAATATTGGCAAGGATGTGGAGAAAAGAGAACCCGCATACACTGTTGGTGGGATGGCAAATTGGTACAGCCACTGTGGAAAACAATCTGGAGATTCCTCAAAAAATTAAAAATGGATTTACCTTTTGATCCAGCAATTGCACTTCTGAATATTTATCCAAAGAAAACCAAAACACTAATTCGAAAAGATATATGCACCCCTATGTTCATGGCAGCTCTATTCCCAATAGCCAAGATATGGAAGCAACCTAAATACCCATTAACAAAAGACTGAATAAAGAAGCTATGGTCTGTGATGGACACCTAGGCGGTTTCCACATCTTGGCTGTTGTAAATTGTGCTGCCGTAAACATAGTAAAGAAGCTATGGTTCATATATACAATGGAATATTACTCAGCCATAAAAAATGAAATCCTACCATTTGCAATAACATGGATGGACCTAGAGGTTATTATGCTGAGTGAAATAAGTTAGACAGAGAAAGATAAATACCATATGATTTCACTTATATGTGGAATCTAAGGAACAAAAGAAATGAACAAACTAAATGAATAGACTCACAGATATAGACAACAAACCGGTGATTGCCAGAGGGGAGGGAGGTTGAGGGGCTGAGTGAAAAAGGTGAAGGGATGAAGTACAAATTAGTAGCTGCAAAGCAGTCACAGGGATGTAGAGTATAGTATAGAGAATATAGTCAATATTATTGTAATGGCTGTGTGTAGTGACAGATGTGTGCTAGAGTAGTTGGGGGGGTCACTTTATAAATTATATAAATGTCTAACCATTTAAAATAAATTAATAAAAAAATTTCCCAGCCCCCCCCTTCAAAAAGAAATAATGATAATGATTTTAAAAAGAGGGAAGATATCAGAAATGTTTTGTAAAATTAAGGTAGACTCGCTTTTTATTTGGAACCAGAAAACATGAAGGGTGGGGAGTTAAAGATCTCAGACCATGGTGATTAGAACAATGTCAGCCTTGGGAAAACCGAGGTGGACTGCTGGCCATAAACAGAGTGCTAGTGCCCTCACGCTAACTGCAGATCCAGCAGAAGCTTCCTGAGAGCAGTTTTGGAGAGGAAACTTAGGTTTCTGTACTCATTAAAAATCCTCAGACTATGTGGTAACTCTGGGGAAATTTTAATCTTTCTGCATTCAGTAGTCCCAACCTGATGATTTAAGGCATTCTTAGAGAAGTTTTAGCTCCAGTTTAAGGAAGTGTGCCTTAGAATTATGTTCAAGCTTATGTCCTATTATAAATATTTTGTATGTCCTAAGATTCCCAGGGTTCTGAGAGGCAGGACAGAAATCATGGTAGTGGAGCTGGTGGTAATGATGATGGGGCTAGTGGTGATGGTGATAGTGGTGGGTAATAGAAAAGGATGGACATTTCACTTTTCTCAATTTTATTTACAACCTAAATTTTAGTTGGTGATTCAGTTTCCTTTTCTATTTTACTAGATAATTTTCTAAAGTTCTAAATTCCAGGAAGAAATATTTTGATCATATTAAACTGATTTATAGTCAAAGATTGTCTAATATAAAACTTTCAATATTGCCATCAATTATGTGAACCAAAAAGATAAAATATATTAAAATTCGGAAAATAAGAAAGAGTGGTGGATGAAGAATTTGATCAGAAATCTAGGGTGGGGAATTTTTGCTAAACTAAAGCAGCAGGTTTCTTGCTAAAACTGGACAGAGTAGGTAAAGCACAGAGCTCAAGGACTGGGCCTAGCTGATAAGAGGGCTCAAAGGCGCCTGACTCAGTCTGGCCAATGAGAGAGTCTTGATGTTAACTTCTTTGATACTATTGTAACAAAAAGAATCTTCTGTTTCTTACCGCACTCCTATTGTTGTTGTTTTATCTCCTTGATAGGAAGATGTGCAAGCCAAGGGGCAAATGTTAATCTCACTTTAAACAAGCGATTTAATAGTTTTGAGGAAAAAAGATGTTATTGCTTCTCTTAGTAGTCAACCAGTAACCTTTGTTTCTTTGACAACTTTTTAGAGCAACTCAAAGCCAGGGAATGGCTCATTCACTATGGGTCACAAGAACTGAAATATCCATAAAGCGTGTAGATGAAGCTTCATCTGTTCATCTTCCACTTTATATTGGTTTTAAAGTACATCAGATATTTATGCAAAAAAAAAAAATTATTTGTTTACTTACTCATTTTTGCAAAAGATTAAAGGGAGAAGAGTTGCCTTCTCTTATATTTCAAGTTGCAGGTACGGGATTGTGATTATAATTTGACTGTATTTAGCCATAAGGACCTAATTTTTTTGTTGGTTTTTCTCCAAAACCAAACAATATTGCTTTTTGCTCTAGGAGGCAGGTTACCCCTCTCTCCTATGTAGTCCAGAATAGTTCAGGCTGTTACCAACACTCCCTGAGAATCACAGTTGCATGGGAGTCATAGCTCATTAGGCCCAAGTAATGACACCTGCTTGAATGAAACTCAGATGGTCTGGGATAAGATGCCCCTCACACCATTCTCACTGACACTGAAAATGTGTCATCAGACAAAGTAAATGTGTCTTGATTTTCTGTTATGTTATTGTGAATGCAGAGCCTTCCCGCCACTCACCAATCTACCGAGGTGGGTAGTTTTCCTTTTATTTAAATTGTCTCAAAATTTATCAGTTAAACTTGACCAATTGTTTTAAAGTCTTAACTTTTAATCTCAGAAGGTCTAGGAACTTTTGTGTTTTGGGGCAGCTTGGTGGCAGATACATATTTTTCACCTTAGATTTAGTGTAGATGGTATTATAACTAACAGATGAAGAGGCTTATTTATTTGGTTTAGTCTATGCTTAATATAATGCTATTTAATGAGACAAATTAAAACAATTTTTTTGAAATATATTGAATTTCACACATTTATTTACTCATTTGTTCACTTATTCAAAAACTATTAATGAATACTTCATAAATGACAAGCACTGGAGTGATAAGCAAAATAAAAACAAAAACAAACCCAAAAAATCAGACAGTCTCAAACCCCAAATTACTTATGCTCTTAGTTCATTTTTTTTCTTATCATCTTTGATGAGAAATAAGATAGAATAAACTTTCAATTTAAATTGTTTAATTCAGTTGTTTTTGATAATCATATAAACTTATGAAACCACCACTCCAGACAAGATAAAGAACATTTTCATCATGCCTTAAAGATTTCCTGAGCAACTTTGCAATGATCCCAGTTTCCACCTTCATCCACAGACAAGCATTGATCTACTTTTTGTCACTAGAGATTATTTTGCATTTTATAGAAATGGAATCATATGGTATATACTCTCTTGTATATGGCTTCTATCACCAAGAATGCTTATTTACAGTTTCAATTAGGTTGTTTCATGTATCAGTAGTTGTTTCTCTTTATTGCTAAGTAGTATTCCATTATATGGCTCCACCACATTTCATTTATATATTTCTCTGTGGATGGACATTTGGGTAGTTTCCAATTTTGACTTTATAAACAAAGTTGTTTGAACATTCCTATATAAATATTTGGGTGATGTATAAATACTAGGAGTTAAATAATTAAGCCATATACTAGCTGTATATTTAACTTTTTCAGAAAGAGCCAAAACATTTTTTAAATTGGTTGTACAATTCAACATTATTACCAGCTACATGTACAAATTCTGTTTGCTCTGCATTTTCGCCAATATATTGTCTTTTTAAATTTTTGTCATTCTGCTATGTGTATGGTGATACTTATGGTGGTTTAAATTTGCATTTCCCTAAAGACTAATGATGATAAGCATATTTACGTGTTATCTGTCTGCTTTTTCTATACTTTCTCTCATGAAGTGTTTGTTTTCCATTGAAAAAATTGTTTATGTAATGATTGTATTTTAAATGTCTTTATTTTATATTTATATTTATCTATCATCTATTAACTATCAATCTATCTATATCTATCTATCTATCTATCTATCTATCTATCTATCTATCTATCTATCTATCATCTATCTATCTATCTATCTATCTATCTATCTTATCTATTGGCTCGGTTTATAATTTCTCCCACTCTGTGACTTGCCCGCATATATTCTTTGTTGAATTTGTTTTGTTTTCTTTTTGGCTTCTTTTGAAAAGTAGAAGTTCTTAATTTTGATAAGTTAATTTTATCATTATTTTCTTCTTATATTTCATGATTTCCATGTCCTAAAACTAGGTTACAAATATTTTTTCCTATATTTAAAAAAAAAATTGTAATTTTAATTTTTACGTTTAGTCCATGATTAATGTCAAGTAAATTTTTCTTTATAGTGTGAAGTAGTGTTGATGTTTATTCTCTACAGATAACCAGTTTTTTCAGTACAAGTCTCAAAATTATGTTGTGTAGGTTTCCAACTTTTTTTCTTTTAAAATATTGTTTTGTGTACTCTACAATTTATGGATTTCTCTATATATTTTGGAATTAGCTTATAATTTGTCCAAAAATACATGTTATAATTTGTAAATTACACTTTTTAGGTTTTATATGCCCATTGTTATTTTTTTCTAAGTAATTTATATGTTTTAGAGCATATTTTAAAGTTTTATTTTCCCTTTGTTAGCAACATATGCATAAAATACAATTGATTTATGTGCATTAACTTTGCGTCCTGTGACCTTATTAACTTCACTTTTCAATTTTAGTAGTTGAATTATAGAGGTTAAAGAATATCTGTGTAAAACTTATGCCATCTGCAAATAGAGACACTTGTAATTCTTCGTGATCTTTATTGTTTTTATTTTCTTTCTTTTTTTATTGTACTTTTTCTCAGCAATATTTCATAGTTTTTAGTGTTTCATGTCATTATTAATTTTTTCTAAGTATTTTGTGTTTTAATGTTATTGTAAATATATTTAAAATTTTATTCTCCCATTGTTCACAGTCATTGTGCTCTCTATTCTGTTCCATTAAACCATTTGTCTATTCTTTCCAATATTACATGGTTTTGATTACTTTACCTAAAAAGAAGAATCAGTGCTGGGAGCCCTCTAATTTTTTCTCTTTTTCTTAAGACTTTATTTTTTTTTTTAGAGAAGTTTTAAGTTCACAGTAAAATTGTGACATTTCCCTATACCACTTACCCCACACATGTACAGCCTTCTTCATTATTAACACTCCCCAATAGAGCGTTACATTTGTTACAACTGATGTCAGCTTCCTTGGGTCTTGTTGGAAAGTCTGGAGGGTTAACCAAGTCTCTTCATTTTGAGTTCAAACTCCAAACTCTTTTTCCCCACATTAATACAGCCTCTAAAATATATTTTCTCATCTTCAGCATATCAGAAACTGTTCTTTGCTAAGCCCCTTAGAATTTTGTCACGTTCAGTTATAAAGCTGGTTAAGGACCAAATGCAAATATTTATAAAGACTAGGGGCAATTTTTCCGTGTTTTTTCCTTTCAGACCCTGTCTCCCAAATTCCAGATGGCATTTGTCAGCCCTTAGTTCTGATATTTGTTCCGTACACTCAGTAAAATCACACTTTTTCTGTTTGAATTAGATTTTTATGCTCTGGTTTGGTAAAAGCCTTCAGGATATTCCCAGAGAATACCTGGTTTAATATCTGATTCAGCCAACCTGTCATGGTTCAGGTACAACATCTGCAAAGAGTTGCCGTTTATATTTTCTCATCCTGTTATACTTGCTTATGGAAGAAAGGCAATTCTGATGACAGTTATCCTGTCATTGCCAGAACCAGATATTTCCCTGAAATTTTATTTTAATATATGGTAAAAATGAGTTTATCTAATTGACATAACTTTTTTTATTCTAGTTGATGCTAATCTTTAAATATTTAAAATAATTATGTGCATAAACTTCTTTACATATATCTTTAATTAAGAGTATTTAATGCATTAAAGGACATATGCATTTTAAATATATTTTGGTGTATTTTTCTGCATGTTATTCTGGTGTGTTTTTTAAGTTACTTTTTATCATGGTAAAAAAACTCATAACCTAAAATTTACTATCTTAATTATTTCTAAGTATACAGTTCAGTGACATTAAATACATTCACATTTTGTGCAACTAATCTCTAGAATATTTTCATCCTCAAAACTGAAATTCCCCAACTCCCAACTTCTCCCTGCCCCGTCCCCGGCCCATGGCAACTACCATTCTACTTTCTGTTTCTATGAATTTGACTACTTTAGATACTCATAAATGGAATCCTATGCATTTAAAATGTCTTTATGTAATTGTTTTTTTTCACTAACCAAAATGTCCTCAAGGCTTATCTATGCTGTAATATGTGTTGGAATTTTCTTTCTTTTTAAGGCTGAATATTCCATTGTATGTATATACCACATTTTGTTTATTCTTTGATGGAAGCTTGAGTTGCTTCCACATACTGGCTATTGTAAATTTTCTACGAACATGAATGTACGAATATTTATTTGAGATTCTGCTTTCAATTCCTTTGGATATATATCCAGAAGTGGAATTGCTGGATCACATAAAAATTCTATTTTTAATTTTTTGAGGAACAGCCATACTGTTTTACATAGCAGCTGCATCATTTCCCATTACCACTAACAGTGAAAAAAGATCAAATATCTCCACACTCTTGAAATCATTTGTTATTTTCTGTATTTTTAAAAATAACATTTATTAATTTGTTTTTCTAATGAGTATGAGATGATATCTCATTGTGATTTTGATTTTTGTTTAACTAATGATCAATGCTGTTGAAAATCTTTTCATATGCTTGTTTGGCATGTTTTCTCTGTGTAAACTTATCTATTTTTCTATATGAGTGTACTTATTTTCCTCTGCACTTAAGAAAGCTGGTAATCATTGATATAATCATCATTGTTATTATGATAGTTTTGATATAGTGACAGTTAAAATGACAGAAAAATACTTTTAATTTATCTATTTGCTGGTAAGATTAAACAATTACTATGTCATTTTATAGCATCATTTGGCACGTCATATTCTTGTTTTCTTCAATATTTTTTGTTAATCAATTTCAATATTTTTTCTTACTAATATTGAATTTTACATTTAAATTTTCAAGTATTGATGTGTCATTTTAGAATACTGAAGGAACTTCTTTACAGAATCATTTTCAATGTCTAAATCATACAGATTGATTACTTAATGTTTGATTTATTTCTTTTTTTCCTTAATAACTATTTTATTCCTGTATTTTTTCCCAATATAAATGAATTTTCAACAAAATATTACTTTACTCTGGAAAGATCACTCATGTATTTTTTCTTTCATTTCATTTTATTTCCCTTAGAAAAATATGTCTAGTCATAAAACAGATGGTTTCACCAAAATATTACTTCACTGTTCAGAGATTACACATGCTTGTTTTCACTATCTATACTTTTGCATTCTTTCTTATTTTTTACTTACATCTATTTTCCAATTTTTATATAATATGTGGCTGTTACTTTTTCAATATAAGGGCTGAATTAGTATTTTTAATCTATACAGTGCACAATGAAAACCATGATCTTAAAAGAAAAATGGGCAGAGCTGTTGAACAGGCATTCAGAAGAGTAACAAAAAAGAAAAATACACTCTCTATTTTTCTTCAAAAGTAAAAATTAAAATAATATTATATTTTTTATCTTGTAGATTAATTTTTTTTAAATGTTAATATCAAATGTTGGTTTGAATACACACCAGCAGTGTTAAGTGCAGATTAACTTGGTAAATTCATTTAGAGTAAAAATATAACAACAGGTATCAAGTTTTTAAAAAGATGAAAACCCTTTGACAAATCAATTATGATTTTAGAAATTTCCTATGACACCATAATAATGGATTATGAAATGATGTACAAACATATTTATCAAATATAGAATTGTTCATAATGCTGTACAACTGAAAACAACATTAATGTCAAAAATTTGAGAAATTATGAACTGCGTGATACATTCATACAATGAAATATATGCAATTATTGATAAGAATGATGTATATTTTTATTAAACATGAAAAATACTTATTTAAAAAATAATATGTATGCAAAATATTACTTACAGTAAAATCCCAAAGTATGTATATGCATCTTGAAGTACATATGTGTAAATGTTAATACTTGTTTCTGAGTGGTGGCATTTTAGATGATTTTTTATCTTACTTCCTTTTAGAATATCTTTATTTTCTAAATTTTTATAATTAAAATTACACATTTATATGCCATTTTTAAAGTTGGTAAATTATTTTAAAGTTGACAATTCAAATATTCCAGCTGTATGTGTGTGTGTGTGTGTGTGTGAGAGAGAGAGAGAGAGAGAGAGAGAGAGAGAGAGAGAGAGAAGAGGAGAGGAGAGGAGAGGAGAGAGGAGAGGAGATTTCTATTCCTGGTCTGGTTAATTTTTTCCCATTATTGTATGCTTTCCTTCTTCGTATAACTGATCTGAATATTGTCATTAATGTTTATTAAATATGCCAATGCAATCTTATAACTAAGTTACTTGAGATAACATCTTGCATTGTAGAAGAACAAAATTATTTTCTTCACTGTGGCAATCCTGATGATATATAGTCAACAGCCTTCAATAGAAGGCTTAATAACACGGGAGTAAGTCATTACTGTAAACTTGCACATACTAACCATAAAATACCATTGGCAAGTATTAGTCACTTCTCTGCAAATGCAAAACCCTCATGTATCATTGCTCCATAGAAATGTTGTTAAAAAGTTAGCACATCTGTTGTTTTATATCCTCAATTTTTATGACCATTTCTCCTTTCACTATAGAAAAAAATGTTATATGAGCTGTTGAACTGCTTGTTTTCTTATCTGCCCATTTCTCTGCTTTACTGTGCCTGTATACTCTTCATTCGTCTTTGTTAGATCTGCAAAAGGCTGAAAAAGCCTGTCTAGTGGGAAAGTTCTTGTCAATTATTTAAGAAAAAAAAAAAAAAGATCTCCAAGATAGAAAGGCTTATGGAATTGTTCTGGTTTCTTTTCCTTATGTGTTCATTCAATATTTGCTGCCCAAACCCACAATTCAAGAGGACTCAGATTTTCTTGAAAACTTCATAAATCATGGCATAAAAGCTTCCAGCCTAATTAAAACCAGAAAGATATTAGAAATCTCATGGTTAATGAGGTGTGAATGGTGGTTTGCATGGAGTAGAATGTAATGACACATTTTAAAAGTTGGCTTTATTCAGAATTAGACTTATTTCAACAGATCCAGATAGAGCACCACTCACCCCAGTTTTCTGATCTCAGATATTTTCTCAAACTTGATAATATAACATTATTAAAGTTTCATTATTTTGCGTTTAGCAACCAGGCTCTTTCAGGTACAGCATTTACGTGCCTAATCGGGAAAAAGGGTGGTGCCTAGAGTATCATGCCTCATCAGCATAGCTTCCTAGAGGGTATGGGACCAATTTTGACATCTTGGGGCCAAGGTAGGTAGAGTCTATTGCCAGGAAAGCAGTGTGAAGTACCATACAAAGAGGACAAATGTAAGCCAAGAACCAGTAAGTGAAGTACATGGATAAAGTGCCAAGAGACTATTTAAAGTAGGCAGTGAGACTCAAAAATCAGAATGTATGAGAGACTGTAGAACCACAGTGAGACTTCCAGCCGGAGTTAGAGAGATCAAACACCAAGACCATAGACAATCCATTTAATGCCATAGTTTTGCTGAACTTTTAGTATTCTTTTACTTAAAACTTCTCCCATTTGTTAAATTTTATTAAAATAATCTGTGAAATATGCATGTAAAATTTAATGGTAAAAATTGCAATAACACTTCTGTCTTAAGATATCTTCTGTTGATAAATTAATCTTCCTGTATTTTTAAATAAGTTTTGAGGTTTTACTATATAAGTGATTTTGTAGCTGGCCACATAAGCATTATCCATAGCCTGCTAATAAATATATTAACTGATAATATAAAGATATATCACACATACATGTTTTGATTTCTAACAGCTCCCATAAATTTGGGAAATTTTTCCTTTTTTTCTTTCTTTCTTTTTCTTTTTTTGCTAATATATAGCACTGCCATGTGAAATTTACCTTGAAAATATTGCTATATTATTTTCCAAACTCATTGTAATACATTGCAGTCTTAAAAGCAGAGTATTTGACTAGTGTTTTCCGAATTTTAATGAGCATATGAGTCACCTGGGGCTCTTGTTAAACTACAGATCTTGATTCAGTCAGGTCTCGGGTGAGTGCTGAGATTCTGAAATTCTAACATGCTCCCAGGTGATTAAGTGTTAAAGGATCGTGGACCAAATTTTCAGCTCCAAAGTAGTAGGTTACATGTTCAACAAATCCTCATCCACTGAGAATATTTTCAACTTTTGAGTTTTGATTATTTTGATAATTGAAAAGGAGTAATCACAGAATATTCTCATTTTTTTTCCTTTTATATTGCTGGTGGGATTAAACAATTTTGTAAATTCTTACATTTTTTTCTTTCATATTAGTCTATGTCCTCTTGTCATTGCTTAAGCAGGATCACTGACAAAGACAAAGATCATTGTTTTATATATTTTAATATGTTTTGTATGTACCTGTCATTTGTTTGACAACTTGCTTTCATGCCCAGGATCATAAAAAAATAGATGGGTAAATTTAAATATAATAGTGTTAAGGAATTCTATTTATCATTTTACTTTTAAAAAGGCAAAAAGACAGATTAAAAATTCTAAAAAAGATATTTTCAAAATATATGTTTTATAAAAGATTAGTTTTTAATATAGAAAGAACTCAAAATCAATAAGAAAAATCTAATGGAAAAGCGATCAAAATAAATGAGCTGTCATTTCAAAGAAGAAATACATATGGCTAAACATTTTTTTTTAAAAAAAATGCTATTCTCATTAGAATCATAAAAATGTCAATCAAGATCCCACTGAAATTCAGTAATTAGTAAATTTTCAAAAAGAAGCCTAACAGAGACAATTATTAGAGAAATCATGAACCAGGATCCCCTTACACATTATTGGTGGGACTTTAAATTGATACAGTTGCTTTGGAAACTAGAACTTTCTTGTAATGCTGAACTTTCAAATATCATAAGCTCAGCAATTCCATTCTCAGGTATAAAAATATGATATAAAAATTCATGTGCGTAATAAGTTGCATTTACAAGAGTTTAATAATAGCAAAGATTCTGGAATCTTTGCTCCCTACTAAAAGCTAAAAACAAGTACGGATGACACAGTAGATCTAATGGCATGTTCTCACAGTGGAATACCAAAGATATCAAAAAGAATCACAACAACATATTATAATGTGGATGAAGGCTAGTAATATAATGTGTAAAAACAAAGTCATAGAAGAAATATATCTCATGATACCTTTTATATACAATTTATGAACAAGAAAATCCAAATCATGTACTGTTTAGGCATATATACCATACTCAATTGTGTATACATTTCCTCTGAGCAGGAAGATAAAAGAGATGGGATAGAAAAAGGACAATAACTAGATGTATTTTTTTAGTTTTGTTCTAGTATATTAATTGGACAGTCTAGTAAGTATTTTACTTTTTTAAAACTATTTTTTCCGGCTTTATTGAAATAATAGACAATTAGTTGCTCGTATTTACATTGTTCAATTCAGTGAGATTTTTTAAAATTTTAGTTGGCATACAATAATATATTAGTTTCAGTTGTACAGCATAGTGATTAGATATCTATATAACTCACAAAGTGATCACTCCATTAAACCTAGTACCTCTCTTACCCCCTACATATTTATTACAACATTATTAACTATTTTCCTTAAGCTATACTTTATATCTCCAAGTCGATTTTGTAAGTATAAATTTGTATTTCTTAATCTCTTTGCCCTTTTCCAATATCCCCCCAACACCCCTCCCATTTAGTAGCCCTCAAAATATTTTCTGTATCTATGAGTTTGTTTCTGTTGTTGTTTGTTGTTTATTTTGTCCTTTAGATACCACATGTACATGAAATCATGCGACATTTGTCTCTCTCTATCTGACTAACTTCATTCAGAGCAATACCCTCTAGGTCCATCAAGGCAATATGTTTTTCCATCCTCTACCTTTTAGTCTGTGCATGTATTTTAATCTGAAGTGAGTCTCTTGTAGGCAGCATATGCAGGGGTCTTGTTTTCTTACTCATCCAACCACCCTATATTTTCATTGGAGCACTTAATTCTTTTCCATTTGACGTACTTGTTGATAGGAATGTAGTTATTACCATTCTTTATTCATATTTTTAATACTTTTTTTTTCTTAAAGCAATCTCTCCAACATTTCCTGTAATACTGGTTTAGTGTTGATCAATCCTTTTAGCTTATTTTTGTATGGAAAGCTCTTTATCTGTCCTTTGACTCTAAATGATAGCTTTGCTGGATAAAGAATCCTTGGTTGTAGATCCCAGGTTCTCATCACATTGACTATTTAGTGCCAAGACCTTCTATCCAGCAAAGTTTCTTTTGAGGAATCAGCTGACAGTCTTATGGGTGCTCCCTTGTATGCAACTGCTTTTCTCTTGTTGCTTTTAAGATTCTCTCTTTGTATTTAACCTTTGGCATTTTCATTATCACGTGTCTTGGTGTGGGCCTCTTTGGGTTCATCTTTTTTGGGCCTCTCTGAGCTTCCTGGGGTTGTATGTCTATTTCCTTTACCAGGTTAGAGATGTTTTCTATCATTATTTCTTCAAATAGGTTTTCAACTTCTTGTTCTTCTTTTTCTGGTACCCTATGATGCAAATGTTGTTACATTTGATATTATCACATAGACTCTTTGTATTATCATCATTATTTTTTTTCTTGTTGCCGTTCATTGGGTGTCCTCTGCTACCCCGTCCTCTATATTTATGATAGACTCTCTGCTTCCTTCACTCCGTTGACTCCCTCTAATATACTCTTCATCTCAGATATTGTGTTCTTCATTTCTGACTGGTTCCCTTTTATAATTTCTATCTCCGCTTTTATGATTTTTATCTCTTTGTTAAAGTTCTCACTGAATTTATCTACACTTCTCAAAAGTTCATTGAGCATCTTTATAACCACTGATTTTAACTCTGCATCTTTTAGGTTACTCAACTCCATTATATCTGAATCTCTATTCTGTTCTCTCTTTCATATGGTGTCTGCTTCTTTGTCTTCCCATTCTGGCTGCCTCTCTGTGTCTGCTTCTATGTACTAAGCAAAGTTCCTAAGTCTCTTGGTCTTATTAGTGTGGCTTTGTGGTATAGTAGGTGTTTAGTGGCACAGTCCTGAGAGGGATCCAGCTTCAGTTCAAGTTTAGCCCCAGCCTGTGCCCCTTTGGGGCCTTCTGTTAAGCAATCCGCAGATGCTGTGCTTATAGCTGCCTCAAGAGGCCACTCCAGAAACCAAGGCCAGCTGCCACCAGTGTCTTGGAGTTGGTTCAGTAAGGAGCAGCAGACTAATGGAGGACAGAACTGGATTTGGCTTGGGTGGGGCCAAGAGTTAGAGGAGGAGTTTCAGGTAATCCTCTGGGCAGAGCGACCTCTATTATCTAGTTTGATGGCATCTCTGCTATGCCAGCATCTGTGTCTGCAAATCGGAAACGGGGAGGGCTCAACAGAGGAACAATGGATACCACCAGCACTTCTGCCTGGGAGAAAGCCTTGCCTCTGACCCTTGCTCAGACAACTCAGTGTCTCTCTGGTACCTCTTGAGCAGCTGAGCTGGCGCTGATGCTCAGAGCAAGCATGTTCATCACCATAATAGTCCGGTTGCGGACACGACCCTTTTAAGAGGCAACTGCAGCTGCCTGCTGCTGCTGCTGTAGCCTCTATCCCACTGAGCCACTTGGGACTGGGCAGCTTCACATCTTTGCCCACTCCTACGTTCTACCATTGCAGGTTGATTAGTTATTTCTCTCCCTAGTTGTAGTGTTCTATTCATCTAGATTCTAGGTGACTGCTTGCTGTTTGCTCCGTCTTTCCATCCTAACTTTAATGCGGTCGCAAGAGGGATGACCACCATTTCTTTTTCTATTCTCCTGAGTATTTTACTTTTTAATGCCAGGTCAAAATCTGGTTTTAAATTGGAGGCCCTTAATCACCAAGTTGTGAAGAAAATCACAAACTCGTAGGCATGGAAAAGTAATAAGGGAGAAAAGAGAAACATCTAGGCAAATTTAAAACATATATGTTAATAAATTACTCTAAGAGAGATAGATGACAAAATTAATAAATTAATAACCAGATGATTTCACGTTAGAAGAAAGTAAAGTTGCATAAGTACCTGAAAAATATTTTAAAATAAGCGTACTTAGTTCTAAGGATTTTTAAAAAAGATAAATGAGAATAAATCCTTGATTAAATTGTATAAGAAATTATGAAACAAAGTAGGCGGAACTAAAGTTAAAATTGTTGGATATAAAATAAAATCAATCAGAAACCTTTTGTTTTAAATGCAAAACAGAAACTCTAGTTAATAATAAGGACATTTGTTCCATATTCATTTGGAAGTGTATGAAAGTACTTGTCAGAAGTTGGTTAGAAATACAGATGAGTTTAGATTTATTAGAAAAAAAGCAGTTAATCATGTATATTAAACATTTAATGGTAAAAGATTCTAATAGCAAACTCCTTTCTTCTTAAACATTTACATTTGTCTTTTTGCATTTATCTGGAACATATTTTTATGTTTTATACGAAATATCATTCTAATTTTAAAGATAATTTTCCACTTAGAAAACCAGTGGTCCCAGTATTGGTCCCAATGGTCATTTCTCTCATTGTTTGATGATAACACTGCTACCATATATCAATTTCTAATATGCATGAGTCTTTTTGCAGGCCCCTACTCTTTTCTTTTACTATTTGATTATTCTTAAACAAATAAAACACTATATTTATTACTATATCTTTTTAAAAAAAATCTATTTATATACTGTAGGGCAAATCATGCCACCTTGTTCTTTTTCATAATTGTTTTGGCTCTGCTTAATCCTTTGTCTTCATAACTTTCTCCATTAAGTTCTAGTATACATTTTTATTAGATATTCTTAGGCCCATTGTGGATTTTATGCTATTATGAATGGAATGTTCAATATATTTCTTAATATATTTTGTATATTGATCTTTCTTCTCCATTTCTGATGAAATATCTCAGTTATAGATTATTTTATATTTTATATGTGGATGAGTATATTGTTCCTTTCTTTCTAATCCTTATACTTCCTTATTGGCTAGAGTCTCTAGTATAACAATATAAGTGGTTATAGTAGCCTTTTTGTCTTGTTCTTGACATGTAAAATTTTTATCTCTACAAATTAGTTTGTTTTATAATTTCATACATACCGCAGCGCATTGTGAAAATTTTCTTATATTCCCCATTTGCTGAGTTTCATTATGTATGTTTGTTAAATTTTATTAAATGATTTTTCTACATTTACTAACATCATTTTTTCTCTTATCTATTAATATACATTTTCTTTTGTACATTGCTTTAACTATTGTAGAATTTGTAATATTATTCACAAATACTCACTCTTGCTGCTCCCTGTAAAAGGTTCATAAATCTGTGCTCAGTGTCATGTGACTTGTAATTGCTATGCCAACTGTGGGAAGACTGACTATATATCCCTTCCTCGAACTTTTTGCTCTTGTCTAGGTGATATCTTTGGTTACTTTACAGCTTAAATAGAGACACAGCCTGGAGCAAAGCTGCAGCTTGGAGGAGAGCCATAGCTGCAGGCTCCATGAAACAAGCTATAAAGCAAACTGTGTTGTTTTTAAGTTACTGAGATTCCAGGATTGGTTGTGCAACAAAGCTGATTAAAACAGTTTTATTACAGAATATCTGTTGCACAATATTTTTACTAGCATTACTTTATAAAGATTTTGCAAGTTAACTTTTATTTTTTTTTTAATAAATGTTTCCAATATTGGAGTTTATTTTTTCCCCATTGTACTGTAAATTTCACTACACTGCTTTAATATATATTGGGTTGTATTATTTCTATGGATTATAATTTATTTTATTTTTTATTTACTATTAGGTTAATTGTTAAGCAATATTTATATACATTTGAAAAGACATTTCTTCTGTTTTTAGAGAACAAGCTAGTTATATATGTGTGTTGTCATACATATATGTATATATATCAAAACTACATTTTCTCTTTATTATATCATTTCGGACCTCTATTGTTTTAGTTATCCTATCTATTTAATGCTCACGTGTTGCAAGTGAAGAATAAAAGTCTATAACAAAAAGTATCCATTGCACAATTCATAAAGGACTGCATCATTTTTAATATCAAATGACTCTAATAGTTTTTTACCTTGATTTTAATATCTTGAATATTTCTTGCTTTTCATTTGCAAGTATCTGCTCTTTGTTCATTTTTTTCTCTTAAACCTTTATATCTCTTGTTTCAGATTATTTTTGTGTATTTTAACACTATGCATTTCTTTCACTTTTAAAGTCTTATTTTTATTTATAGACATGAAAATATGCTTGATCTTTATTTCTAGAATTTTCATTGTTTCATTTTTAAGTCCATGTTTTCCATTTATGCTTGTGTGTCATGAGAGTTTCTGTTTTTTTAAATCTGTTTGCATTTTTCTTCTCAGTATTTAAAATATTTATATTCCCTCTTTTATTTACAGCTGTAACTTTCATATAAATACCTGTGTGTGTGTGTGTGTGTGTGTCTGTGTATAGTCGTTAAATTCACACTGTCTAAAGTTAACAATCAAATAGAAATTAAAAAGGCATATGTATATGCGACTTTACTCCCAATATCAATACAAGAATATAAAATAAATACTCAACTTACCTGGTTATATTGCTATAATCATATATTTTTTCTGCTAGCTTTGAATTACATTCATTTGAATAATATATTTAAACTGCTTTCTCCTTGAAATATATTTAGACTATATTATGTGGAATACTCACTATGAAAGATGAGAATTGTGCTTTCACATTTTCCTTAAGTCTCTTACCCATTTAAAAATTATATTTATATTTTTACATTAACAAGCCTCATTAAATTTATTTTTTTATTTTGTCCTAAAAATCCTGGAGACTTTTAGCCTTATTTTTACATTTCAATTAGTATGGTTCTCACTAACTAATGTTTTGGTTTTGTAGTTTGTTTTGTTTCTAGTAATAGCAGCTTCTTTAAGTATAAGTTCTAAAATTTGTCTTGTCTCTCTTGACTAGAATTTATTTTGGTGGATCTATTGAGATGATCACACTTTTTTTGCTCCTTTAATGTTTCATATGTTGGATTATATTGATTACTGAATGTTAAACAAAACCTGACATTCTTGACCTAGGAAAAACTATGTGATTATTTCACATCATATTTTTAATATATTGGGGATACAAATAGCCAATATATTATACAATATTTTTTATTTGTCTATGAGGAATATTTTTGTGGTGATTTTTTTCTCTGTTGTTTTAGGGTCATGGAATTACTTGCCTCATAAAATAAGTTAGAATGTATTATAAACAGAATAATGGTTTCCTCACCCCCAAACAAAGACGCCCATGTCCTAACCCCTCACATGGCAAAAGCATTTTGTAGATGTAAATAAATTAAGGATTTTGATATGGACATTATTCTGGATAAACTGGGTGGGCCTAATATAATCATAATTTTCCTTATAAGGAGACAGGTGAGTCAGCGTCAGAGAAGACATTGAAGAAGAATCTCGAAGACAGAAAGAGATAAATTATGCATTACCTTTCTGGGTAAAACAATTTGAATAACAGTGGATTTTTCATCAGAAACCATAAAAGGCAGAAGGAAGTAGTACATTTTTTAAGTACTGAAAGAAAAGAAATATCAGTCAAGAATCCTATACCCAGAAAATATCCTTCAGTTTTAAAAGGAAAATCAAGACATCTTCACATGAAAGACAACTAAAAGGATTTGTTGACAGCAGACCTCACACAAAAGAAGGATAAGAAAATTCTCTAAACAGGAAGGAAATGATGAAAGAAGATATTACAGAACATTAATAAGGAAAAAAAGAATATGGTAAGCAAAAATATGGGTGTATGCAATAAACTTCCTCCTCTTAGATTTTTTAAATTATGTTTCAATTCTTGAAGCAAACACTATAACACTGTCTTATGTAATTCTAAATGTATGTGTAGAGAATATATTTGACACTTGTACATGGGGAGAATAAATGGTCTAAAGGAAGCTGATATTTCAATATTTCACTCAGTCTGGTAAAATAAAAACACCAGTTGACAGTGATAATGTAGGTATATATAATGTAAAACTCTTGGTAACTATTTAAGAAGGTATACACAAAGATACAATAAAATAGCACTGTAGATAAATGAAAGTGGAAGTTTAAATATACTCAAATAAACCATAGGAAGGCAGAAAATAAAATAGAAAAACAAATAGAACACATAGAAAACAAAAAGGCAAACTTAAACCTTATCATATCAATAATTACATTATCTGTAAAAGGTCTAAATATGCCAATTAAAAGACAAGATTGGTAGAGTAGATTAAAAATCATGTCCCACCTATATGCAGTTTATAAGAACTTAATTTCAATTATTCTGATATAGTCAAGTTGAAAGTAAAATGATGGAAATATATGTATTGTGAAAACGTTAATCAAAAGAAAACAGAATTGTTTATATTGACATCAAATAAAGATTATTTCAGAGCACAAAAAATATTTCTAGGGGCAGAGGGGGGCATTATATAATGTAATCTTAAATGTACATATACCAAACATCAGAGTTACAAAATATGTGATGCAAAAATTATTAGAATTGGAAGGATAAATAGACAAATCCACACTTACAGTTAGAGTCTGCAACACCCATCTCTTAACAATTGACAGAAAAACTGGACAGTAAATCAGCAAAGATACAGAATTCAACAAACCACCAAGCACAAAGAATAATCAATAAATCAATATTTACAAAAAACTCTACCTAATAACAGCAGAATATGCATTCTTTTCATGTGCTGATGGAAATATGCCAAAATAGACTATATATTATGCCATAAAAAAACAGCAAATATAAAAGAATTGAAATCATATAGAATGTGATTGCAATAATGTGGAATCAAACTAGAAATTAAGAATAAATCAACATATATAGTGAGGAGGCAGTGATTGTTTATTCTTCACAATGATTGGTTATAATATTAGAATTTTCTTAAATGATAGGGAATTGGTTAGTGGTTACTTCGTATCGACTTTGGGAAACAGTTTAAGTTTTGCTTATGATTTCCAGAGGCATAAGCAAGAAATGACCCAGGTCAAGTTAGTTTTGCAAAATAAACTAAACTCAGCTTTGTTTGTATGACTAAACTAGTTTGTCTTCTCAGGGCATCTTCAATGATGGACTCTATTTGTTTTTTGATTTTAACGGGTAAAATATAAAGTCTCAAGGAAATTAAAATATATTAAACTGAATGAAAATGAAAATATACCAGATAAAATGCGTAAAATACAGCTAAATGAGTGCTGAGAGGATAATTTATAGCAATAAATTCTTACATTAGAAAAGGTAAAAGGTCTATATCAATAATCTAAGATCTTCAAACAACAAGTGTTAATGAGTATGTGGAGAAAAGGGAACCCCTGTGCAATTGTTGGTTGGATTGCAAATTGATGCAGCCACTATGGAAAACACTTAGATTATTTTTCAAAAAAATTAAAAATAGAGCTACCTTAAGACCCAATAATTTCACTTCTGGGCATTTGTCTGAAGAAATCCAAAACACTAATTTGAAAAGATATATGCACCCCTAGGTTCACTGTAGTGCTATTTACCATAACCAAGATATGGGAGCAACTTAAGTGTCCGCCAATAGAAATTTGGATAAAGGAAAGGTGGTACATATAGACAATGGAATATTATTTGGCCTTAAAAAAAAGAACGAAATCTTACCATTTGAGACATGAATGGGCCTGGAAGATATTATGCTAAGTAAAATAAGTCAAAAGAGAAAGACTTATTTCAGCTTGCTTACAAGTGGACACTAAAGGACAAAATAAATGAACAAGCAAAATAGGATTGGACTCATAGATGCCGGGAACAAGCTGATGGTTGCCAGACAAGAGGGTGGTTAGGGGGCTGGGTGAAAAAGGTGAAGGGATTAAGAAGTACAAATTGGTAGTTACAAAATAGTCATGGGGATGTAAAGAAAACATAGAGAATATAGCCAGTGATGTGGTAATAGTTATGTATAGTATCAAATGGGTACTAGACTAGTCAGGAATCACTTTGTAAATTATATAAATTTCTAACCACTATGCTGTACACTTAGAACTAATGAAAAAAATCTAAGTTCTTACCAAAAGAATGTGGAAAACCAAGAGCAAAATAAGCCCAGAGAAAGCAGAAGAAAGGAAATAACAAAGATAAGAACATAAATAAATAAAATCAAAATAGATAAATAGAGAAAAATAGTAAAATGAAGAGCTGATACTTTGAAAAGATCAATAAAATTGCCAAAGCTGTAGCAAGACAGACAGAAAAGGAGAAGGCACAAATTATAAGTATCAGGAATAATACATAGGATGTCAAAACAGATCCCATATACATGAAGAAAGTAATAATAAAATACTCCAAATACTTCTATACTTAAATTTTACAACTTAAATAGATCAATTCATTTAAAAACACAAACTACCTTAACTCTTTATTTACATATGTAATAGATAATTTGAATAGACCTATATTTATTAAGAAAATTGAATAATAATTACCTCATGAAAAATATCTCCAGGTGCATATGTTTTTATTGGACAATTCAATTGTCCAGCTGGTTTGACAACAGTACAAAAGCAAATTAGTGGAAGATAAATTTTTCAACAAAGAAAGCTGGATTATTTGAACATCCATAGGCAAAAAAATGAACTTCAACTTAAACCTCACACTTTATACAGAAAATAACTCAAAATGGATCACAAAATTAAATGTATAAATAGACAAATTACATGTAATAATATAAAAATTAAATGTAAAACTTTTAGAAAACAGTATAGTATAGGTGAAATCCTTCAGAATTTAGGGATAGATGAATGGTTCTTAAAATGGACCCAAAACCACTATTTATAAGAACAGTTGATAAACTACAGTTCATCAAAATTAAAACTTTTGCACTCTAAAAGATTTTCTTAATGGTATGAAAAGATAAACTATAAAGTGAGAAAAAATATCTGTGAACCACATATCTCACTAATTACTCATATCTAAAATATAGAAAAAGCCCAAAAGTCAACAGTAAAGAAAAAAATTTAATTAATAAATGAATAAAAAAAGGCATAAACAAATTTTACTGAAGCTGATACACGGATATCAAATGAACACATTAAAATATTTTTTAACGTCACTAGGTATTAGAGAAATGCAAAGTAAAACCACAATGTAATATCACTACGCACCTTTCAGAATGGCTAAACTAAAAAATAGTGACATCGAATGCTGGTGAGGGTGCAAAGAAATTGGATGACTCATACACTGATGGTAGGAATGAAAAAACAGTTCAGCCACACTGCAAAACAGTTTGGCAGTTTCTTAAAATAATTAAATATGCAACTACTATATGGTCTAGCAATTGCAATCTTGGTCATTTATTTTAGTTTACACAAAAACTTGTATGTGAATGTTTATTGCAGCTTTATTCGTAATAGCCTCAAATTAGAAACAACCCAGATGTCTTTCTATGGGTGAATGGTTAAACAAACTGTGGTACACCCATAGCATGATATACCTCTGAGCAAGATGAAGAAACACAATTTTGATATACACTACCTGGATGAATTACAAAAGAATTATACCAAGTAAAAAAATTTTATCAAAGGTAACATACTATGTGATTCCATTTGTATAACATTTTAAAAATGATGTAATTACAGAAATGGAGAACAGATTAGAAGTGGTCAAGTTTTAAGGCAGGAGTGAAGATAGAAGGGAACTGGGTATGGCTTTAAAAGGACAACATGAGGAATACTTCTGGTGATAGAACTGTTTGGTATCTTGATTATATCAATGTTATTAACCTGGTTGTGATATTGTATTGCAGTTTTGCAAGATTTTACCATTTGGGAAAACTGAATGGATCTTTCTATACTTTTCTTACAACTATATGTGAATCTTCAATGATCTCCAAATAAAAAGTTCAATTAATAAAATACAATAGAGGATAATATGAACATCATATGTGTAATAAATTTTAAAATTTAAATAAAATTTTCTGGAAAAACACAGCTCATCTAAAATATTCAAAATTAAATATAAAATTTAAAGTATACTATATTTTTGAGTAAACAGAGTTTTAATAAAAATAGTTTCTATAAATTAATCCTCTAGCCCATTTTCATCCAAGAATATTCCTCCAAGCTTATAAGCAATAAATATTCGCCAATCTTATAAACTCTAGATATGGGAAAAGAATGAAAACTTCCTGTATTACTTTCCTAATGCTGCTACAACAGCAAGTTTGGTGGCTTAAAACAACTCACATCTATTCTCTTAAAGCTGTGGAGGCTGGCCTTAAGTCCTAAATCAAGGTGTCAGCAGGGCCACCTTCCCTCTGAGTCCTCTAAGGCAGTGGTCCTCAACTTTTTTTGGCACCAGAGACTGGTGCTCCTGTGAGAATCTAATGCCTGATCATCCGAGGTGGAGCTGAGGTGGTGATGCTAGCGCTGGGGAGCAGCTGCAAATACAGATGAAACTTCTCTCACTTGCTCTCTTGCTGCTCACCTCCTGTTGTGCAGCCTGGTTTCTAATAGGCCACGGACTTGTATCATTCCATAATTCAGAGTTTGGACACCCCTGCTCTAAAGGAGAATCCCAGCTTGCTTCTTCCAGCTTTTAGCTCCAAGTGTCCTTGATTTGTAGCAGCATAACTCCAGTCTCTGCCTCCATTTTTACACGGCCTTCTCTTCTGTTCTCTATGTCAAATCCCCCTCTGCCTTTCTCTTGTAAGGACAATTGTCACTAAATTTAAGGCCCACACATTAAATTCAGGATGATTTCATATCACGATCCTTAACTCAATTACATTGGCAAAGACCTTTTTTTCCAAATAAGGTCACATTCACAGGTTTCAGAGATTAGGACATGGATATATCTTTTGGGAGCTACCATGCAACCCACTACATATTTTATGAGGATAGAAAAGTATTTTCATACCAGTATCTGACAAGAACATTACAAAAAGATTAAAGGCAATTTCTCATAAACATGAATAAAAATTTTCTAAAGAAAATATTAGCAAATCAAATTCATTATGATTTTAAAAAGGATATCACATGAAATTGTGCTTTTTTCAAGAATGCAACATAAGCTTATATTTGAAAAATTAATCATAACATTTGCTATAGTAACAAAACAAAAGAGAAAGAGCATACGATCATCACAGCATCTATTTATTCTAATTAATAGAATCTAATTAAAACTCTTAGTAATCTAGGAATAGAAGGGAAATTTTGAAAGCTTTACCCCTGCTATCACAATTTCTCTCAAAAATATAGTACAGTTCCTTGCTAGTGTCATAAAACAGGAAACAAGTGGTAAAAGGCATGAAAGGAAGAAATAAAACTATCATTATTTGCAGATGATATGCATGTGAATGAATAAAATTTGAAAGAATCTACACTTAGGATGTATAACTAACAGTGAATTTACAAGATAGCTGGATACAAGGTCAATATAAAGATTAATTTTATTTTGATTAACTAGTAATCAACAAATAGACAATTAAGCATACTGAAAGATTCCACATAAAAATAGCAGTGAAAATCAAATATCTAAGAAAGAAATTTAACAAAAGATTTATTACATTTTTGAAAATTCTATGTGTGGTATTCATTTCTGACAAAGAACTATTATCCAAAACATATGAAGAATGCACGCAAATCAAATCTTTTTAAAAGGCAGTCAATCAGATGAAGAAAAGAAGCAGAGATTTAGAAATATTTCACAAGAGTCTATCCAAATGGCTGATAAACTTAGAGAAGGGTGCACAACCTCATTAGTTATCATAAAATTACAAATTAAGACCAGAATGGCATAATGTCTAAAATAAAATAACTAACACTAAATATTGGTGAGGATTTGGAGCATCAGTAATTGTCAACAGAAATATAACTGTGGTGTGTAACTTTGTACGACCACTTTGAAACTGCTTGACAATATTACAAAGGCTGAATATGTGCCCATCTCATGATCCAGCATTTCCATTCTGAAAGGTTATGTCTAATCAAAATGCAAACATGTTTACCCAAATATTTGCACAAATATGTTCCTGGCAGCATTATTTGTAGTAACAGAAATTGGCATTGTAGAATAGATAAAGAATTTATGACATAGTCCTACAAAAGATACTACTTTAAAACAATTAGATAACTCTAAAACTTAAGTTTGGGCAAAAACATCTTGATGTAAAAGATTATACACTGAGCTTCCGGTCAGGATGGTGAAAGAGAGAGATGCTATGCTTGCCTCTTCTTGCAACCACATCAAAATTACAAAAAAAAAAACCTACAAAACAACCATCACTAGGAGTCACCTGAGGTCTGGCTGAAGAGAAGTTCTACAACTGGGGACATACAAAAGAGGCCACCTTGAGACTGTTAGGAGGGGCGGAGTTGTAAAATGGGCTGGTCCCACAACTGCGTGTTGAGAATCGGGAGGGATATTTTGTTTACAGAGAACTTCCAGAGTAGCAAGGAGAACTTGCTTAAAACTGAGCTCCCCAGACCAGGGGTCCAGTGCCAGCAAGAAAAATCCACACAACCTCTGGCTGTAAAACCAGCAGATATTGTGACCTAGTGAGACAGAGGGCAGCAGGAGTTGGAGATGTTCCTCTTATGGAGCCTGCTTGCAGACTTACTCACTGACAGACTCACTCACTCTGAGCTCCGATGCTGGGGTAGCTGTTTGAGGAATGTCAGGGACATATGGGGAGGAACCGAATTGTCTGACTTCACGACAAGGGCTGGAGGGGCGGCTTTCTTCCAGACAGAAGAGCTGGCAGAATCTACTGTTCCTTGGCTGAGCCCTCTCACATCCCAGCATGCAGCCATAGGCAGCTGCCATATCTGAGTTTCCATTACTTGGCAAACACAGGTCACCCTGCCCAGGTAATTCCCTAAGACCCTGCCTCTCTCAACTTGTAAGCCCACCCAAGCTGCCTCTGGTGTTTTTTTTTCCATACAAATGGCCTGTCTTGGCTCATGCTGTGGACTTTCCTAAAACCTCTCAAAGGCTCACAAAAAACAAAAAAGCAGCATCTGGCCTCAGCATACCCCTTACTTCTTCCTGAGCAGCCCCAAGCCTAAGATTAGCGGCAGCCAGCCTTCGTTCCTGGCTCTGCCTCTTGAGGCACCTCTAAGACCAACAAGGGTGGCGGCCATCTGCAAATTACTTGGTTACACTTGTCAAGTAGTCCCAAGCAGTGCACAGACTATAGGTAGCTGAACTTGGCCTGCAGCTGGATCCCTCCCAGGATACCCGTGGGCTGGCATTTCCAGTAGCCAGCTTTGACTGGATCCAGTACACCACCAAGGCTGTATCTGAGGAGGACAAAATCAGGAGACAAAGAAATATGTTCCAAATGAAAAAACAGAACAAAGCTTCAGAAAAGGAACTAAGTAAAATGGAGACAAGAAATCTACAGGAGCAGAGTTCAAAACACTGCTTATAAGGATGCTCAAGAACTTAATGAGAATTTCAACAAAGATATAGTAAGCATAAAAAAATGACATAGAAATAAAAAAAATAGAACCATTCAGAAATGAAGAATATAATAACTGAAATCAAGAATACATTAGAGAGAATCAACAGATTGGATGAAGCAGAGAATCAAATCAGCAATTTAGAAGAGAAGGTAGCGGAAAACACCTAATCATAACAGCAACAAGAAAAAAGAATTCAAAGAAATGACCATAGTTTAGGGGGCCTTTGGGACAACATCAAGTGTACCAACATTTGCATCATAAGGGTACCAGAAAAAGAAGAGAGAAAGCAAGGAATTGAAAGCATATTTGAAGAAATAATGAAGGAAAATTTCCCTAACATGGTGAAGGAAATAGACATACAAGGTCAAGAAATTCGGAGAGTCCCAAACAAGATGAATCCAAAGAGGCTCACACCGAGACACATCAAAATTAAAATTCTAAAAGTTAAATACAAATTGAGAATCTTAATAGTAGCAAGACGAAAGCAGTTAATTACCTACAAGGGAGCTCCCATAAGGATGTCAGCTGATTTCTCAACAGAATTTTTGTAGGCCAGAAGGGATTGGCAGGTAATATTCAAAGTGGTGAAAAGCAAGGACCTATATCAAGATTATTCTCCCTGGCAAAGCTATCTTTTAGAATTGGAATACAGATAAAGAGCTTTCCAGAGAAGAAAAAACTAAAGGGGTTCATCACTACCAAGCCAGTATTATAGGAAATGTTGGAGGGACTTCTTTAAGAACAAGAAAAAATATGTATCAAAAATATGAATAATAAAATGGCAATAACTACATATCTATCAATAATTACTTCAAATGAAAAAGAATTAAATGCTGTAATCAATAGATAAGATGGCTGAATGGATAAGAAAACAAGACCCTTATATATGCTGCCTACAAGAGACTCACTTCAGATCAAAAGACACACAGAGACCGAAAGTAAAGGGATGGGAAAGATATTTCATGAAAATGGAAATGAAATAAAAAATCTGGGTAGCAATACTTATACCAGACAAAATAGACTTTTAAAGAGGCTATAACAAAAGAAAAGAAGGCCCAGTAGTCTCACTTCTGGATATTTAACCAAAGAAACCCAAAATACTACTTTGAAGAGACATGCAATAAGTTTCATTGTAGCTTTATTTACAATAGCCAAGATTTGGATGAAATCTGCATGTCCATCAATGGATGAATGGTTAAAGAAGAGATGGTACACATATATAATGGAATATAACTCAGCCATTAAAATAAATAAATAAATAAAATCTTTACATCCACGACAACATAGATGGACTGGAAGGGTATTATACTGAGTGGAGTAAGTCAGACTTAGAAAGACAAATACCATATGATTTTACTTACATGTGGAATCTAAAGAACAAAACACAGAAACAAACTCATAGATAAACAGAACATTTTGAGGGTTCCTAGATGGGAGAGAGTTTGAGAGTGGGTGAAAGGGGGGAAGGAATTAAAAGTACATATTGGTAGTTACAAAATAGTTATGGAAATGTCAGGTATAGCATAAAGAATGTACTCAATAATATTGTAAAAACTACATATGATGTCAGATGGGTACTAGATTTTGGGGGTGCTCACTCATAAGTTATATAAATATTAAATCATAATATTGTATGCCAACTATAATTGAAAATTTTTAAATATTAAAAACGAGAAAACAAAACAAAACAAAATAGCATTGTAATAATTGTATGATGTCAGATAAGTACTAGACTTATTAGGGTGATCGTTTCATAAGTTATACCAATGTCTAAGTGTTTTGTCATATATTTGAAACTAATAAAATATTGTATGTCAACCATAATTGAAAAATAAAAAATAATAAAGTAAAAAAAATTAAGCATAAAAAAGTAGGCTAAATATAAAAAATATTTGAATTTAATGGCATTGTGTTGATGGACAATAATATATGAGTAAATAGAAATGCACAAATCATAAATGATTTTGTATTTTATAAAACTTTTTTCTTGCAATTATTTCAGCAAAATCACTAATTATGTTGTTTTTTAATTAAAAAATATTACACACTGTAAGATCTCACTTATCCAACCATTAAAAACTAATGATATTAGATGTTAAGAGAAACCACGGGAGAGAGTTGCTGACTGGGAGGATTATTGATGCTTCTGAGGGAGGGTAGATGATTTTTTATATGAAGTCTAGTTACATCCATTAAATAGTTTCTGTACGTTATATGCATTATGCTTCATTAAATGTTTTTAACACATAATAATAAACACTAGAGATAATGCCAGCTTTAGCTGTCAAAAAATTTGTTTTAATCTTCACATTTGAGAAAAATGTACATTCTGATAATAAAGAGCATTTTAAATAAGAGGAGGAAATTATAGACTACCAAAAGTAATGATGGAGTAATTGACTATGTCTTTGGAAGAACATAATTTTGTTGTTCTAAACCTTAAATCATGCATTAACATGAATTACAGATGCCTTAAAGTGATAAACAGGAAGAGTTAACCATGTAAGCACTAGAGAAATTATGAGCAAACATTGCTATCATTTTGAGGTGAGAAAACAATTCCTGAGCATAAAAGAAAAACAGGATAATTAAAATGAAGAATATACAGATTTAATTTTATTTATATAAATATGTTGAACGGTTAATGAATTATCATGTATAAAATGAAAAATTAAATAACCAATAATTTATAGATCAGACATAAGATTAACCTTTACATTAAAAAAGTTCTTGTAAATCAATTAGAAATTAATCATACAGATAAAAAGAATATTGAGAAGAGAATCCTTCAAAGGAAAAAAATTAAAATATTAATACTATAATAAACATGAGGAAATGTTCATTTTTTGAAATTAAACAAATGGAAATTAATACAAGATACAGTTAATAAACTATCATGCAAAACAGAGAGAGAAAGAGAAAGAGAGAGGAAAGAAGAAAAAAAAATAACGGGCAATATTGTCATGTGGTAGGAGGAAAGGAATCTCATATAAATTACATATGATTTTTTCTTTCATGGGTTTTAACCATTTTACTGTAAAATAAAACAGATTCATAAAAACATACAAATGTCTAACAGTGGAATAAGACTTCCTTGTAACCACAATCCAGAAATAGAACTTCACCAGCCATCACACCTTTTTATCTCTCACAGTCTCAAGCTTACTCCTTTTAAAAGTATTCACAATTCTGTCTTTCATAGTAAGCGCATCCTTATGTCTCTTTTTAGTCTTATCTTCCAATGACGCATTCTTATAACTTTTAATAATCTTTTATTCTGTAGATCTTATCTCTATCCCTTTATTTTCTTTACAGTTTATAGGTTGAAAACCTTGGCTTTTTGACCTGTAGAGTTACCTGCAGCCTGGATATTATTGATTGCATCCTCATTAGTGAATTCTCTATAGGAAAGATAAAAAGTTTGGGTGCCCGTCTTTTGTGATATTAGCAACTCAATGCCTACTTAATGTGAGGTTGCAACATGGAGGTATTCAACTTTCATAATGGCTTTTTTCACTTATTAGTTAGAATGATTTTTTAATAAAATAATACTTCTCTTTATCTACTACTATTTGATTATCCAGTGGTATAATTCATGTAGAAAAGGCTGAAAACATGTTCGATATTTTATTTTTGTCTTTTTAGAAAATGGATTTATTTTCAACCATCTTCTTAAGAGGACTTAGTTTTTGTTTTAATATTTGTATGTAATTACTGATTTAAACATATTTTGTGAGTTTCAATAAACTGACATTTTTTTAAATAAAAAATTATTTTTTGAAGCTCAAATTGTCCCATTTTCGGCCAGTCAAAGCCTCTTCAAATTAGCTCTTAACATGAATATAGTAGTTTCTGAGAGCTTCCTTGTTCTCTGTAACGTCAAGACAAACATTTCCTGCTTCAGATATGAATTCAGCCATTTCTCTAAAAGACCCTGAATTTTTTTTAATGGGACATGGCATTTCAAGATCATAATCTGCAAACTAGGGTTACTCATCACTTCTGGGTTGTTGATTATTGTTTCTAGTTCTCTTATATTGACAGAGCAAAGAAATTACACGTGCTAAATATGCAGAAACACACACACACATACGCACGCGTGCACACCCACTACCCATAAGTTCATATGGATACTTCAAATTCAAACTCAGGATGAGTTAACGTTTGGTTTAAATATACTTTCCCCAATCTCCCTCCATTTTTATACCTGTATAATATTGATATTGCCTGAGTATATAAACATTACAACCAATACTCTGTCTTTTTAATTCCAATCTATTCTTAGTTCTATATATAACTATATATTTAATGATTATCACTAGTTCTTATGAATGTTTTTAAAGTTATTTTGTTTGCCATAGCTTATTACTTAGTAAATTTTTCAGGAAGAGTTTATCGGAACAATATTACCAAATTTTTACATGTTAATTACTAATAGTTTTTGTATGTGTGATTTTCAAAAAGTCAGATTTACTCGATATAAAATACTTGCCTCAACTTTTCTTTCCTTAAATGTATAAATATTACTCTGTTTTCTTTATGTTGTCCATGTTTTGCTTTTAAAACATACGATGGTAAAATTTTCTTTCCATTATAGTTATCCTGTGTTTTTTTTTTCTTTTCCTATAAAGCCCAACAATTTTACTAGAATATAGCTGGTGTTATTCATTCTAGGTTGGTATTATCAGTGTGTAGTGGGCTCTTTAACATATAGTTACAAATCTCTTGAATTTCAGGAAAGTTTTTGTGAGTTATTGTTTTTAATATTTGTTTTATAGCCTTGATTTGGTTTTATTCTTCATGCACTCCTATTATTCATGGGATATATATAATATATTATTTGCAACTTTTGAAATTTTTATGTTTCTTTACTTTTTCAATTTTTTAAAATTTTATTTTCTTCTATTTCTATTAACGTTTTTAGTCACTCAAGTTCTTTCTAATCTGTCTCCATTTAATTTTTTTTATTTCTAATTTTGTCTGAGTTCTACATTCTCATTTGAAGTTTTAAAAATTCTGATTTATGTTGTTTTATAATGCATTCTTAATGTCTTTTAGCTCATTTTTGAGGTGTGAATTTTCATGTTTTCTGTGGCATTTTTCTGGTGTGGTTTCCTTATGTAGGAATGTAATTATTATCCTTACTCTCATCTTTCTTTTGTTAACTTATGAAATTGGCCCTCAATGTTTTTTTATTGCTCATTTATTGTGAAATGAATTGTCTTGAGCTTTCAGAAGGAGAAGTGGTTCAGGATAGTTTTTCTTATTTCAAAGAGCTCCCTCTTCTGTTCTCTTCATACAGACTTCAAAAATATTGTTTTCTGAAATTTCTGGGATCTGTACCTTTCCCCATTTTTACCTGGACCTTCTCTTTACTTTTCAGTATTATCCCTGGCCTGTTCAAATTTAATGCCACATCTAACAGTGTCTTCTCAGTGTGGGCTTCTAGAGTCCTCTCTTAGAAGAGAGCTCCAGGAAGTCAGTCTTCCTGGAGTTCACAGAGAATAGACTAGTCCAGCATCCTTACCCTTCACTCCAGTCCCCTGGTACTCAGCCCTTATTAGAAGGGGCAATAACATCTCCCAGCTTCAGATACGATTCTCAAATGGGTCAGCCATGTTATTCAGTGAGAATTTATGGGCTACTTTGAGAGACTGTTATTCTCATGTATGTCAGCCGCCTCATGGCTCCCTTTTTCCTCTCCCACACGAACACTGATACCAGGTAAACCTTGTGGCTATTGGTAGTTTGTCTGCATCTGCTTATAATTTGAAGTTTGTAGTTTTAATTTGTAACCCAGTTTTATTGTAAATGTCTACATGTTTATTTATTTACTATGTTTACTTTAACATGTAGATTTAGAGATGTTCAAGATCTATGTCTTCTCTTCCTGTATCCTCCTAGGATACTCATGGGTGAGATTTTTAAATTAATACTTAATTAATTAATATTTTACTAATTCAATTTAGAAGACACTTTCTAGTTTGGTCATATGCACAAAACCCTCAAGTATCTATTAGTAACCAAGGAATTTTGCTTCTCAGAATTCATCTAAAGAACATAATTATATAAAATCACAATGGTATATGGACAAGAGTTGTCTTTGAAGTGGATTTATAAAAGTAAAAATTAAAAATAGTGTACATTTACAATAGCAGTTGATTGGTTCAGTAATAAATGAATGAAAAGCTATCTAGATACTCATTATGAATCCAATATAGAAATATATTAAAAATGAACATATTAAGTGAGAAAAAAATAAAAAATAGGTTCTACAGTACAGTTCTTATAGTTTATAGATCCAGATATAGACATATATCTTTACATAGGTATAGCTGAAGATAAATGAAAATTACAGTGATTGGTTAGTATGTTGGAACTTTAGTAATTTATTTAGACCATTAGCTTATATTTTTAACAACGTGAATTCAGAATCCAGTTCATTCAATACTTTGGCCTACTTATGGTGTTAAGTAGTAACCTAAAATAAATGGTTGCCAGCACACATCAACACTGCAGTCGTAAATAAATTCCAGAAAGTCTTGTGGTGTATATTACAAAAAGGATTTTTCTTCTCTATCAACCTCTGCGACATGGTCTATTTGCAATCATTAAAGAATTATAGGTTTGCAATTTCTGATTTTGATTTTGAACTTGGAATTTCCTATTACCAGTAGTCTGTGACTTTCCCTCAGACTTTTAGAGATTCAAAAGGAAATTAAATCCTCCAATCTATAGGTAAATGGAAAGGAAGCAGGAAAACAAAGCCTCTAATTTTTTTCTGTCATGTTTCATTGATTTTTAATGAACTGTTTAACTTTATTGAGTAACGAAGACAAGCCAGATGTTTAATGGTCCAATAAAGTAATTAATAGGTACTTCTGGTTTAACAATGTTTTGCCTATCAGCCTCCATGGCACAGTTTCGAATATATTAGATTGTTTAATCTCATTAACCCTTTACCAACAGCAAATGACAAAGGAAGATTTTTATTTATCACTTTTCTTGTTGAAATTTGAAAATTATCATTTCCACCTTCCTATAACATTTATTAACTTTCGATTAATCATATTTTGTTTGTGCTACCACAGCTTCTTTTTTCTTTTATCTACCTCTTTTGCCATCGTTTAGCTCAGGTACATATAATCATCTTCTGGAATCTTAAATTTGTTTCCCCTTGTTATTTTTTCTTTTGTTTGTTTCTTTCTCTGTTTTTTTTCCCCCAGCTTTATTGAAATATAATAGATGACAAGTTGCTTATATTTACATTGTACAATTCAATGAGTTTTTTCAATTATAGTTGGCATACAATAATATATTAGTTTCAGTTGTACAGCATAGTGATTAGATATCTGTATAACTCACAAAGCGATCACCTAACTAAATCTAGTACTCCTCTTCCCCCTTACATATTTATTAAAACATTAACTATTTTCCTTAAGCTACACTTTATGTCTCCACGTCTATTTTGTAACTATCCATTTGTACTTCTTATCTCTTTGCCCTTTTTTGCCGTCCTCCAAAAATCTCCTCCCATCTAGGAGCCCTCAAAATATTCTCTGTATCTATGAGTTTGTTTCTGTTTTTGTCGTTGTTGTTCATTTTGTTCTTTAGATTCCACGTGTATGTGAAATCATGTGACATTTGTCTTTCTCTATCCTTAATTGATTCAGCGCAATACCTTCTAGGGCTATCAAGGCAATATATTTTCCATCCTCTTCCTTTTAGACTGAAGTGAGTCTCTTGTAGGCAGCATATGTAAGGATCTTGCTTTCTTATCCACTCAGCCACTCTATCTTCTGGTTGAAGCACTTAATTCTTTTCCATTTGAAGTAGTTGTTGATAGGAATGTAGTTATTACCATTCTTTATTCCTGTTTTTGATATATGTTTTTTTCTTCTTAAAGAAGCCTCTCCAACATTTCCTGTAATGCTGGCTTAGTGTTGGTAAATTCCTTTAGCTTATTTTTGTCTGGGAAGCTTTTTATCTATCCTTCCACTCTAAATGATAGCTTTGCTGGATAAAACATTCTTGATTGTAGATTCTGAGTTTTTATCACTTTGAATACTTTGTGCCAAGCCTTTCAGTCCTGCTTAGTTTCTTTTGAGAAATCAGCTGCCAGTCTTATGGGTGCTCCCTTGTAGGTAACTAACTGCTTTTCTCTTGCTACTTTTAAGGTTCTCTCTTTGTATTTAAACTTTGGTATTTTTATTATGATGTGTCTTGGTGTGGGCCTCTTTGGGTTCATCTTTTTTGGGCCTCTCTGAGCTTCCTGGGGTTGTGTGTCTATTTCCTTCACCAGGTGAGGGAAGTTTTCCATCATTATTCAAGTAGCCTCTTCAACTTCTTGTTCCCCTTCAGGTACCCCTGTGACATGGATGTTTTCATATTTAATCTTGTCCCATAGACTCCTTAAATTATTATTATAGTCTTGGCTTCTTTTTCTTGCTGTTCTGATTGGGTACCCTTGGCTTCCCCATCCTCTGTATTGGTGGTTCTATCCCTTTCTTCCTCCACTCTTTTGATTCCCTCTAATATACTCTCCATCTCAGATGATGTGTTCTTCATTTCTGACTGGTTCTCTTTTATAATTTCCATTTTTATGTTTTTTTTTTTATCTCTTTGTTAAAGTTCTCACTGAGTTCATCTACCTTTCCCCTAAGTTCACTGAGTATCTTTATAATTAGTGTTTTGAACTCTACATCTATTTGATGGCTTGACATTTTTCCTGGATCTCTGCTCTGTTCTCTCTTTCATATGGTTTCTGCTTTCTTGTCTTCCCATTTTGGCTGCCTTTATGTGTCTGTTTCTATGTACTTAGCAAAGCTCCTAAGTCTCCAGGTCTTTTTAGTATGACTTTGTTATTAGGTGTCCAGTGGCACAGTCCTAAGAGAGGTTTAGCTGCAGGCCAAGTTTAGCCCCAGTCTGTGCCCTTTCAGGCATAGCAAGCAATCTGCAAATGCTGGCTTAGAGTTGCCTCAAGAGGCCATGCCAGAAACCGAAACTAGCTGTCACCAGTGTAGATCTTGGAGCTGCTCAGCAAGTAATGTAGGACTGCTGAGGACACAACTGGGTATAGCTTGGATAGGCCTGCCAGTTGGGGCAGGTGCAGTTTTAAGGAATTCTCTGGGTGAAGGTACCTCTGTTATCCAGTTTGATGACATTTCAGCTATGGCGGTGCTGCGTCTGCACACTGAGAGTGGGGAGGGCTCAACAGAGGAACAATAGATACCGCCAGCACTTCTGCCTGGGAGAAAGCCTTGTCTCTGGCCCTCACTCTGACAACTCAGCATCTCCCTGTAACTCCCTTGTGCCCCTCTGAGCAGCCAACCCAGCATTGATGCTCAGAGCGTGGAGGTCTGTCACAGTGAAAATCTTTTTGCAGACATACATCCCTTTAAGAGGTGTATGCAGCTGCTGCAGCTGCCATAACCTCTGTCCTATGCAGCTGTTGGGGACCAGGCAGCCTCATGCCTTCCTCCTCTCCTACCTTCTACTAGTACTGTGTGATTTCTTATTTCTCTCCCTAGTTGTAGTGTTTCTGTTCATCTAGATCTCAAGCAACTTTGCTTGATGTTTGCTCTGTGTTTCTTTCTCAACTTTGATTTGGTTGCAAGAGGGATGAACAAAGTCTTTATCATCTACGCCATTTTTTATCTTCAATTCTGTTTCCGTTATTTTAATACACTTTTATGAGAATGTTCTTAACAATCCAAATTTTATGTTACTCTGTATTTAAAATGTTTGATAGATCACCATGCCTCATAACAGGAATGGTACACTCAAAATGCCTTTGAGGGCCAGGCAGATCAATAGGTAACATGAACAAGAGAGTACCTAGACAATATAATAGGTCTTAGAGTGCTGAGAAGCCAATTAATTTAAAAACATCCTCCTGAATAAAAGAAATGCGTTGATGGCAAAAAAAAAAAAAAGACAAGTTTGTGCTCTCTGGGAAAATAGAATTCAAATCCAGATACAAGCATACAAAGCACCTCAAAATCTGTCCCCTACCCATTTTCCCATTTGTCACTATTCTCAAGGAATAACATGCACTATTTACAAATAGTTAGAGACCCTCATTCCTCCACACTCCTGACCCCAATACAAGCACACACTTTGGATCACACACCTGGTTATTTTCAGTATGCGAACCTATTTTATTTTATATTTTTGCTTTTATAAAGAATTCCCTGCCATTTAAGTATCCTCTCCTGCTGATTAATTATACTCTGAGCTTCATTGTATTGTTCCCTGTTCATAACTCAGTTTGAATATATTATAATTGTATTGCTATTATTTATTGATGTGAGCTTCTTAAGATATGCTCCAAGCTTCTTGGGAAAAGGGACTGTGTGTTCTTCCTCTGTTAACCTATGGTACTCATCCCAGTGTCTAGTACATGTTTAATGAAGACACCTGAATAAATTTATTTTGCTTTTTAATTTGTTCATAAGACAAGCAATAACATTAACATTTTGTTTAATTATTTTTTGCTCTAAAACCTGGACTCCAGTGTCCCACTCAGAAAAAACTCACAGTAGTTATCTATTTAATATATGTTTCTTAAGTTTTCTGGTAGCATTTTGACTATTGAAAATCATCTCCAGGACTTAGATTCTTTTAGTAATAGAAGAACTAAGTGTGTGGATTGTGAAGATGGTCAGAATAAAGACTTCTGGTTTAGTGAGAAAATTTTACAAACTGGATCACAGGTAGTGGAAATCTTGCTTCCATTCATTTACTACAAAATTTTGGTAAGATGATTTAATTTTTGTATGCTCAAAATAATTAACAATACATACTTTTTCACATTGCTGTCAAAATATAATTAGGTACTTGACACAAAGTATTGGCACACTGCCCAACACATTGCAAGTATTGACCTCCCTCACAAACCAGGAAAATGGCTTCCTCTTCCCTTTATCTCTCTGCTTGGCAGCTAAATAGTATGAATGTTGTCTTAGATATCATGTTTACTGCATAATGTTCTTGGGATCTAAGCAAGGTGTGTGTAATTTTTAAGGTTTTAGAGAAAGAATTCAAATTGTTGCTTTACCTAAAAATGTTTTGCCAGTTAGTTGGTTTCAATTCAAGTACTTTGCTCTACTTGAAAGTTCAAGTCTGTTCTTAATCATATCAGAAACAAAAATCTCATTGAAGGCACTGATATGGTCTTGGAATGTCCTTCACAGAAAAAGTCAGCATTTCCTATGGATTAGAGAGAACAGGAATGCTGCTATCAGACTCTAAGTTAATATGCCTGTCAATACAAGGTGATCAGATTGGGTTTAGGACATACAGCAAGATGACATGTTAGCTTTTTGGCCATGTTGCGTTTGAGCTGTTCGTTGACCATCTTCAAAAGAAAACATAGTCAGGGAAAGACTTTTAACTTCTACCTCTTGGAAAACTACATGAGGGAGAGTAATAGAGTATAGTAACTTATATAAAGATAACATTTCTCATTAACCCAAACAAACTACCTCCACGTTCACTGGTCTGAATTTTTCTGCTCTGGAAATTCATGAGGAGCATTTGGACAATAAATAACAAAGCCTTACAAAATGAAACAAAACAAAAAACAGCTGCCAGCTGGCTTTATGCTGATGCAGGCAATCAGGTGCTAAGCAAATGTAACCAGAGCCCCAAATTTAGTTAGTTTTATGAAATCCAATATTTCACTGTGTCTTGAGATTGCAGTATCTAGCCAGCCTGTTTAAAAACACCCTAAATCTATTGCTACATACAGAGAAACATATCATGCATCTAAGAGGAACTCACATATCATGAATATTTCTACCACTAATTTTACTCCCATTTCAAAGCCAGAATTTCTCCAGCAATATGCATTCTTAAGTAACAAAAAGAAAGTTAGCCCATTCCTGTGACTCATGTTCCAAATCTGGCTTCAGTTCTTATGCTCCTGTTATCATGCAGTGCCTGGCACGCCTGGTGTGACTTCTCAGTTTTGTTTCTGATTTCTGTGTTCAATATATGATATTTCAATCCATTCTTACCCTGAATTTAACACATCTTAAAAATGAAAATCTGTTGTCAAACATGAATATGAGATGGGGAAATAAATGTATTAGATGTGAAGTATATATCTTCATTCCAATTTATTGACTTGCTAAGAACAACTGCCTTGAGCAACAATTCAAATCTCCTAAGCATTCACATAAACAATCTTAGAAAAATTCTATTCCAATGAATTCCTTTGTGGTAGCTTAATGGACTGCTTTAGTATGCCTGTTCGACTCTTGGTTGGCTTTACAGAACAAACTCAGTTGTGGTTTATCTGTTGTTCTTGATCACTTACCTTTCTGACTATTTTTTCTGATTAGAATTAAGCTGTCACTTCACCACTTGCTATTTGTATTGTCCATATCCTTGAATTTAATATATTTTTCAGGAATCAGAATCAGCCACATAGGCATTAAACTTCTCTGCTCGGGAAAAACTCTGATCCCAGTATAAGAAACTCTTTCTTTTCTGTCATTTGGAGACTATGCATTTAGAGTCATTGATAAGGTCTGTGTCAGTGCCCTTTGCAAAGCAAATCAAATGTAATTTTTAATCAAATTAGAGAATTAATTAGGCACATGAGATTGCAATTTTTCCTAGTGTTCTATTGAGAGTACATGAGTGGAAGGCTGCCATTTGTCTCACAATCTGTCTCTTAATCATATAGTTCCTCAGATTTCAAATCAATGTTCAATAGTTATTTATTTTGGAACTGATAAAGTTCTCAAAGACAGCTAGCCCTTCGTTTTTGAGGATAATGATATCCAATATCACTCAAAAAGTGAGTGGTAAAGCTGATAATGGAAATCGCATCTCTAGAACTCTCAGTTTAGGTTTAGGGTCTGGAAAGTTACTAACTTAGAAAACCATCAGCTTATTCTAATGCAGAACATATTGAACATATATAATACAGAAGGATTTATAGCTGTGGTTAAAACAAAAATGTGGCATTGTTTCATTTGTTTAAACTACAAAGGAAAAAATATATATTTATATTCTTACATGTGTACATGTGCTTGTGCACATATATTCAGATATTATCTGAATTATGAGATAACTTATAATAGTAGCTTGAGGATTTCCACTATTAATAATTAATGAGGAAAATTTTCAAATACAGATACTCAGAACTTTTTTCTAAAGATTTTGATTCAGAGTTTGAGTGGAGCCCAGTCATATTTATTTTCTTCCAAAACCCCTCTCAAAATTCTAGTGCAGATAACTGTGGACCATACTTTTAATTACATTGACTTATAAGGTCTGTTCTCATTCTTACTTTGGGCAAGTCTGTTACTCTAAGTAACACCTTCATACTGCCAGCCAATAGAGCTTATCCTTAGATACCACTGGCTAGTCATAGGAAAAGAATAATGTGGATTTAGATCCTTGAGAATTGAATAATGCTGCATTTGAGATTTGAATTTAAGAGATACAGAAAGTCAAATTATGACAACTGAACTCAGAAAGCATCTTTGGGATAGTACTTTGATTTAATTCTTTTCTGGACCTTTAAAGAGGCCCTGGGCTTTAGAAATGTGATAATATACTTGCTCTCTTTTTATAGTTAAAATGTACTTCATATCAGGTTTTACAGATTTTAGTTATGGTTATACTTATTTTATATGATTAAATGTATTATTTAATGTAGTTTCGGTATAACTAAAGGAAGGAGAGGAAGTAAGGAGCTAAACCACAGAGTTCGGTCTGTGTTTAAGGATTTGTGAGAATAAAAATTTAGACATATTTCAAGATTGATTTTACTTTTGTTTATTCTCAAAATAGTCAAGAGGTAGGATAATGGACATTAAAGGTGCAAGACAGGGAATGTGGCTCCCCATTTACACTCTCATGGAATTTGTATTCTCATGGAGTTTACCCAAACTTTGTCTTAGTATTTTACATGGAAGGTGTCTTTCAAGTGCAAGGGGCTCAGAATTGAGGGGGTGCTGTATTTTAAACTCCTGCAATGTCAGTACCAACAAACTATTTATACAATCGCAAAAAAGAAATAATTCTGTTATTCAGCAAGTCAAGTCTTTTGAGTATAAGATCAAAGTTCCAGTGTTTGAAACAACAACCGGCCAGCACTGGAGCAATCTCTTCTTTTTAGCACTTGTGCTATAAGATCTGGGTATTTTTCATTGTTTCTTCGCAGACTCATTTGGGTAGCTATGCCCACCCCAGTTTTTTACATTAACTTTTCAGAGCACACAACTTCAGATCAAAGCTGCTGCCATGTAGGTGAAAGTAAAATTATGCTACTGTGGTCTGAAAGAGTGGAATCTTTCTTTTATGGTACCAGAAATCAGTGGTGGAATTCAAGTGTATTGGAGATCCTGGATTGTGGAATCCCTCTCTACTCCATTATCGCACCAATTTTTCTTGTGTGGGTTTTAATTTTTCCTGTCACCGCAGATGATTCCTTTGTTTTTAAAATCTTATAGTGGGCGTGCCACATCTGTGTTTGCAGAGAAAGAAGTAAATGTTGCACTAGCTTGCAGATAGTATGAAAGTGCTGAAGGAGGGGCAGGGGATGCCAGGACACTGAGCTAAAAGCAACCAGAAAGGGAGACGACTTATAAAAATGAATACTAATTACATAATAAAGGTTCATCAAGCCTGTTCTAAGTCCATAGAAAACAAAAGATGCCAGGATTAAGATTTTTAAAGACATTGCAGGTCCAAATGCAAGATATGGTTGGGGATAAGAAGACCACGAATGTTCTCACCTGTCTATAAGTACTGCTTCTCTGTGAGCATTTAACTGATGGTCATAATTTAGAAGTGAAACTATGTATCTTTGTTTCCTAAGTAGATTTAATCATGTTATCAATAGTGTTGGCAATGTTTGGGAGTGTAAGAAGGAAGTGTATGCTCTCTTAAGTGTTCTCTCTGCCATGTTGTATTGTTGCAGATGGGAGACAAGAAAGGTAGAGATAACCTAGAGTTTCAACCTGATGGGTTCATGTGGAACCTCTGGAGAAGCTGTGAGGTCTAACTCCCCATTCTTGCTAAGTAACCTGAAGGAAGAAAACTCTTTAATTCCCAGACTGTGGGTTATTTGGGATCTATTATTTTAGCACATTCTCAAATAAGAAATTTCAACCACTGTGTACTGGTCCCTCATTCTAAGAGTGGAACCATATAAATTTATCCTGAAATCCCAACCGATTCCTGCCTTTTTTTCTTTGCAAGTATCAAAGTATGAGTTACATATAAACAAACACTATGGAAAAGAACAGTTGAGGGACACCAGGATTTAGACATATGTACCTAAATCTTAAAGTTCAAGAAGATTTCCTGAGGTCCTGTTAGTATTGTTGATTGCTGTTTTTTTCCCAAATAAATGTTAAACTCTTGTATGGTTTGCATATATTAGTCACATTTGTCATATATGCAGCATATATGACTTTGTTTATGGTATCCTATACAGAAACGTAATACATTTTAGGTTAGATTTCACTTGATTTACATATTGATCTTGGCCATTAAAAATTCTGCCTTTGTTTGTTTTAGATTTTAGTTGTTAAAAACAGCTGCTTCAATGAGACTGCCTGAATAAAATGCTGATGCAGCTACTTTCCAGTAAATAGACTTAATCTTAATTTGAGAAATTGAACAAAACAAACAAACAAAAACTTTTAGACATAGACAACAGTTTAGTGGTTACCAGAAGGAAAGTAGATAAAGGTAAAGGGGGTCAAATATATGGTGACAGAAGATTTCACTTTGGGCGGTGAACACACAAAGCAATATACAGATGATGTATTATTGAATTGTATACTTGAAACCTATGTAATTTTATTAACCAATGTCACTCCAATAAATTTTAAACAATTGACTTAATCTTTCTAAGCTTCAGATTTTCTAATTATAATATTGAGATAACCATAAATCCCATCTCATTAGATTATTGTAAAAATTAAGTGAGATAGTTTACATAAAACATTTAGCACTTATTAAATGCTCACCAAATGGAAAATATTATTAAATGTTATTTTTTTAAATTAAAAGTTATTTGAATTTTCCACTACCCTGGATTATCTAGATCACATCTCTATTCCATCAAAAAAAAAATAACAATCATTAAATATCAATAATAATTATTAAAAAGACAACAAATACATTTATGCTTATTATATTCTACACACTGTGATAAGAGCCCTATTTACATGTTAAGTAATTTAATGTTTAGAATAGCCCTCTGAGATGAGAACCTTACTGCCGGCATTTATAGATGACAAAGGGAACAAGAAATCCAAGCGATGATGTCTTTCTTTGACAGCTTTTTTCCAGGTTTGTGCTTTGGCACTTTTTATTAGATGGTACTCTTTGTGGTCTTCAGTTATTTTCAATTTTTAAATCGAGATAAAGAAACACGAGAGAAAATTTTTTCTTAAAATATTTTTAAAAATTAGATTAATATTTTAAATATTACTTTTAAATTTAAGAAAAATTATTATTTGTTTTTTCTTTTTTCAAATCCAGTATGTATAGGATGTAGAAATAAAATGCCAATTTTCAATTTAGGCTGTAGTTCTGTTATAATATCTATCAGAAGTCAGATTCATTGTACTGATAAAACAAACACAACCTGCTTACTTCAGTTTTACTTAAACTCTGCTGTAACAGTCTGAATATGATGTCCGGGCTTGCAGTGGTTCAGCTCCACTTTCTTCTTGGGACAAGTCAGATCCCGGAGCTCTGATTTCCTTTGCTGGGCTTCAGGGAGATATAGCCATCGATGTCTTGTGCTCAATGGGCGGGTGTAGCTTGGAGTGAATATTGGTGATTATTTGAGTTGCTTTATGGGTTGGATTACAAGTTGTTATTTTCTGTTTACACCTTTTTAAAAATAGTTTCCTGGAATTGTGTGACTTAGATATTCTGCTTCCAACTATAGCTTTTATATCTTCAAAAATCTCAAAAGTGGTTACAATGAAACTTACAAAACTTCAAGTTTTGCAGCTTCATCTTTAGAAGTGCATAGTTTTAATGTTTAACTGTGTGACACAAATACAATTTTAAAAATAAGCCATATTTATCTCGCCATATGGTGTGTGATGCCTTCAGTCTCTACCTAGTCGCTAACTGCCTATAAAAGACCTTGATGCAAGACGATTTTGTCTGAGTATAATCCTTATTTGATTGGGTTTTCATTTTGTTTAAAAATGCACCTGAATCTTTTTAATTCCCCTTCGTTAAAATGTGTCTATTTAAAATGCAGGGCAGGAATAGTCTTTATTGTTGATTGTTGATTGGAGTCTCATTCACTCACTGTTCCTTTCAAGGAATAAATTAACAACAGATAAGGTCAAATAAGAGCAGGTCCAACCTAAGTGGCACAAAAGACAGACAGTGAAGCAGATAGCTTGATTAACACCTGCTGAGTCAGAGTCTGCTCAACAGACCAAGAGAGAGAAGCCAGGGATGGTTCTACACAGCACAACTGGACTAGGTGGAAAATAGACAAGTGGTTCCCTTATTTAGAAGTACAACTCAAAGTACACTTCTTCCACAAAAACTTCCCTAATTCCTTCTCTCAATTATTTTTTTAAAATTTAAGCTGAAATAATTTCTTCTTCTGTAAATATCCATAGCACACAATATAATAATTATAACAATAACCATTTGAGTGCTTTCTATGCACAGATTATCTCATTCAACTAAAATTTTTAATTTAATTCATTTTAATTATTGAAAGTCTCATAGCACATGTCTGGCATACAGATAACACAATAAATGATTGTTGAAAGAAAAAATAAAGAAATAATGAATGATATGAAAGCAAGTGAAATACTTCCTTTCAGTGACTTTATTTTCAATTAATCTGGTTTCTATTTCAGAGACAAAACTTAGTTTTCTCTCTCCTTTCTCTTCACATTGTGCTCTCTTCCATGATACTTTAGAATTAACATCTTTTTTCCATTCTTGTGTCTCATTCCTAAAAAAGTGTAGTTTTGAGGCTAAATTATGAATTCTACAGAGGTTTCAAAATACCCCATCTCTCTATTCCAATTGAAATGACCAAATCCAGGGATGTAGCCAAGCAGAATCTGAGTGCTTTCTCTATAATACAACTCTGCTTATCTCGTGGATGTGTTCATTAATCTATCAGCATACGAGGACATCTAGGTCTAAAGGAGCTCCAGAGTACTGGAGCTCGAGATGTATGGACACAAGGGAGAGTTATCTTTACATCTAACTGAAGTCCCAACAGGGTTTCCAAACACAGGAGAGAGACAGGGGCAAACCTTCCTGGGCAGAAGAAAATTGAAGACTAAATTTGGTGAGATTTAAATTTGATACCCTGTAGTACTGCTGACTGCTGATGTCCTCAGGTAAACACTTTTAGGGTATGCTTCTTGGGCAATAAAATGAAAAGGACATTTTCCAAAGTTAAAAAAGGGATCTAAGAAATATGATGCCTGTGATCATCAGCAACAGAAGAATGGAGAAGATACCAACACAAGAGGGAATGAGGCTAAGGACCTTTAACTACACCTGGTAGATTAAAAGGAACCATTGTTTGCAACAGAAAAGAAAGTTCCCTTTATTTCAGGGTACAATTAATGAGGTTGATATAATGGATATTATTATGTCTGGTCCCCCATCAGCTAACATGCCTTTTTCTCAAAAACATACCCCAAATGTACAAAATCTGGGATTGTAAAATGCAGAATTTTTAGAGCCCAGAAGAAATAGCACTAATAACAAACCATAACTAAAGTCAAACAACTTGGACATTCGTAAAGAACAAAACACAATATCTTAAATAAATGTTCTGTCAAAGGATAAATGAGAACTAGAAATACAAAAAAACGACAAATTTCAAAATACTACAAAACACAAAAATAAGAACCAAATACATTTAAAAAAGGCATGGGTTCTTGCCAAGGCTTTTATTGGGCACAAATTCACAGCCTTAGACATTGTATTGGTAAACAGAAATAATGAAAATAATTTAACCAATTATTCAAAGTAAAAAGCTAGAAGAAAGGTAAGAGAACACAAAGAAACAGAAAAGATAGATCAATAAATATAGAGACAAAATTAAGAAATTTATGCATAGAAGTGATAAAAATTAAATGAAAATATTCAGATCTACTCATAAAGACAAATAAGGACACATCCAATTGTTAACTAGCTTAATAAAGAAAAAAGAAGGAAAGAAAACTACAACTTTATAATATACAAAGATCTAACTATGTATACAAAGTATAAAAAAGATAATTCTGTGTATGAATTTGTGTTAATAAAAATGAATTATTTTTTAGAAAAATAGCATTTTAGGAAAAATAATGGCCATAATTCAGGAAAGAATTGTGGATTGGGCAGAATAATAAATGCTGAATCTCAGTAGTCTATTCAACTACCTATTTAGTCTTTCAAAGACGTCTCAAACCAAACTCTGTCAAACAGAATGGCTGATTTTTCTCCCAGAAAACCAGCTCCACCCACAAGCTTTCCCAACTCAGGATCTCTCCTTCCATTATCTCAAGCTAAAAACCTTGCAGTCATCATTAGCATCACGCCGCCCCCCCCACCTCCTCACATTTAGCAAACCCTGTCGTCATTACCTTCGCTTTTGTATCCAGAATCCGATCTCTACCCACCATCTCCACACCACAGCCCTGACCCTCTCTCAGCTGGATTACTGTAATGGTCTCCTCCTGGTTTTCTTTCTTTGGCTCTAGATTTCTTTAAAATTTAAATAAATCAGATTACTGATTACAACTCTTCTATGCTACTCATCTTGTTCTGGGTGAAAGTCAAAGCCATTACCATCATCTCCAGGCCCTGTGTGATCTGGCTCCCAGTTCCTTCTCTAACCTCCCTTTCCTCCCACTCTTCCTACCATGCATATGCCCATGTTTTGCATCCGTTGCCCCATTGCCTGTGGGAGTAGGTATGGGTAAAAGCTTTTGCAGCTAATCTGAAGATCTGTATCAAAATCCTTGAAAAATGTACATACTCTTTATTCTAGCATTTTTTTCTGAATTCATGATGCAACTGTAAGTTATACTTTTATAAAAGTAATAAGTAAATAACGAATTATAGTATATGCATTAAAAGGTACAACTACAATTAATGATAAAATGCTTAATTTATAGCAATGGGTAATTTTTACTCTATACTTTTGCAACTATGTTAAGATACAATAAATGCATTATAAACTGACTTAAATATACACGATTTATTATATTATTATATTATA
>NW_006438113.1:4889004-5022638 GCF_000325575.1 Pteropus alecto
TAATTATATTTCATTATATTATACTATATTATATTATTATATTATATTATATTATATTTATTATATTATAATCATCTGATATAGATATCAAGTAGACATTCGCAAAATTGAGTTAAAGAAATACATCTCTTATAATTGGATTAAGCATAGATTTAAACACTTTATTTGATATTCTCCTCTATATTTCCCCAAATTTTAAAATACAATTATTGATTTTAATCAGAAAGTTATAATCAGAATAAAAAGAATTGAGGAGACTTTACATGAGAAACTCTTTAAAAGTCCATGAAAGATATGTTGATATGTTACTATTATTGATAATAATATCTATTTATTGAGTTTTTATTACATGTGACTATCACTCACATAGTCTTCAGTATTATTTTAAAGCAAACAACAATTGTATTGTTTTTGTCCCTTTAACAGAGGAGGATTTTGAGGAACAAGCCCAGTGAATTATACTAATTTTACCCTGGATACACAGTGGTTCTGACTCTACACCCTTCACATGCATGTATATAAATGTGTATCTGCATCTTCACTTCACAAATAAATTGTAAACACTTTCAAAAGAGAGTAGGTGTCATAAGAGAACAAACATCAAACATTTTCCAAACATACTTTATATAAAAGGTCTTTTATTTTATAAGATGATATCTTGTGGGGTTTTTTTGTTGTTGTTTCATTTTGATCTCTCATCTGTATGTGTATACCAAAATAGCTGTGTTCATATCCACAATCCCAATTGTCTAGTACCTGTCTACTCAGCATGATGTCAGGGTACCAGCTGCACTGGCCTCAACAGGGAGCTTTTCAAAATGCAGCATCTCTTCCTCACTCCTAGACTTTTAGAATCTGAATCTGTCTTTGGACAAAGTCCCAGGTAGTCTGGAGGCACGTTAAAGTTTGAGAAGCTCTGGTGTAAAACTTCCTTAAAGCATCAAATGAAGAAAATCTTTTTCTCTGTTTTTCATGTAAACTGATTCTGATTCATTATCCTTAGAAGTATCAGAATTATTTTATTTTGCGATCTCTTCTGTGAAGTCTTGCTCTATGGGATCTCATACAGAGCATCTGGCTTAAAGGAATCTGAGGTAAAACAAATAAACTGTGTTTCTCATAGTACTAGAGAGATATGATTATTTTTTCGGTTTGCTGCTTTTGCCATCTGTGAGTTCACCTTGATTTCTGGCTTCATTTTCAGCACCTACTTCTTGTGTGGACTTTCTTTGCTGTGAGGTACACATGGAGAGGGACTCTGTTCCCTGCACTCTGGAGATGGCTCAATGACATCAGCAACTACCTCTGCTGGCCGAGAAGCAAGTTGTGCCTTAGAGGCTGCCAGATTGTCTTCCTTCTTGCACTTTACTTGCCATACTTGAAACAGTTTCTCATCTGTGGAAAGCACCAGGTTCTCAGAATGGAAGGACTCCCAAATTTCACCTTCCTAAATTTTTTCTAGAACCTATGCTTTGAGTGCCCAACTCTCAGAAAAATTCCCTGATATAAAACAATTCACATAGTAACACTCGCATGACTTAAAATTTACAAGGTGGTTCACACATGCTAATCTCACATACAGTCTTATGAAGTAGATATTATTGTTATATTTCCTAAGTAAACTAATTGTGCCTCAGAGAGGCACTTCTCTGAGTGGCAACTTAGTGAAGGATGGAGTCCCATGTTCCATATCAAGATCTCTGTCTGAGACCCTGGCCCCAAAACTGGAAAATTAAAGATAGACAAAGGTGAAATTGGGCTCTGCTGCTTTTTGGTCACATCAGATCCCTCCCCATAGTTATGCCGTCCTTCATCCCTTTGTCTAAAAATGCAGCCCTTGGGACCTATCAAAGCACCAGCACGTTATCTTCAGTCACAAATGGTTGCTCTATAAAAGGGATGTCTCTTTTTATCTCTAATGAAGCATCAGTTAGCTAATATTTAGAGTTTTTGTATTTACGTTCATTAGTGAAATTAGCCTATTCTTTTTTTTGAACTGTCTTCTTTCAGAGTTATAATCCTGCTGGGGTTTTTTCTGTCTCTGCTTCCTTTTATGGGAAAAAATAGAATGGAAGCATCTTCTTTAATCCTTGTCTTGTCCTTCAGATTTGCCATATCGTGCTGTGATTTCGTACTTTCAATTCATCAATTCTCACTTGGGTTCCCTAATATGCCAGATCACACAGTATTTGGTTTGATACCTTATGCTTGTCCAGAAGCTACCCTCCAGGGTCAGTGGGTGCCACCAACTTGCTCCTTCACATCTTACAGGAAGTATTCAGACAACTGACTCCACCTCATACATTTGTAGCTCAACAATCATATTTGTGTATTTTTAATGGGTTTTGTCTTCCTCTTGGTCTGATCTCTTGTTGTGGTACTCTGTTTATCACCAAGGACGTAATCTGGCCTCTAATTTGCCTACTGTCTCATCTTCTTTCTGTTCAGAACTTGAAATTCAGGCTTGTGTCTTGGATACTGACAGTGGTTAAGAGTGATGACTGTCTCTTGTCAAGTATCCTTGTCTCTCTGCCTGTCTTGTGCTATGTTCTCCCTCTGGTGTACCTGTCATTTTGTCCTTGACACCAATAGCTTACGTATACTATGATTTATGTGAGATGATCATTTGAATATTGTGTTCACCTTGAAGGTATCTACCCCTCTGTTTTCTTCATCCAACTCCCTTATCCATCCCCTGCCCTGTTCCATGTTGTCCCCTTAGCAAGAAAGTCTAATTCTAGGTCTCATGCACTTCCTGTAGTTATTTATGCCCTGACTAACCTCCTTAATAAGACAGAAGATAAGGAGATTAAAAATGAGAGTGAAAATATTTCAACAACAAACTTCAAACTTCACAATTCTTTTCCTGTTTGTGCTGTGATGAATAGTAATATATGATGAGGACTGAATCACACTAAAACATCATTGTCTGTCCTGCCCTTTTCAAACCTTGACAGAAGATAGGTTCCTAGAAATATGTCTAGTGGCTTTTTTCCTATTTTCTTTTTCATAATTTCTCACCATTTCTGTGACACAGTGACCTGAGAGTGGTTAATAGGATGCATTCCTATTACTCTGAGGGTGAACAAGAATATTGAGATTCATTCATTATTTGATACCGTCACTGACCCTACAAAAATAGCCTATTCAATGTGATCAACTTCTTATCCAGAAGACAATAACATATGTTGGGAAACTTTCCTTCTTCTTTCTCTTCCTCTTCCTTTATTCTTTTCTTTCTTTTTTCTCCTTTTCCTTCTCCTTCTCTTTCTCATTTTTTCACTTTCTCCCAATAATGTAATCGATAGGAACAAAACTTGTAAATTTAATATACCAGAAATTTCAAACGAACTCTCAAACATGGGAGGATAATTCACAAATCCGCAATTATCTTTTTACAAATATAACATAAAATCTGGATCTTCTATGATGTTTCTAAACAAGTTAGCCTTGGAGAAATCAATAAAGATTCAAGTATTAGTTATTACACATGATTTCATATAGGTATCCCAGGTTGTTCGGTCTAGTGAATGCTCTATCTTATCAGCCCTGCTCTCAACTATCCACTACAACATTGTTAGCAGCAGCAGAACATACATTACCATCCAGCATTGATCAGGAAGTCCATCCCTTAGCTTCTTGCATCATTGTGATGCTTTTCTAAGTTAGTAGGCATTCATAAATGACTCTTCACTATGTCTGGGTCAAAAATGTATGAAACCCTGTTTAGGAATCCTAGTTCCTCTAAACAGTTTCTGACGTGAGTCTTGAATTCGTAGGCATCATTTAAGTTTGTTTAGAATGATAAACTATGGTTTGTGACATGCTCACTGTCCCTGAGATCTAGGACTCTAAATACATCGACAGTAAGCCCTCGCTTACCATTGTCAATATATTCTGTGACTTTATGCAAGACAATGTATAGCAAAATCAATTTTACCATAGGTTAATTGTTATAAATAAGAGTTAAGTTCCTTTGGTGTCTCATCAATGTAATAATGAAATAATATTGCATGAAACAACATTATTTGAGGACCTGCTGTACTTCATACCTTCTTTTAGTTTTTGTCCTTTCATGATCTCACTATGTTTTCAGTTATAGCAAAGGAAGAGGAGCTGGGAAGAGCTTGGTATTTCCCACTTGGAGTTTTCTTTGGGCAGTTTCCTAATTGGACTCTATGTAGACCACTGGATAGGAGGAGAGACTGAAGATTAAATGGAGAGAGCTATTTCAGAAAACACTGTTGGGATACTAAGACCAAATTTGTCCGCAGAATGGTGGATGTCTTACACAGTAAGAGGTTTACTGCCTTGTTTCTCCTCAGTACACATTTACACTTCTACAATCACATCTTCATCTCCAGGGTATCAGCGTACTGGACACTGTGATACTGTGAGGCTCTATGGGATATGGCAATTGAGTCCAGATAACCAGTTCCAAGATGATAAGGTATCCTCAGAAGTGCTCATAGTGGCAAAGTCTAATAATAGCAGCAAAAACCATAGGCCAGGAGAGGTAGAGTCTAGGAGAGTCAACATGGGTAGAGAGGAAAGGTAAAGAAATTACAGAACTCCAAGGCAACCAACCAGGCAGCTGGTCAGAATTATTTGTGATTACTGGGGTGAAGCCCTCTCAATATCCCTTGTTAAGGCTTAGCAGACACTTTAGGACTTGCTCTGAGCTTTTGACTTTCATTAGCATATAATGTTACATTGAATCTTAGGTTACATTAAATAATTTTTCTTTTACAATATTTTTATTCAAAAGTTAACAATATTATGGCTTTGAGCCTTTGGGGTCATCTTTTTCTTTGGCTCTAGTTTTTAAATGCAGTCAATATTTCCAAACATGCCCTAGGGCAGTGAATGCATTAACAGTATATGCTGTAGCCCAAGTCTCATTTCTAGTGTAGAATTTATGATGTTATTTCATCTGAAATACAATTTTAGAAAATATAAAAATGAACTGGAGGCTGGCAATCAGTTTTTTAGTACAGGGTACCATGTCACAATCAGCTCTCCTGTCCTGCTTAAGTAGAGACACCATGGGCTTAATAAGCAGAGTCCTGAGACCATAGCTGGATGTATTTTATGCCCATAAATGGGAAGGTTCATGCCTATGAGGTTATATGTCAATACTAAGAAGAATAATTTGTAACTGGTTATGAAATTCAAATGAGACGAAGGAACCATGGGGAGCTATGACATGTGACCTACGGATGTGGTCAGCGGAAGATAAATCTGGCAGAATTCTATGTAGTTGAAATAGTGAGTATAAAATATTAATCATTTGTAGGTTCACCTTAGTGCATAAGCCAATAGAAAACTTTGAGCAATATGTTTAGGTACAGGAAAGTTAAACAGCATTACTCAAAGCATGTGATTCCAGTTTGACATGCATTTGATCTTTTCCTGTAAAAAATTCCATCCTCGGTGCATCTTCCAGTTCTGGACTATTAACTTATTGACACATACTTTCCTGAAGCAGAGTGACTTAGAAAGAAAACCTCTAAGCCAGACTTCTCTGTTAGATATGCTAAAGTGTTTTCTGTACAAACTATGGTGTGTCCAAATGATTTCCTCATGCAGTTTGAATGTGCTCTAACATAGAAAATATAGTGATTTCCGGCCAGATGTAATAGTAATAGTAATAGTAATAATAGTAATAGTAATAGTAATAGTAATAGTAATAGTAATAGTAATAGTAATAGTAATAGTAATAATCACCTCACAGAGATTAAATTCACTAGAACTGCAGGGCACTTCATAAGAGGGTAAGTAATCCTTACTATAACTCAATGACAAGATAAAGAGTAACTGGAAGCAGGAATAGATCAGAATCCATTATCACCCTCCAAAATCTTGGGTCTCTCTACATCTTCCCTATTTCATTAGTAGTATCATCCTCCACAGTCTCCAAGCCCAAACCCTGCAGTCATTCTTGTTTCTCTATCACCCTTACCTGTTCATCTAATGAGTCTCCACCCTATATCTAGCATGTAGAGGGCTGAGGTTTTAAATCATTTGGGGAGATGGGTGTTAAGGAGTTAATGAGCCAAAAAAGAAAAAAAACCTACCATATAGCAAAAAGAGCTGACACAATTTCTAGTACTGGAAGGTCTTAGTGCCCTTGGTTATGGACCTCAACATTAAAAATTTGAAACTCTAACCTCTCAAAAAAAATCTGTCCAATTATATTCAAATTTATGTGTCCTACTTCAATCTTTATCATTTATCACAATTTCCCAGTGATGCCAGATCCTTAAAAATCCAAATCTAAGTTTTATCATTCTTTAAAAAAAAAACCAAAAACTGATTCACAGTCACTTCCACATAGTGTACGGCTTCTTAGCTTAAACCTTGGTCAATTCTATTTTCCAGGCCTGAATTTCATAGATAGTTTTTAAAACAAGTAATTAATTTTCATACTTGACTATCTGTAATCATGCTCTTTCAACTTCATGCAATTTTCTCTCTTTCCCAATCAATCCTACACACCTACCACCTTCTTATCCTCTACTTTTCCCCACCTCCTCTTAGTTCACCTTGAAACTTTCTTTTCAATGGTAGAGTCAATTCCTGACTCAATTCTTTCCTAACTTCTTCATGCAGAATTAAGCACGTCAATATTTCTGGTCTGATGGTCATTTTATTTAAATTGCCCATCACCATAAGCCATTCATTATATTATCATTAACTCTTTGTATATATCTGCCTACTCTGCTACATTGCAGAGTTAAGACCTGCTCATGCCTTTATCCTAAACTCTTGAACACTGTTTGGCAGTTAGTATTCAACACATATTTAAATAAATTAAAAATAAAGATTAAATTAATTTACCAGTTTACTTTTCAAGGCATTAGTCTTCAGATACATGATTAATGCGTATTTTTGGTGAATTCCAAACCCTAAGTAATGACATTCAGATACATATTTCTGGTTATCACTGCCTCCAGTCCTGAGAGTTCTGAGGATTGGTTTAAGTATAGAGGAGTTTCCAAAGAGAGAATGGTAAAATGGTTATAATAACCAAACAAACCATTCTTTCTTTAAGTTCTTGTATTTAGGGTTTTAGAGGGAAAATGAAAATACGTGCAGGAAAACCTAAATTTCTGCAACTGTCTCTTAACTGATATCCCTGTGTAAAGACAGCCTTTCCTATAGAGGTGAACTGTCCAATATGGTAGCTATAGCCTCATGTAGCTATTTAAGTTTCAATTTAATTAATTAAAGTTATATAAAAATAAACATTTAATTTTTTGACAGCACTAGTTACATTTCAAATGCTCAATAGCCACATGTGTTTAGCGGTCAACATGTTAAACAGTATAGACATAGAACATTTCTATTCATCATCACAAAAACTTCTGCTCAATAGCAATGATCTGTAAGATTTTCCAAACTACTGGAAGATCCATCTTTTTATTATTTATTTATTTATCTATTTATTGATTGTTGACATTTAACATTTTATATTGGTTTTAGATATTTAAATAACTTATGAAGTGATCCCCTTGGTTAGTCTAGTACCCACTTGACATTATACATAGTTATTACGATATTATTGACTATATTCCCTATGCTGTATTTTATATCCCTATGACTATTTTGTAACTATCTATTTGTACTTCCTGATATCTTCACGTTTTCAACCAGCTGCCAACCCCTCTCCAATCTGGCAACCCTCAGTTTGTTCTCTGTACCTATGAATCTGTTTTTTTCGTTTGTTTATTTTGTTCTTTAGATATCACATATAAGTGACATCATATGGCATTTGTCTTTCTCTATCTGATTTATTTCACTTAGCATAATACCCTCTACATACAATCATGTTGTTGCAAATGGTAAGATTTCATTTTTTATGGCCAACTAATATTCCATTGTGTAAATGTGCCATTTCTTTACCCAGTCATCTATTGGTGAGAAATCGCGTATAAACTACCATTTCTTTATCTAATGGTATATTGATGGGCCTTTAGGTTGTTTCTATATCTTGTTATTATAAATAATGTTGCAATGAACATAGGAGTGCATGTGTATTTCAAAGTAGTGTTTTGGATAAATACCCAGAAGTGGAATTTCTGAGTCATTAGGTAGTTCTATTTTAAATTTTTTGAGGATACTCCAAACTGTTTTCCATAATGGCTGCATCAATTTTCAATCCTATCAATAGTGCATGAGGATTCCCTTTTTTCCTCATCCTCACCAACACTGTTGTCTGTTGATTTACTGATGACAGCCATTCTGACAAGTGTGAAGCGATACTCATTGTGGTCTTAATTTGCATTTCTTTGATGATTAGTGACCTTGAGCATCTTCTCATATGTCTATTGGCCATCTGTGTGTCTTTTTTGGAAAAATGTGTATTCAGGTCCTCTGCCCATTTTTTAATTGGATTGTTTTCTTTTACTTGTTTTTTTGTTATTGAGTTACATTTCTTTATAAATTTTGGATATTAACCCCTCATCTGATGTATCATTGATGAATATTTTCTTTCATTCAGTGGGTTATCTTTTTGTTTTGTTGACGGTTTTCTATGCTGTGCAAACCTTTTTTAGTTTGATGTTATCCCGTTTGTTTCTTTTTTCTTTTTTTTCCCTTGCCCAAGAAAGAATGTCAGAAAAAATAATTCTAAGAGCAATGTGAGAGTTTACTGCCTATGTTTTCTTCTAGAAATTATATGGGTTTGGATCTTACATTTACATCTAATCCATTTTGAGTTTATTCTCATATATGGAGTAAGAAGATGGTCTAGTTTCATTTTTTTTTTTTTGCATGTATCTGTCCAGTTTTTCCAACATCATTTATAAAATAGACTGTCTTTACCCCACTGTATATTTTTGCTCATTTAGTTGTAGATTAAATGACCATTAAGATGTGGGTTTATTCTGTTCCATTGATTTATGTGTCTGTTTTTACGATAGTACCATGATGTTTTGATTATTATCGCCTTGTAGTATAGTTTGATATTGAGTATTATATACCTCCAAATTTGTTCTTCTTTTACAAGATGCCATGCTATTCAGGGTCTTTTATGGTTCCATATTAATTTTAGGATTCTTTGTTCTTGTTCTGTGAAAAATGTCATTCATATTTTGATAAAGTTTGCATTGAATCTATAGATTGCTTTGAGTAATATGAATATTTTAATGATGTTAATTTTTCCTATCCATGAGCACTATATATGCTTCCATTTATTTGTATCATCTTCAATTTCTTTCTTCATTGACTTGTAATTTTATAAGTACAGGTATTCTACTTCCTTGATTAAACTTCTTTCTGGGGATTTTTTTCGAAGTAATTGTAAATTGAATTGTTTTCTTAATTTCTCTTTCTGATAGTTCTGCATCTATTGCTATGATCACATAATTTTAATCTTTCATTTGTTTATGTGGTGTATCGCATTAATTGATTTGCTGATATATGCCTATATTTTTCTTTCTCCTTCCTTCCTTCCTTCCTTCCTTCCTTCCTTCCTTCCTTCCTTCCTTCTTTCCTTCCCTCCCTCTCTCCCTGCTCGCTCTCTCTCTCTCTCTCTCTCTCTCTCTCTCTCTCTCTCTCTCTCTCTCTCTCTCTCTCTCTCTCTCTCTCTCTCTCTCTTTCTTTCTTTCATGTCTTTGTCTGATTTTGGAACAAGAGTAATGGTGGTCCCATAGAATGAGTTTGAGAGCCTTCCCTCTTCTTGAATTTTTTGGAATAGTTTGAGAAGAATAGGTGTTAATTCTTCTTTGAATGTTTGGTAAAATTTACTTACGAAGCCGTCTGGTCCAGGACTTATGTTTGTTTGGGAGTTTTTTGATTACTGATTCTATTTCATTTGTAGTACCCAGTATATTCAGATTTTCTTTTTCTCCTTGATTCAGTCTTGGAAACTTGTGCATTACCTGGTTCTTTTAGGTTGTCCAATTTGTTGGCATATAATTGCTCGCAGTATTTTCTTATAATCCTTTGTATTTCTATGGTTTCAATTGTCATTTCTCCTCTTTCATTTCTGATTTTATTTATTTTGGTCCTCTGTATTTTTTTTTTTTTTCTTGATGAGTCTGGTAGAAGATTTATAAATTGTGTTCGTCTTTTCAGAGAATTAGCTCTTGGTTTCATTGATCTTTTGTATTGTTTTTTTAACACTTTATTTCTGCTGTGATCTTTATTATTTCCTTCTTTCTACTCACTTTGGGCTTTGCCTGCTGTTCTTTTCCTAGTTCATTTAACTATAAAGGTAGATTGTTTAGTCACGATTTTGTTGTTTGTTTCTTGAGGTAGTTCTGCATTTCTATGAATTTCCCGCTTAAGACTGCTTTCATTGTGTCCCATAGAGTTTGTGTCACTGTGTTTTCATTTTCATTTGTCTCAAGGCACCTTTTTAATTCTTCCTTGATCTCATTTATAACTCATTCATAATTTAGTAACCTGTTATTTAGCCTCCATGTGTTTGTGTGTTTTTCTGTTTTTTTAATTGTAATTAATGTCTAGGTTTATTACCATTGTGGTCAGAGAGGATGCATAAAATGATTTCAGTCTTCTTAAATTTATTGAGACTTATTTTGTACTCTAGCTTAGAAAATATTCCACGTGATCTAGTCTGGAAAATATTCCATGTGTACTTGAAAAGAATGTATATTCTGCTGCTTTGGGGTAAAATGTTCAAAAACTACCCATTAAATTCATCTGGTCTAGTGTGTTATTTAAGGCTGCTGTTTCCTTGTTGATTTTCTGTCTCAAAGAACTGGTGTTAGTGGAGTGTTAAAGTCCCTTGCTATGATTGTATTACTGTCAATCTCTCCCTTTATGTCAGTCAATATTTGCTTTATATATTTAGGTACTCCTATGCCGGGTGCATAGACATTTACTAGGGTTGATTGATCCCTTTATCATTATGTAATGTCATTTTTTGTCTCTTATTACAGCCTTTGTTTAAAGTACATTTTGTTTAAGTATTGGTCCTCTGTGTTTTTAAAATTTCCTTCTCGTGAAATATCTTTTTCTATCCCTTTACTTTTAGTCTGTGTGTGTCTTTTGATATAAGTGGGTCTCTTGTAGACAGCATAGGTATGGGTTCTGTTTTCTTATCCATTCAGCTACCCTATGCCTTTTGATTGGAGTATTTAATCCATTTACATTTAAAGTGATTACTGATAAGTATGTAGTTATTTTCTTATTCATATTTATGTTCTTTTTTCCTCCTTCTTCTTAAAGAATTTCCTTTAACATTTCTTCTAATGCTGATTTGGTGATGATAAACTCCTTTAGTTTTTTCTTGACTGGGAAACTATATCTTCTCCAATTTTAAATGATAACCTTGCTGGGTGGAGTAGTCTTGGTTGTAGGTCCTTGTTTTTTATCACTGAATATTTTATGCAAATCCCTTCTGGCCTGCAAAGTTTCTGTTGAGAAATCAACTGACAGTCTTATGGAAGCTCACTCATAAGTAACAAGTTGCCTTTCTTTTGCTGCTGTTAGGATTATCTCTTTGTCTTTAACTTTTGCCATATTAATTATGATGTGTCTTGATGTGGGACTGTTTCAGTTCATCTGTGCTTCCTATACTTGTATTTATATTTCCTTCATCACGTTATTTCTTCAAATAGGTTCTTGATCTCTTCCTCTCTCTCTTTTCCTTCCGGTACTCCTATGAAGTGACTATTGTTATGCTTGATGTCTCGGAGGTCTCTTAAATCATCCTCATTTAAACTTTTTTCTCTTTTTTTGTTGTTCCAATTGGGTGTTTTCTGCTACCTTTTCTTCCAAATCACTGATCTGATCCTCTACTTCATCTATTCTACTGTTGATTTCTTCTAGTATATTCTTCACTTCAGTTATTGTGTTCTTTATTTCTGACTGTTTTTTTTCCCATGGTTTTTATGTTCTTTTTTATGTTTACTATCTTTTTGTTGCAATTCTCACTAAGTTCCTTGAGCATCCTTATATTCAATGTCTTGAACTCTGTCTGGTAGATTGCTTGTCTCCATTTCATTTAGTTTTTTTTTTTTCTGGAGTTTTCTCCTGGTCTTTCATTTGGGACACGTTTCTTTGTTTTCTCATTTTGGCTGCTCTTTGTGTTTGTTTCTATGTACTAGATAGATCTTTTCTGTCTCTCAGTCTTCCCAGGTGGCCTTATGTAGTAGGTGCCCTGTATGGCCCAGTGATGTAGTCTCTCTGATCACCTGTGCCTTGTGCTCTATCAGTGTCCCTTCTGTGGTTTGTGTGTGCCCTACTGTTGTAGTTGAACCTTGATTGTTGTTGGCATTTCAGTGGGTGGGATTGATTCTCAGGCTGTCTGGTTGTGAGGATTAGCCATGCTCACACTGTATAAGCTGCTCTGTGGGAGCTGACCCCACAGAGTGAGATTTGCTCCAGTGGTCTCAAGTGCCTGTTGAGATCATCATTACATGTGCTTCTTGTGGGGTTAGTCAGGTCACGCTCTGTTGTAATCCGAAGCCAGCCTCTGAGTGTGTTGGTTCTGGGTCCTTTTGGAGAGGCTCCCATTAGGCTAAGTTCAGCTGCTACCTCTGAACAGCTTAGGGCCATCTGGTAGGAGGTACAAAGCTATCTGCAGTTGCTCACTGCTTTGCTGGACCTATAAGTGCATGGGAGAGGCCACACTGAAAACTGAGGCAGACTGCCATCAATACAGGCCTGGGGCAGCTCAGCAAAAGGCCCAGGGCCTGCTGAGGCCTGATATCACCTGCTGATTGCCTGTATGGCTCAGCTGCTAAAAGAGCCTCAGGTAGTATGTGAGTTGGGTGAGGTGATGTCCCAGGGAATCACCAGGGTGGGGCAAGAGGTGTTCGCCAGATTAATGCAGATTCAGGTTTGGCACCAGTGTTAAGCCTAGGGCCCCTCACAAAAGTCACAGCACACACTAAGGCCAGCTATTATTCTCTTTGTGCCCATACATCCCAGAGAATCTTTCAAGAAAGACTGTGGCATGGGTCAGGGTTAGTTGTTCCCACCGTTCCCACCAAAAATGCCACCAGCAGTGTGGGAATTAAACAGGGTGAGGTCCCAGGGAGTCACTAGGGTGGAGCAGGTGGAGTTCACCAGACCAAAGAAGTTTCAGATTTGGCCATGTGGAGGTAGAGCTCAACACAGGTAAGATGGTACCCACCCAAGGGCTACATGGGAGGAGAGCTCAAAACAGAGGCAGTGGTGGCTGTCCCTCCAACCCTTATCCTGAAGCCAAAAAACTCAGTTTTTTTCTGATTTTTCTGGTGCCTCCCTAGTCATAGTCACTCTATTGGAGCCCAAGATGAGTTCATGTATGTGAGCTAGTCTGTGTGCAAACCCTTTGAGAGGATGCCTGGGTTTCCAGCAGCCTTCTGTCTCACTGGGATGGATGGAATCTCTGCTGATTTTCACAGCCAGATGTTATGGGGACTCATCAGCCCTGGACTGGCAAGCCTGGTGGCAGGCTGGGACCCCTCTATCCTTATGGGGAATCTCTACAGCCTAGATATACATGTGTATGTGGGAGCAGCCACTTTTGAGTCTCTCCCTGTTCTACCAGTCTCCAGGTGGCCTCTTCTTTATATTAGTTATAGGAATTCTGTTCTATAACTAAAAAGTTATAGGATTTCAAGTAGGTCTCCAGGTTAATTGTTCTATAATTTAGTTGTAATTTTAATGTGGTCATGGGAGGAGGGAAGCACAGTTTTACCCACTCCACCATCTTGCCTGGAACACTCACTTGAAAGAACCATCTTTTTAATTGCAGCATGTTTGTGTCATTCTCATGCATAAATCCTTCAGTGGGTTAAGATTATGGAAAGTATCAAATTCAAAGTCTTTAATATATAACCCTGCACTTCATGTACTCTTTTCCTGATGATCTTTTAAGTTTCACGGCTTTTTGTAGTCCTACATTCGTTCTTTGTGCTACAGGAAATGGTGTTCCCACGAGGTGATAAATTGACAGAACTCTGACCACCTATATATAAATTTTGCCTCAAATTCTCACCTATGTGCCCAATTCCCATGACTTTTCCAGGTACAGCTACACAAAAATGTCACTGGCTCTCTCTCTTGGTAATACCTCCATCTATGTTTCCTCAATTCCATGTGCTTATCTCTAATCACACAACATGCTGAAATTTCAGATACAATTTTCCCTGAACAGGAAAATAAAATGAAAATGGAGTATTTTTTTTTAGTTCGTTACCTAAATTATTTAGTTATCCACATTATTTAATTACTGATTTTAGTAGACTTCTACCTTGCCCATACCAAGATTATGGTTACATATTCAGAGATGCTATTTTGAACACAAATAATAACACAAGAAGTTAAAGAAATGTATCACAAAATGTAATATTCAGAGAAATAATTAGAGAATGTATTATTCTGTCAACATTTAGCCATTGTAATCAACTTTAATCATCAAAGCTGCCTTAGAGTCTTTAGTATTTTAACATTAATTTCAAAATAATTTATTCTATTATTACACTGACTTTCATACTAATGTAAATGAACTTAATAAGATGAAACTCAAATGTTATGTTAAAACAGAAACATAATAGAAATTGTAACCCAACTGAGCACACTCCAAAGCAAAGAGGTTTTTTTGGCTGGTTTCTAAAGAGAAAATTTCATTTCCTTTAATACATATCACAGACTTCTCACATCACCAAAAGGGGAGATAAAAATTCTAATGAAATCTTTTTGCATTTAAAAGATAACTTGTGTTCTATGTTCATTTGCCTTTGAAATTGACTAAATGTGGGCTCTCTAGGGTTAAAAGTACAATTGTGAACTTGACTTGCTCTCACAATTACCCTACACAGCCTTCATTGCACAGAGATATTTCTGACTCTCATTTTTCAATTAAAGATAAAGCGATCTTTGTTTAATTTTAATTTTTAGAAATTATTAGTATTCAATTAGTCTTTGTCATTAAGTCTAATCTGCATTGATTATCTGAGAAATAATGACAAAATTAAATGTGCTTATTTAACTCTTGAATCCTGGAATTATTTGTTGATGTTGATCTAAATTCTAATTAAAAATGGTGAAACTATTAAACTACACCTTGGATCCAAAAATATGGAATGTGTACATCTAATATGGATTAGTCTTTGGGATTTCTTCAGCCCCTGTTGTTCTTCACCATAAAAATTTCTAACAATTACTTCATATTTACTGTGGTATAAAACAAAATATTAAATAAACAAACTGCAATGTTTTGATACCTGGAAAATATATAAAAATAATATCATGTCTATTAAATAAATCTGAGATAATATAATGTATTCTCTCTCAAGTTAGGCTAATGGAAATACATTTTATGTCTTTAAAAACCAAATAACCAAACTAAAAGAAAAAGCGAGTGATATAAAACAAAATATGACAGAAATACCTTTTATTTTTTCTACTATTTGTGTCCTCTACCTCCTGGTAAAGTTAACTTTGGCTTTCCCATCTTATTATTCCATTCTACACACAAACACAAACACACACACACACACACACACACACACACACACACACACACACACACACACACACACACACACACACACACACACACACACACACACACACACACAGAGACACACACACACACCTGTACAACTTACCATGCCCCAGGACACTGAGTCATATTGTAGGTCACCACATGTGACACAATAAAAAATTTTGTTCTAGTCCTAACACCATTGATGTCATGTCATGACCCAATCAATTTTCTGTTGAAAGTTCCGATATCCACAGAATCACCTTTGTCTTTGTTGTATACCTTCTTGCATGGTAAATACATGTGTCTTTCCTCCTAGCTCTATAATCATCACTCCAAAGGCTATGCTTACAGGTGAGTTTCCTTTTATATATGGTCAATTACAATTCTTTCTAAGGCAGGAATTCCAGGAATTACAGTAATCTGTGCATATGTATATAACATCCAGATCATTCCAAAACAGAACTTTAAAAGGAGATTTGCAATTACCATTTGCTATAATGTGGGGTTTCTGCTCTGTGATTATTTGAATTAACTGTTTTGTCCTCCTAGGTAGACAAAAGCACTTGACACAGTTTATAACAAGAATCTTCACTACCACAATTGCTTCTGACTAGTTTCTCTAACAATAAGTTGGCTATTTCAGAAGTTCCATGTCAAGTCTTAGAGTGAGACATTTTTTATGTATTAAATTATTTTTGAAAAAAAATAGAACTCTTTGTATTGAAGTTGGATTTTGATGTAAACACTACATCTAATTAAGCCTCACCCTGTGGCTATTTCTCCTGCATAGGTCATGGGTCTCTTGCACTAAATGTGATTAAAATATTTTGCTAAGACAGAGGACAGAGTGTTAAAAATTTTTATCACTGAAACCAGACTGCTGAATTTGAGTCCTAACTCCACCTCTTCCTAACTATGAGACCTATATCTCAGTTTCCTGGTTTTTTCTTGGTTTCTGTCTAACATGGAGGTAATAATAGTAACTTCCACATAAATTTATGAGGATTGAATGAAATCATTCATAAAACTACTTAACAGAGTACCTGACATAGAGTTATCTTTCTATAAATGTTACTTATAATAATTTTTAGGAAGTGTAAATGAGAATTCTAAATTCAAAGCCTATCTGCTATCATCATGGATTTAGCATACTGATTACATAAGTGGAATTTGGCAAATGTAGTTAAGTATTTATGTTCATTCAAATCAAACATCTTATTAATCTTTGCATTCCAATTACCTGCATAGCATTTGTACTGTACATTGTAGGCATGAAACAATTTTTCTTATCTGAAGGTCAGAGAGATGAATGATTTGATGGATGAATAAAACCATTATATGAGCAGCCAGTTGAAATTATAATATAAATGGGTAAAACTCCAATTGTTAGAGATGTTGATAATGTGTCCAGAGTAGAAAGTAGTGGATCTAATGTGAGATCATTAATGAGTATGTATATTTTGAATGTAGCACTTACAGTATTTCCTCTCAGATTTGACATAGAGGGTGAGAGAAAGAGAGCAGATAAAAAAAAAGTGTCACGATTTCTGCTAGGATAAGAAAGCTTCAGAAGGAGTCTTTGGGAGAAAAACAGAGTTTAATTTTGGAGGTGTTTTGTTTGAGATGCACAAGTGGAGATGTTTAATAGACTTTAAACACGTAAAGATGTAATTAAGGAGTGAGATCTGACCTGAAATATAATAAAGGAAATTGTTGACTTTTAGATAGGTTTTAAGTCAAAGGGATAACAAAGGGAGTATTATTGTTAGATAAATGAAGAGGACAAGGAATTGAGCCTTGAAGTATCTTGCATCAAAAGGTAAGGTATAAGAGAGGAGTCTAGGAAGAGAAAATAAAAAATGACCAGTGAATTAGAAAAAAAAAAATGCATAGTATCCGAGCCATGTTTAGAAAATGTGTTAGGGAGAAAGAAAGGATGAGCCAAGTCAAAAACTGAAGAATACAGAAAATTAGGAACTGAGAATTAAACATTGGATTTAATAATGCAGTTATCATCTGATGATTTTACAAAGTATTATGTGTGTGGAGGGGAATGGCAAAAGCATAATTAAAGTAGTTGTGACAAAGAATAAGAGGAGAGAAATTTTAAATGATGAGTCCAGAAAACAGATTCAAGAAGTTTCCTGAAAGGGAAGCAAAGACGTGGAGTGAATTTTTTTGTTTGTTTATTTTTTCACCTTTTTAAAAAACTTTTATTTATTTATTTTTTGATGGTAATGACCAAACAGAAACAAGAACAACTGATGAGGTAAGAGACAAAAGAAGGAAGAGAACTGCTGGAGGGATACTCTGAGTATGTAAGAGAAAGGATGAATCCTGATGCAAAAATTGAAGAACTGACTTGATAAGAAAACATGGTTAGTTAATTTATGATAAAAGGTGGGAATGCAGAGTGTGTGGATATAGATGCTAGTAAGTAGGTAGATATAGGGATGGGAGTATACATAAGGTTCAATATTCTCAATAAATTGGGTAGCAAGGTTATCAGTTGAGAATTAGTATGTGGGAGGAGGTGTAGAGAGTTGCTAATGAAAGAGGAAGATACAAAAAAAGTCGAGAGAGAGAGAGAGAGAGAGAGAGAGACAGAGAGACAGAGAGACAGAGACAGAGAAATGGGTAGACTAAGAAGAATATAGGTGCTTGGCAGCATTAGGATCAATTTGAGATTCATGGTCATACCTTTAAAGAGGGGCCGTTATTCAGCTTTTGTGCTTTGTTTCAACTATGTTCAGCTTTATGAACAAAGGCACAAAGTAGAAAAAAATTGGGTTAAACAAGATTATAGTTTTACCAAATGAGTACCGCAGAGTAAAAGAAAAGAGAGAAGTGTGTATATACGATATCGTAATTATACCTGACTATGCAATACATCTAGGAAAGGAGGTGGGGAAGGATGTGACAGGCTGAGGGACAGTTAAACTTTGTAAGATCAATGAATTGGTCTTGGTCTGGTCAATGATGGTTATCAGTTAATGTACTAGGGTTAGTGAATTGGAAAGAGTACTCAGAGTACAAGACATGTGATAGAGATTATGGAGGAGTAACTGGTATTGTAGTGATAAGGTCTATAATGTATGATCATGGGAATAAGTGATTGAGGTGCTATGGGAAACAACATCATTGGGGAAGATATTATGGAAATGGCAGGTGAAGATACTAAAAGCATCGTTTACATGTACATTGAAATTCCAAAGAAATAAAGCAGAAATAATGTTAGCAAGAAAGGCAATAAGCAAGAAGGTAAAATGATTGAGACATGAGGGGAAAATGAGTATTATGAAAGAGGAGGATAATAAACCATTTTAAAGGACACCAAAATCCTTCAGGAACATTCTGAGAGGCATACTTTATCATAGAACAATGATTTATGAGCTATATTAAAAAACAATTCCTTAATGACATTATATCAGAGTCTCAGTGTCTGTGTGAATTCTCAATTTAAGATGAATTTAAGAAATTTGGGGAAATTTAATTATTTTAGAATAATTGGTCTTAATGCACATTGGACCCAAAACCTCTCCCCTGATTTCTGGGTCCCCTGGTTTGTAAGGAATTGGTGGTATTCTGCATCAGGTTTAAGGATTGAATTATTTTACATACTGATGGCTAATGAGGGTAAGACAGCCAGTATTTGTCCATTAAGATTTATTTTATTTTATTTCTTTCTTTTTTCCTGTTTGAGAGAATGCTGCAGGGTATCTCTGAAGTCTTATGTAATTCATCAGTAGCTGATCATGAAAGTAGTTGGGTATATAGACTATTTGGTCCAATTAGGTAATTTACATGGTATAATTTATAACATAAATAAATAATAATCAGCTACAAAACAGATGTGTGTTCAACTGAAACTATTTTTCTAATAGAATTTAATTTTCTTCATAAACTCTCATTTCTACTTGGCAGTGAAAACTTTAATTTCAACACCTTCAGATATACTCAGTGTAATACAGTAGGGGTTTTTTTCAATCACATTAAATATTATTTTATAATTTACTGTCTAATTCTAAGTCACCACATCAGCATTGCCTCATCCCTTCTCTCTAGGTTTCCTAATATCCACACAGAATATAAATGTCACTACAGGAAGGTGTAGGAAAAGAATATATAGTTTCTGGCATTGGAGGCAACTGATTCTGGTTATTGGTATGACTAACAGCGGAGTGGCTGAAATAGGATGAAAGACAAGATTATTTGAGGAGGGCATTTCAAGGTTCTGAAAGATTAAGATATTAGAAGAATTCTTTACATGTATGTTGAAATGACAAGAAATTCGTATAAGGATATCATTAGAAAAAAATTATCATAGACAGTACATGGATCTGGAACTCCTGAAACTTCCTGGTACGTAGATGGTTCTACAGAAGTTTATGAATCTTGGTTGCTATTCCAGGGAAAAGCTTGTTTTATACTCTCTGATGACTGGATACTCTTTCCTTGCTCCATGACTGGCCATCTAGGATGCTGTCAAAGATAGCTAATATTTTCTGACAATGTATTCAACTTCTTCTGAACCTCAGGAGTGGGAGAAAAAAAAAGAAAATGTAGTACAAGCTAATGCTCATTAGAATCTGACACTCTCTGAACTTAGTCTTTTAGGATATAGTTTTTTACTCTAAGCTGGATAGTGTATCCACTTCAAAGCATGTCTTTTATTTTAACACTCAGATTAAGGTAAGATTCTTTCAGGAGCTCCAGGTAGCAGGAGAAAATTTGATGCTTTACATACTCTTGTTTATGATGAGTTTTGAAAACGTGTGAAAAGAGAATTCTTAACATGGTAGATCATCTAAAAGAGATAGGCAGATACAGCCACAATCGAGTGTCACTTTTCCCACACCTCTCTGAAGCAAGTGGCATATAAATTTCCAACAGAGTATGACAACAGATTATTCCTAATTTTCTGCCCCCCTCATTCTTATGTCCTATTGTATGTACAATACTGAATTAAAACTGTATTGTAGACTAGAAAAACATTTATGAGTATTTTGATAAAAATTATCCCTGCATCTCTAAACTTTTAATCAATATGGCTTATCAGTCTCAGAATAACACTAGGACAAATTGTCAACAAGCAACTAGCCAGAGAAGCTATGGATACTGAAATAGGGACAGAGACACTTGTCTCTATCTCGTTTAAGGACCGATAGGGAAAACCTATGCTAAGTTGCAAATTATTGCTGACATGAATTTCAGGAAGGCCTGGAGGCCACGTTCTATTAGAGACATTATAAGGAAAGGAAAGGATGGTGTTCAATGCTAGAAGTCTCTTTGACAAGGAGACTAGGTGCTCTATTCATGAACTATTAAACTATTACTTAATAAATTTTTGGTAACAAACTTAAGGTATGTTTGTAATGTATATTTATTCATGTGTGAACTGATATTACCTCATTGCATACTTGGGTTAGAAATATACGGCAGCTCTATTGAATTATAATTTCAGCATTAATTATTGATTGAGTTGAGTGATAGAGGTGCTGAGAGAAGTATACCATCAATTTAATGTTCAGACCATTGACACCTCTAAGAAGGTAAACAGGCTATTTAGATCTACAAAGAGTATGTTTATGATGGAGTATGGCCTGCTATGAGTCTTGGTCAGCTCCTGATGTTTATGATTGTGGATCCCATGAATTAATTAGCTATAATCTTTTAGCAGATTTTCTTGTGCTTATTGCATGTTGGTCAGGAAGTCATAGCATGGACAGATGTAAAGAGTAAGAAATGTTTAAGTTATTAGAAATCTAAATATTTAGGACTGCTTTTATTATCTCGAAATATCCACATAATTTAAAATATATTTGTTAAACCTACTAGAATTTTCAACCAAAATAGAGGAGAGCGGGAATTATACTTGATTTTACTGGTCCATGACATTAAAAAATCCAGCATTTCTTTTACCACCTTGCTCATAGTGAAAAGGCAAGGATCCCAGTGGCCCATCTTTCCTGATTTGAGGTAGATGAAAATAATTATGACAAACAATGTTAATTAGTACTTACTTTTCATCTTCCTTCGTCCTTTGTAACAGAATATTCAATAGAACATAGCCACTCAACTGGAGACTTCATTTCCCTCCTTTCCTTGATATTATTTGTGGCTAAACAGCTAAGTTTCAACCAATAGAATGGGAGCATATGTAATGAATACCATTTCTGAGCCCTGCCTTTAAAGAGAATAGGCATGAATTCCACTTTCCTTGTTCTCTGTTCCCTGCTTTAAAAAAAAAAAAAAAACAAACATTTATGATGATAGGAACTAAAGTAACTGTTTTAGACCATGAGATAGAATTCACACGTTAAGGATAGCAGAGCAAAAAAGCAAAAAGAGCCTGGTCTACAAATATTAGCCATGGATTCTTAGGCTAGGACTCATATGTGAGAAAGTAACAAATTTCCACTTACTTAATCTGCAACATGTTATTTTGATCCTAGATTCAGTAACTGAATTGATAATCTGACCATTATAGAAGCAAACGATCACTTTCTAAAGGTATGTTGAAAGACTAATTTGGTGAGAGCTATGGCCTCTCAGAATTAAAAAAAATCACTGTGATATTCAGATTCAGTGACGTGAGACAATATTTGGTGGTTTCATAAAAACAGCTTAAAGTAAAAGTAGCAAATTAAAAGTAGTTTCATATTTGAAAGTAAAGCTATTAATATCCTTATTTATGAAGGATGTTATTAATGATCAAGAGTGAGGCAGTCAAGCTGGTGCATTAGGTTGATATTCGGTCTACTTTAGTTCACTTCTTGAGTATATGGGCAGGACAAGAAGAGCCAGGACATTAATAATCAAAGGAGCTCCAAAACAGTTAAAAATACTCCACTTTTTTCTTTGCAGAAAATGGGGGGAATAGAAAGTCACACGTGACTCTTTGAAGGTGACTAACTGATGAAGATAGGGGCTGGAATCCCACAACATTGATATAAGGAAACACTAAACTGATTTCCATATACAGTACCTTAATATAGACACATCAAGCATTTGAAATTGCAGAAACTGGTAAATACAGGCACGCTAGGTATTCAGTCATTCATTTATCCATTCTTTCATCATTCATTCAGTTATCACTTAACTTTGTACCTAATAAGGAATCTAAATTAATAAATAAGAATTCACTTTCTATTACTTTTCTGTACTGGAAGCTGGACTATATTCCAGAGCCTTAGTCTAGCTGGAAGATTAGAGTATTTACAATCAAGTATGTTAAATGTTATACTACTTCCCTTAAATAAAGGGAACATTTTAGTTTTCTTGTATTCAATGCTAATGCACTAGGGGAATTTCCATTTTTTAGAGATAAATCAAGAATTCTTTTTCTCTGAGAAAAACAAAGAGAATGCTGATATTTCCTATGCTTTATTTATTTTATCAAAGTACTGCCAATCTTTCCAAATACAGTTCTGTTAAAGGAATCTACCTTGCAGTTGGGAATTTATATTAGAATTTAGTAGAGAATTTATATTCGCACTCTTCTATGCTAAACTAAAAATTATGACAGTCACTAATGGTACAGTAAAAAATAATAGGCCCAATTTTCTGGTAAAGCAAAGGGAGAAAATTGTTCTACTTCTTAGAAGTGTCAAACTAATTGGAAAAATACTTAGGGTAATCACAATAGTTTTTTCTTGTAAGAAGGTAGCTGTAGTAATTTTACTTTTTCTTTTATGTATTGATTATCTCTATCTCTATGATAGTTAATGAGATTAAATACTCATTTGACGATTGATTGTATTTTAACATTTAACAAAAATTTTTACAAGGGCTTATCATAAGGAAATCTTATAACAAATTATTTCATGTTAACTTTGAATACACTTGGGTATTTAGTTTACATAATATGAAGAAAGCTAGTGCTATTAATTGTGGATAGGATGTGAATGTAAAGACATCTAAGAAGTTTATTTAAGTCGATAAACAGCAAATTAGGGTCTTTATGTAAAAGATTGTTATATTTTGAACTTGGAATTCATCTAGTCCCTCATTTTAAATGTGCTAAATTTTGAGAGGGATAAACTGTACTTAGTTTAGAAGAAACAAACCTCCAGATCATACAATGAGTAAGATTTGATAAGATAGAACTATATATGTTTTGACAATATGATAGTATTATGGCAACTTAATCATCTCCAGACTATGTCTATTTTCATAACTGGCATTTTGAGTTGATTATTTCCTCCTATCTTATATAGTTTGACATATTTTAAATTTTGTTCTACATTTTTAACTACGTCTTTGGTCTTTTTGAAGAGGTAACTGGAAATGATAAATTTCTTCATTTATTTATTTCTAATATCCTATTCATAGAATAACTATTAAATTGTGGTTTTACATCTGAAATTTTAATCTACTTTTACAGATGTGGAAACTATATCACAGAGAAATTAAATAGCTTTCCTAAGGTCATATTTGGATGAAGCTAAAATTCAAATATCAGTGTTCTGAATTCAAGAATTTACTCTTAGTGATATTCTTCTATTCTAAAAGTCAAGGACTTAATATATTTCCAAGGTAGGTTATGATTCATTGTTCATTTTAAGTCTTATAATTTATATATATGGTAATTGAGTTGTACGAAGACCATGGAAATTTTCAGCAGTGGTTAAAATTATTAAATTTTTGCTCAAAACTAACCTAAGTTCTTATTATTAAAAAAAAAAGTGGATCAAAAGAGCATAAAAGTGCCAGACCTTTCAGATTGGTGTTCTCCATCTAAATCTCTAAATCCAAGAGAATATCCACCGTATTTGGCCTATTTTCAGTTATTTATTTTCAAAAGATGCTGTCTTATGGGATAAGAAGAGAAATCAGACCAGCGTTTTGAGATAGCAGTTATTCTTGGCATGTGGTAAATGGTAGAAAACTTCATGCTACTTTGAAAAAGGGATATTACAAGCTATGATACAGTGAAAAGGGTTTTGCAATTAGATAGACCTAGGTTCCAATGCTGGCTTTACCATCAATTGCTGTGCACACTTAGATAAGTTAAGTAACTTCTCTGATTCTATAGATTTGAGAATAGTAATATTCTTAAAGAGTTACTTTTAAAGTGTCTATTGCAGTATTTGACAGGTAATAAGTGTCCTATGTTTGCTTATTTCCTTCTCCAAAATTGGAAGCTAAATATGAAGGGATGTCAGGAATTAAAAGACAACGAAAAACTGGTTTATCCATTTCCACCAAATTGTTTTGTTGCTTGTTGATATTTTAACCTAACTGCACAGTTACTGTAGAATTTTATTAACCCAGTCTACAGCATCAGAAAGCTTGAAGTTCTTTTTCTGGCTGTGGTCCTCTCCAACTACAATTAATTAACTACTGAATCTTAGTTTCCTCAATTGTGAACTAGAAAATATCTTCTCTCTAGTATTATCTGTCAGAATTAACTGTTGTTAAATATTATAACTGTTATAAAAATGTATTTTCAATTTATAGTGCAATGTAAATACACAGGCTACTTTTAGTACTTTTATTATTACTATTATTTCCAGTTCCTTTGACTTTGGAGACCTATGAAAAGACGCTGAAGAAATGTTTTCTAAACATTAATGTGTCTCCTATTTTCAGTCAACCAAGTTGACAAAATCAAGGAAACAGTCTAGAGAAAAACGCAAAAGCAGGACTGAGAAAAACACTGCATTTTCTCTGAAATAAATATGTAGTTTAGAAGTGGATACTGTATTGTGCAATCTGAAAATTCTTTAAAAAGAAAAAGACAATAAGTTAAAACCCACCTTCTTTGCAATTCTATAATCAGCCCTTCAAATATGAGAAATTGTGACATTCTATTTAAGATAGTGAATAGTCTGATAAGAATTATTCTTTCAAAATTTTCACCCTGTTTTCCATAATTCATAATAAAATCACATCTATTTATGTGGGAACTGTTCCTCCAAATGCCCCCCTCTTCGTTCTGATCTCTTGTACTCAGACCGAGATGTGCTAAGGCATCACAGCAGTAACCACAGCCAAGAGCTCAGGATGTCTAAACTTGATTAGGTTCTGCAATTTATATTTCATCATTGACATATCAGTCTTTAAATAGATCAAGGACTGTGCATGTTTAAAATAAAATTGACACATTTAACAACTGAAGAAAATCATTCATTTCTTCAAGAAATTAATTCACTCCTAATGAAGAATGAAAGACTGTCTGAATCATTCATTAGTTTAATCTTTTTCATCTTCCAGAAATCAATTCTGCATTTATAGGCCTATACGAAGAGAATATTATTTTCCAAATATTTAATAATTGATCAAAATCATTACTTCAAATTTTAACTAGGCATTTTACTTTAAAATTTTTATTTCACCAAAATTACAAAAATATGATCATTAGACAAATTAAGAATAAATGAAATTAACATTGAGTTCATACTCCATGAGACATTCTTTTATAATTTCCCCCTAAATCCCCATAATGGCTTATGAAAGAAAAGCACTTTTAACAAACTAAGAACACTTTCTGTAGGATTTTGTATAAAACGTAAACTAAAATCTAATGTAAATAATATATATTCCACAATGTTTTAGAGACATAAAATTTGTTAGATGAACCCTCTTATGGGAGAAGTTTAATTCCTCTTTGTTCTCTGCAGTTTTAAGAGACCAGGAATTATACCAACTTGAAAATTGGACATCTGTCCTTCCAGTATATCATCTGTGTATTCTGGTGTGTGTGTGTGTGTGTGTGTGTGTGTGTGTGTGTGTGTGTCCAGATATAGTTTTTGCCTATTTGCCCCACTTTTTCTATAACTTATCATTTTGCTAAGATTTATTAACAATATGTAGGGCAGGGTATAGAAGGCCCTGAAGTGGGATATTACCCTATTTATTTCCTGTGATGTGGTCAGGAAAAGAAATGATGCTGCTTTATAGGGAAGGCAGGTTGTATTGTCCATTATTTAGTGTCAGATAATTCAAAATCACTTTTCCTTGATGTTTAAAAATTTAAACCAAATTGATCCAGTTATTGGTCTCATTTCATTAAATGTTTCTATTTGTAACAGGTCACTCTTCAAATTCATAACTTTAATAATAAAATTATTATTTGATGAAATATTTAAATTTCAAATATTACATTTAATAACAATATAATATTGAGTATGCACTAAGCATAAACAGATAGCCAGGATATTTTCATCACTTTACACAGATTATCATACTTAATATTAACAATAATTCTATGAGAGATGTATAACTATTAGATCTGTTTCTAAAATGATGACACTGCGGTATGGAGAATGTAAATATATTGCTAAATATTGTTACCCTGTGTTTGATGATAAGGGTATTAAAGTGGAAGCCAAATTTGATTCTAGGTCTTTCAGAGCTCTTGCCCATAGTGCTCAATTACTTGAATGTTCTCCTCTTCAAAAATGCAAAGATTTGCCTTTCATATCTTTGTTATCCATCTTCCAACATTTATCAATTTCTCTAGAATATGTTTTAAACCTTTGTACTTCTATATTGTTACCGACAATCTTAAACTTTTCTTTAATATACAAATTTAATATTCTAAATTTGATACAGTTTAAAAATCTTTGATGGCATGATCTTTCTCTTTATTTAACATTTCAACTTCATTTTGAATTATATTCTCAAGAATGGAAAGCATCTGCTTTCTCAGTTTTTTTCTGTTTTTTGTCATCATTGTCATCATCCTCATTGTCATCATAATCACCCTGTTCCTCTTATACTGTATATACATAGTTATTCTCTGTTGAGAATTTACAGTATGTCTCTTGCCTTCATGTGGTGGAAACTCCATTTCTCTTATGATTCATCTACACCTTCAAGTCTTGCCTCAATTGATCCAAAAGCTGCAAAATTCCTGTGGGTGTTATAACTAGATTGCAGTTATAATGTGTTTTCCACCCTGTTATTTTTTCAATTTGGTGATTTTAGTAAGATTCCATATGAAAGAGTAAGACACCTTCTTTTATGCCCCTATTTTTCCTCTAGTCGAAGTCCCCTTGAAGTTTATTAAGAGCATAATTAGATTGTACTTATTTTTTATTTCTTCCTCATAGTAGAACAGTTTTTGAAAGAGATGGTTGCAATCCTGTCTCATAGCTTCATCTTCTGTGGGTGTCATATCTATTTGCACAGTGTATATGCCGGGATCAAGTGCTACTTTGAGCTTCCCTTATCCTGTAGCCTCCATTGCAAGAGATTGTTTTCATGGGGCATCCACATAAAGAAGAGATGCTTCCCATGTAAAATGAAAAGATACCAAATATCATCCCTACAAATTCCAAAGTCCATTGTTTTCAATGTTTCAATGTTATATGGTTGTGGGTATTTTGCATTCTGTTGGAGTTTGCCCTCTAATTTTTCAGCATACTCTTTTTTCACATGTTAATGACATAAGCATTAGTTATTTTCTTACAAAAAAAATAAGTTCCATATTTAGGAAAAATGTTTAGAAACTTCTTGATTTTACTTTACAACAATTTTTAGGAATAATAGAGGTTTTTTTTTTAAAGCATCATTTAACTGGAAAATCGAGATGGGGTTTAGTGTTCTGTTCTCATTTTGCCTTTTTGCCTAGAAATAAGAAAGTAAAATAACATGTAATGCAAAGGTTATTCTTTTTTCCTAAGTTGCTTGTTGTGAGGATTTTATGATTAAAGAGAATAAGAAAACCTTCAAATATCTTTTGTTTATATTTTCATTTAGGCTTCTTATTTTCTTTAAATTGAGATAGTATACTTAAAATCTTCAGTATATATAAAGACTATAGGTCATAATTTTGTCTTTTAAAGATATGAGGATTTCCTTTATTGAGAAGACACCTTAACAAAATATAATTTCCAGAGAATTTAGGAGTTGTGCTGTCATAGAGAAGCTGATGCCCCAGTAAGCTGTGGGAAGACATACAGGATAAGAATTACTTTCTCAGTGCAGGAAAGATGAACGAATATGACACTTCTACATTGTAGATTTGTAAACACCATAGTTAAGACTATTCATTTCTTCTTCCTTTATCTAGATTATGCTGTCTTCAGGTGAATAGCAAAGACTTGGTTAAAGTGTGTAATAATATTCAGATTCAACCTTAGAAAGGTAAACCGAGAGGAATTAGACCTTGATTTTTTGTTATCCTATTTTAAAAGCATACAGACTATTAACTTAAATTGAAAAAATGTATCCATTTGATATTAATATGCATAACATTTAGAAATTGTGTAACATTTTAATGTCAGTTTTGAAATATGGATTAAAATAATTTAACATTTTTTTTCTTTCAGGATTACTCAGAGATTTTACTGGAGATTAAATATGCCTCATTTACCTGCCTTGTTTAACCACTCTTTTATACTGCAAACCAACATCTCTCAAAGGATCTCTCTGCAGAGCACTTTTTATACATGCAAACAAATAACTTAAAAATAAACCAAAGTTATAATTTCTTACATTCCTATAACTTTTTAACTATTATTTAAATTCTACTCTTACCTAATGCATAGGTTATAGGAGTGTTCTCACTAAGACCAATCACTTTTCCTTGACAAACTGTTAATAGCTTGGACAAGCTATCCAGATGTTAGGCATACTTTGCAACCAAAAACCTTGCATCTTCTCACACAATGGAGTGTCCAGAAACAGTTTGATGATCATTTTCAAGACCCAAACTAAATTAATCCTGAATCAGTTTAATTCCGTTATTTCGCTGTATCTCTCTTTTATTTTGTGATCAGAAACCATGAATGTATGAGAATATTTTTATACTAGCATGAATATAATAGGTTAAAAGAAAGCTCTGGGGGCATTTTGTGACTGGCTAAAGGTTTTCTTATTTATTTATTAACATCAAGTCTGAGGACTCTTCCTTTAATTTTGAATAATTAGACTTTCTTGAAAGGAACTCATGTAGGGAAGAAAAAATATTTTAAACTCTACCTTTCAAACTTCTTAGCTGAGACCCCTCCTGTAATAAAAAGACATTAATAGGAGAAAAAAATATTAATTATGTACATAGGGGAGCCCCACAGAGATATGAGACTCCAAGCCAGGCAGGCAATTAAGACATATATACTGTTCAGAGCTAAAAAAAAAAAGCGGGATAAGGGTTTGGGGCTTTAAACGGGTAGGAAGGCAATTCATAAAAAGGTGGGAAGAGCAAATTTTTGGTAAATAAATGTTTGCCCTGCCATGCAGGTAAGTCTCTCAGATAAAAATGTTATCTCTGGTAATAGCTTTCTTCTTGGTATAGGCCCTCTTTCTAATTTATAGGCAGCTAAGAAGGAGCTAAAAAATACTTTCTCGGAGTCCCCTGGGTCTTGATTCACTTCGGCTCAAAATAATCCACATGCCAAAGTAGTGTGTTTGTCACCCTTTCACTTGTATACATTTTCATTTGCAAATACGTATCTCGTTAACAGTCATTGCATTTTTACCTAATCTCAATCTCATTCTCTTCCAAGAAAGATAAATAGGGAGAATACAAAATTCTAAAATATTTAGAATATTTCAAGAAAGAAAAAGGAACAGAAATAAAAAAAGACAAATGCCATGTTAAATAGAAATAAAATGTTTTAATCACAAACACATACAGAACTCTTTCTAGGCTTATTGGTATTTAGAGATTACAAAGACAACATTAATTAAACTACTCTTTTAACCTCAGCAATTTCAACTCTGACTATCATTATAGATGGTAAAACAAAGACAAAGATATTGATTCATTAGCATTAATATAGAATGGTTTACTTTATAAAGCTCATCTAACAATAATAGCAATCCTATCAAGTAGTTTATCTTGTTATTAAATGTGTAAAAGATATTAAAAATAAATGTCAGACTGTACAAGACTGTACAATTAGGAAGGTCTTGAATCAATATTATCTCTGACAGCTATTCTTGTGATTGTTTCAATATACTGCATTGCCAACACATTTGACAAGAGAATAAATAATTTTAAAGAGCCAATTTAATTTAGGAATATCAAGTCCAAGTTAATGTGCCATAAGGAGGTTGTAGCAGAACTGTGCCAGAAATGTAGGAAGGTAGAATTTTACTCCATAAAAAAAAAATATAAGCAGAGATGGTAATGTTTTGGGTCTCTTTGTCTAGAGTCCAGACAGTCAGGAATGATCTGGGAACTTCAAGAATAGAAAGCATCAATTAATACCATGTATGTGTATATAAAATTTCTCCTAATTTCAAGCTCATGTGGTTGGGGGTCAAAAAAGATACATTGAATCTCAGTACCATTATAAATTTGGTATATATTTATGAAGAGTATATTTAAACATTTTGAGCCTAAATTTCTTACTTTGTTTAGTAGTGATGAAAATACTTGTTACTATTATTGTTAATAAATACAGTGAGTTTTACATTAAATGCTATAAATCACTGTTAATTATGGTTTACTTTATCAATAGCTTTAAAGCCTAAAATTCTATAAATTTATAGTCATTCACATTTCAGTATTCCCACAGATATTGTCAACCATGAACTTTGGAAACTTATCTATTCAATATTCTACCACCTTCCAGCCATGTGATCTTAGTCAAGTCATTCAGTATTTCTCAATTATAGATTTATCACCTACAAAGAAGACATAATATGTACCTTTAAATTTGATTCAAGGTTTTAATTCTAGTTAGGATGAAGAAAAGTAGAAGAGATCACTACTCCCACCCTACCAACAAGAAAAGCCAACTAATGTACACAATCATAATTTTGAGCCCGTGAGAGATCTGAGGTTGTAAGAACCAGGTAAACTGAATGCCAAGGTATAACAAACCTCTCCAAGGATAAACAAGACACTTCTTAAAAATTTTTCAGTAGAATGTTGGAGGAGATGTGACAACCATCAAAACAGATAATAACAGAACAACTAATTTTTTTTACAAATTCTTAAAGGTCATATGAGGCAAGTAACAGTTCACAGGCCTTGCACAACCCAACTGCATCTTTTTCCTGGGCTTCCAAGTGTTCATCAAAAAATTCAGTCATCATGCTGTACATTACATCTCCATGACTTATTTATTTTAAAGATGGAACTTTGTGCCTTTCGATCAATTTCACCCATTTTGCTCACCCTCAATCCCCGCCTCTAGATATTTTTTTAAATGTCATATATAAGCCAGATCTTGAAGTATTTGTCTTATTCTGTCTGACTTATCTCACTAAGCATAATGCCCTCAACGTCCATTGATGTTCTTGCAAATGATAGAATTTCCTTTTTTCTCATGGCTGAATAATATTTTCTTATGTGCGTGTGTGTATGATATATATGATATACATGATATATATTATATTTTATAACACTTCTTCTTTATCCATTAAGCTTTCAGGGTATTTTAGGTTGTTACGTTGTTTTTATGTCTTGATTACAGTCAATAATGCTGCAATGAATGTGGGAGTGCAGCTATTTCTTTGAGATAGTGTTTTTATTTCCTTCAGATATATACCCAGAGTGAAATTGCTAGATCATATGGATATAATAGTTATATTTTTAATTTTTTGAGGAACTTCCATACTATTTTCCATAGTGGTTGCACCACTTTACATTCCCCCAAAAGTGCACAAAGTTTCCCTTTTTGCCACATCCTTGCCAACATTTGTTAACTCTTGTCTTTTTGATGATAGCCATGCTAACAGGTATGAAGTAATATTTCATAGTGATTTTGATTTGCATTTCTCTGATGATTAGTGATGTTAAAGATCCATAGGCCATTTGTATGTTTTCTTTAGGAAAAACAAGTCTATTCAGTTTCTCTGCCAATATTTAATTAAATTTATGAGTTCTTTATATATTTTGGATATTAAAACATTGTCAGGATTTGGAGATATTTCCTCCCATTCTATATGTTAGCTTTTCATTTTGTGGTGGTTTCCTTTGCTATGCAGAAGCTTTTTAGTTTGATGTAGTACCACTTGTTTATTTTTTCTTTCGTTGTCTTTGATTTTTGTGTCAAATCTAAAAAAATCATCATCAAGACCAATATCAAGGAACTTATTTTCTTTTAAGTGGTTTATGGTTTCAGGTTTAATGTTTAAAATTTTAATCCATTTTGAGTTGATTATTATCTATGTTATAAGATAGGGGTATAGTTTTATTCTTTGGATGTGGCTATCCAGTTTTCCCAATAACACTTATTGAAGAGACTATCTTATCTCCATTTTATACTCTTGGCTCCATTGTCATAAATTAATTAATCATATATGTGTAGGTTTATTTTTGAGCTCTATTACATTACATTGATCTCTGTGTCTCTTTGCATGGTAATATCATATTGTTTTGATTACTATAGCTTTGTAATATAGTTTGAAATCAAGAAGTGTAATTCCTCTAGCTTTGTTCTTTTTAAAGTTTGTTTTAGCTATTCAGGGTCTTTATGCAAATTTTAAGATTGTCTATTTCTGTAAAAAATGTCATTGTAATTTTAACAGGGATTGTATTGAATCTGTAGATTGTTTTGGGTAGTATAGACATTTTAACAATATTAATTCTTCCAAACCATGAGAACAAAATATCTTTCCATTTATTTGTGTCTTCTTTAATTCATCATTGGCATTTCATAGTTTTCTGTAGTACAAATATTTCACCTCCTTGGTTAAATTTATTGCTAAGTATTTTTTTCTTTTTGTTGCAACTGTAAATAGGACTGTTTTCCTAATTCTTATTTCTTATAGTTTGTAATTAGTGTATAGAAATGTAACTGATTTTTATATATTGATTTTGCATCCTGCAACTTTACCAAATTCATTTATTAGTTCTAACAGTTTTTTGATGGAATCTTTAGGATTTTCTATACATAATATCATGTCTTCTGCAGATAGAAAGTTATTTTTTTATTTCCTTTTTTGGATGCCTTTATTACTTTTTATTGCTTACTAATTGCTCTAGCTAGGACTTCCAGAACCATGTTGAATAAAAGTGGTGAGAGCTGACATCCTCGTCCTATTCTTGGTCTTAAAGGAAAAGCTTTTAGCTTCTCACTGTTGAGTGTGATGTTAACTGTGGGCTTGTCTTATATGGATTTTTTAATATTCAGATACAGTCCCTCTATACCCAGTTCGTTGAGTGTTTTTATCCTGAATGGATGTTGAATTTTGTCAAATGATTTTTCTGCATCTATTGAGATGATCATACTATTTTTATCCTTCATTTTGTTAATGTGGTGTATTACATTGATTGCTTTGTGGATGTTAAACCATCCTTGCATTCTAGGACTGAATCCCACTTGATCAAAATGTATGATATTTTTAATGTACTGTTGAATTTAGTTTGCTAATATTTTTTGAGACTTTTGTATGTATATTCATCAGGAATATTGGCCCGTAATTTTCTTTTCTTGTGTCCTTTCCTAGTTTTACTGTCAGGATAATGCTACTCTTGAAAAATGAGTTTGGAAGTATTTCCTTCTGCTCTATTTTTGTTGGTTGTTAAAGAGCATATTGTTTAATCTCCACATATTTGTGAAATTTCTAGTTTTTTCTTGTAATTGATTTCTAGTTTCATATAACTTGTTTAGAAAACTTGCATTCTATAAATTCAATATTTTTCAATTTAAGACTTGTTTTGTGGCCTAACACTGATTGATCTATCTTGAAGAATGTCCCATGTGCCCCTGAAAAGAATGTGTATTTTCTTGCTATTGGATTGAATATTCTATAAATGTCCATTAAGTCCAACAGGTCTAATGTGTAGTTTAGGTCCAATGTATTTTTATTATTGATCTTGTGTTTGGTTAATCTATTTTCTGATGAAAGTGCAGGTGCCCTACTATTATTGTATTGGTACTTATTCCTTCCTTTAGCTCTTTTACTATCTGATTTATATATTAATGTGCTCCTATGTTAGGTGCATTAATATTTATAAATAGCATATCCTCTTGTTGAATTGACCTCTTTATTATTATATTATGATCTTTTTTTGTTTCTTACTACAGTCTTGTTTCAAAGTCTCTTTTATATGATACAAGTATAGTTTCCTTTTGGTTTCCATTTGCATGAGATCCTTTTCCAACCATTCACTTTCAGTCTATTTGTGTCCTTAATGCTGAAAAGAGTCTCTGTAGGCTCTTGTTTACTCATCTATTCAGTCACTCTATGTCTTTTGATTGGAAAAAGTAATTCATTTACACTTAAAGTAATTATTAGTAGGTATGAACTTGCTATTGCCGTTTTGATAAGTGATCTCTGTTGTTTCTTCTTTCCTTGCTCTTTTTGTGATATGATGACTTTCTGTTGTGGTATGATTTGATTCCTTTTATTTTTAGTGTGTTTACGGTAAGTTTTGCTTTGTGGGTACAATGAGGCTCACATAAAACATCTTAGAGTTATAACAGTCTATTTTATGCTGCTAAAAACTTGACTTCGATTGTATAATAAAGCTCTAAATTTTTAGTCCCCCCAACATTTTGTTTTTAACTCATAATTTACATTTTTTACCTTGCTTACCCATTTAAAAATTATTGTATAGTTATTTTTAATACTTTTATCTTTTAACCTTCATACTAGACTTATAAGTGATTTACCCACCACCATTACAACATTGAGGAATTCTGAATTTAACTATATAATTACCTTTACCAGTGAGATTGATACCTTCATATGTTATTAATTAATGTCTTTTTGTTTCATCTCGAAGTAGTCCCTTTAACATTTCTTAAACGACTGGCCTCATGGTGATGAACTCTATCAGCTTTTGGTTGTCTGCAAAACCCTTTGTCTCTCTTTCAATTCTGAAGGACAACCTTGCTGGGCAGAATATTCTAGGCTGGCAGTTTTTCTTTCAACATTTTGAATATATTGTGTCACTTCTTTCTTGCTTGCAAAGTTTTGCTGAAAAATCTCCTTGTAGTCTTATTGGGGTGCCCTTGTGAGTAATATGTTATTTTTCTCTTGTTGCTTTAAAGAGCTCTTCTTATTTTTAACTTTTGGCAATTTAATTATAATGTACCTCACTGTGGGTCTCTTTGAATTCATCTTATCTGAAACTTTCTGGGCTTCCTGGATCTGAACGTTTGTTTCTTTCCCCAGGCTAGTGAAGATTTTAGCCATTATTTCTTTAAATAACCTTTTTGCTTCTTTCTCCGTTCTCCTTCTGGGATCCCTATAATGTGAATATTGGTCTATTTGATGGTGTCTCGTAAGTCCCTTAAGTTATCTTCTCTTTTTCATTCTTTTTCTTTTCTTCTCTTCCTCCTTCTTCTTCTTTTCTTCTTCCTCTGAGTGGATGACTTCCACAGCCCTATATCTTATCTTCTGATTCTTTCTTTCCACTTGGTATTATCTGTTGAATTCCTCTACTGAATTTTCAATCCACTTATTATATGAATCTGCTCTATGATTTGTTACTTTCTTATATTTCCCATGTATTTGTTGAAATTCTATTTTGTTCATGCATTGTTTACCTGACTTTGGTGAGCATCTTTATGACTATATTTTTGAGCCCTTTATCATGTAAATCACTCCTCTGAATTTCATGAAACTCATTTCATGAAACTATTCCTGTTTCTTCACATATGAGATTGTTCTTCTAGCAACTTCTACTTAACTCTATGATTGATATAGTTTGTTTGGTTTAGTCAGTGCTAGATGGCATTTCTTGTCTAATTTGTTCTTACCACGTATTTTCCTAAGTGTGTCCTGCCATATTTTCTACCAAGAATGGTTTTAAATTATAGACTCCACAGCGTCTCATGCACCATCCCCTTTTTTTAACTAGTCCATTTATTCTCAGCTCACTTATATTCATTGACTTGCCTCAAGAAAATATGGTAAACTCTGGATCTCTTCTTTGTCATTTGGGCACTAAAGATTGCATAGATTATCTTGAATTCTTCCTCAGCCAAACCATCTATGCCACCAAGTTTATTATGAAAAATCTCAGCTCCAACTTGAAGTAGAGATAAAATCATTTCAACAAGAAGTAAATTATCGGTCCTTTCTGTGCTTACCTTTGTTATAAAATTATATGGTGCACGTATACACTCTAAAACTTCAGAGAAATGTATATTTCACCACAGTCCTTCATTCCCTATCACTTTTCTTCACAACATCATTTGATACAATATGAAAGAATTTTATCTTTCTTCCCTCTCCGGTGTAGCTATACTTTGAAGGATAAACTTTAAGTTTTATACTTTCTCTAGGTTGCATTATTCTTTCTGACACTAGAGTCATTGCTTTAAGTTAATTATGGGTGGGTGGGGCTTGGAGGAGATAATGACTTAATTACAAAGAAGCATAAATATAAAACACTATACCTTTTCTCACAGATAGAAAATGTAAATGTATAAAAACAGTCATTTCCCCAATTTGAATCCAGAAAGCAGGCAATTAGAATGAATGGCTTCAAGTGAGTCTCATATTAAGATACAGACAGAAGTTTATTGGAAGCTTTTATCAGTACTCTAAATTCACTTTGATTTATGTATAACACTAACAACCAGCTGTGCATATTTTTCTCAATAGCAAATACTTTTTTTAGGATATAGCAAAAATTAACCAACATCTTAGGAGAGATGACACATATATATGTGATCTCTTGAAGCCATTTGATCAATCTGATCTTAGTGGACCACGACGACATGACTTAAAAAAATGGAGGAAACATTATTAGGGAAACCTTTTCGAACTTTGAAAAGATGGTAGTTGTAACTGATATTTAGTATGTCACACAGCCATAAGATTAAATTGGAGTTATTTTGATTGTGACAAACTAATAACTTCCACTCTGCCCCAGCTTGCCTCTCTTTAGATTTTTCTGATATAGTGCTGGAATTTTAGAAATTGTGCCTCATAGAGCCACCATATGTTTGATATTTGCCAGTTTTCTCATCTCTGGCTCTTCTATTTTCACCAATGTATAACATAGCAGATATACCAATAATACCCTTAAAAGTCACAACACTAATGCCCATGAGACTTACCCATACTGATGTTTATTTCCTCTGATTTTTGCTCTAAGGCAATCTAATCTTGCTTCTGACAACCTCGTGGTTTCTGTTGCATGCAGGATCTCTTGACACATATAAAGCAGATGATTCTAACACTGAGAATGCCTTAAGCCTTTGATGTCCCATAGAGTTGGAAGATAAATAGCCGTTTTGGTTTTCTCCAACTGTTTTATTACATCGTGCCCCAATCCCAAGAATCAGGCATAAACCCATAGTACTGTTCCAGAAATCAAGCTTAGTAAGAGACACCAGGCTGTGTTGAGAATCACCACTCCCCTCTAACTCTTGTAAATTGCTTCTAAGTAAAAGTTATAATTTTCAATGATCTCTTGGAGTTAATTCTTCAGTGGAAATATTTTCAGTCCCTCTTCTATATCTTAACCCTTTAGACATTCCCAGGTGCAGCAAAAATGGAGAACATAGGAAAAAAAACAAATATTCGGTAGAGAAAATCAAGCATTCTGTTTTAGCATTTAAATTTTAGTTTTCTATTAAGATAATTCATTATGAAGCAATAGTAATTGATACTGTAATTGGAACAAACAATATAACAAAAGTATCAACAGCAGAGCAGAGGTCTTGTTACTTCCAGAGAAATATTCCAAAGGTCTTTAAATCACTCCTCACTTAGTAGTATGCAGCCTAAGAGATGAGATTGAGAATCATGAGCTCTTTCAGCTCAGGGAAGCCATAATAAGCTCTTGGGTCCTTTCAAGTATTTTGCTTTGCTAATTACATAACAATATTTAGGAATACATAAACTATTCCCAACCTCTGATGCATTTGTTTCTCCAAATTACAGATTAATCAGTATACTTACTTTCATTGAGGTATTAGTGCTTGGTTCATACACTATCCTTAGCTTAAATCTCATTTATCTTGGATCTGGTATAGTCATATAAATTCTTTGAGTTAATGTTGTATGTAGGATTCACCAAGGGGTAAAATCTTCAGGCGTCTCTAAAATTTGAGAAACAGACATGAATATGCTATTAACTTTTTCTTTCAGCAAAAATAATATAACAACAACAATAATAAGTATCAGTTATTAAAAACCTACAATGCATCAGTCCATGTGCGATTTCATTTTCCTACAGAATTCAGTACTCACACTACCTGGAAAAATAGGAGATTATCAGATGTAAACAATTGTTTTTTTAGCTCATGCTTCTATGGGTCAGCTGAGTGATTTTTCTTTCTTGATTGTCTTGACTAATCCATATAGGATCAGGTCATGATTTCACTGGCAGCTGAGTGATTTAGCCTACATGTCTAATGTTAGACACCTTGTCAACAGGCACCTACATCTCTACCAGATGGCCTTTCTAGCGGGCTAACTAGAGTTCATTTACACGACAGCCTCAGAATTTTAAACCCTCAATGGGTAAATTCTTTTAAACTGCTGCGTGTGTTTGTTATTTCCTATTAGCCAAACCTAGTCACATGCCAAGCCCGGAGTCAATGTAGCAGAGGACAATCATAGGAAGTAGTTAGAAGGAGGGGAACATTTTAGTCATTTTTACATAAGCAAAAATACATACAAGATTTTTTTTGAATCTATAATTGGGATGGATTTGAGGAAGTCAGAGAAGTAATGAGACATTAGACTGTTCAATATAACTCCAATAGATGTGGAGCATGTTCTCTGTGGAAATAATTCTCAATTTAGGAGTTCTGAAAGTGTAATACCTGTATGCATTGCTTACTTCTTATTCCATGCTAGTTTTCTGTATTCTGATATTCGTTATGGATATGGTTATATCAGAAATCCAGAACATACTGTGCTCATTTTATGACACCCATCTAAGAATCTAAATTTACAAATTATATTCATATAGATAAATAAAATGCAACTTTAATTTTCCCACAATGTATTTGGCCTTTATTTTATTTAATTTGTATCTTTATTTTTTGCATTCCTTGCCCCTTTAATGATTTTTAAATACTTATTCATCTTTTACAAAGCCTCTTCTTTCTTTCCTTGATCAATATTGGTTGATAGAATCCATGTATGAATGAAATTGAACATCTTGACAATTTCTCGAAGTATATATAAGATTTAAATTTATGTTTTATATTATAGCATAAACATTCAGGAATTACTATAGATGTAATATTATCACTACTATTTCTTCCTATCATTGATGGAGAAATCTTTATTTTTTTCTACTTATATTCAAATCTTTAAATACGTTTTCAAAAGTGTGTGTGTCTCTCTCTCCCCTCTCTCTGTTTCTCTCCCTGTGTATGAGCATTGCTAAAGTATTGGTAGTCTTATTTCAAACCTAATTCAATTCTTCAGGGTGGCATAAACTATCATTAATCATAGTTAAGTGCTAGGATGCACATTCAGTGCACTGGAATGACCTCCTTGCTCCAACTTTTATATTTAAGAATCAGCATTTTTTTTTTTTTTTGGTTGGTCATTTACATTCTTTCCCACAATGAGGACAGCGAATTGCAATGCAGAATAAATCAACATTTGTTGAGGACCCACCATGTGCCAGGCACCATGTTTAGTGTTTCCATAGTTCTTACATAACCACAACTGATTATTGTTGTCTTCATCTTCACCTATATTTACCTTATCATTAAAGAAGCTTTTTTTTTTTTTTTTGACTCCACAACCGACTGCCCCTGAGCAGATCGGATTCACTCCTCTCTGCCTCATTCCGCTTCCTCTGCAACCATGTTTGACAAACCCGATATGGCTGAGATGGACAAATCCGATAAGCTGAAATTGAAGAAGACAGAAACGCAAGAGAAAAACCTACTGCCAGCAAAAGAAATGATTGAACAGAAGAAGCAAGCAGGCGAATTGTAATGAGGCACGCACCGCCAATGTGCACTGTACATTTTACATGCATTGCCTTCTTATTTTACTTCTTTTAGCTGTTTAACTTTATAAGATGTAAAGAGATCGGATCAAGTTTAAATGATTGTGCTGCCCCTTTTTCACATCCAAGAACTTCTGACAACGAAGGACAGTCCTGCCCCTCCCACCTGCCGGTCCGTCTGGCAGGGAAGGAAAAGAACTTGCATGTTGGTGAAGACAGAAGCTGGATAGGACAACGGTGAAATCTAGAGTGAAAACCAAGCTGGTCCAAGATATCCTGCAGGCTGTAAAATGTAGTTTAATCAGAATTCCATTTTTTTTTTTTTGATATTCAAATGAAACATTTTAAAACCTGAACAAAAACAGCTTTTTTTTCCCCAGAAAGATAACTTGCTCATGGAAGGACAGAGTTGGTTATATGACATATTAAGAAATGTGTATTAGAGGCATTAAGCTGGTATACACTATTTATTACCATGACATTGTTTCCTGCCTTCCTTGTAGACTGTCATCAAGAATAATTGGAATGGGTGACATGTAAGCTAGGAGAAATATTAGTCTAAAAAGTGGTAATCTAGACAAGCTCCTTTTACATTTCTTTCCCTTGGGTTATGACTTGGTTTCCAGTGACTATACAATGGGAGTATGTATCTTTACCAAAGTAAATGAGTCTCAACTTTTCTCCTTCTGCACTAGCAACATGGTAGATAAATTCTAACATGGAAGCTTAATACAAAAAGAAAAATTATTCACAGTATGAAAGGACTTTCAAAGAAGCTGAAATGTGACAAACCTAAGCTAATTGGAAGATATTTGAAACTATGTTAATTCATTAAGTGAATGCATCAGTTCAGAGCTACAGCCCAATTATCAAAATGGAAGCATATAGTAATTTACTTTTTTGGAGGATGGAAAATTTGGAGGAAAAAAGAAACCTTGATTACCCCTTGAGCTTTGAGAATGCTACTAGCACTTGGATATTGTTTTTAGCTTAAGCATCAAGATCTGAAAAGCTGTCTTAGGTAAATCGGAAATTTGCTATTTGTAACTGGTTAAATTGTGTGGCCAAATTATATTATAATGTCAGAGCATAAAACTCTTACCTGCAAAAAATATCAGGTGCAAACAAATGACCTCTCTCTCTCTCTCTCTCTCTCTCTCTCTCTCACACACACACACACACACACACACACACACACACACTCAAACATTCCTAAAATAACACAAATATCTTAAAAAGGCTGAACAACTGTGCTCCGTAATTTTTCTTTTTTTAAATAACTTTTGTATTTTTGTTATGGTTGACATATAATATTATATTAGTTTCATATGTACAACATAATGATTAGACATTTATGTATCTTATGACGTGATCATTTCAATAAATCTAGTACCCAAGTGACGCCATACAAAGTTATTACCATTTTATTGACTATATTCCTTATGCTGTATTTTACATCCCCATAACTATTTTGTAATGACCAATTCGTACATCTAAATCCCCTCCTCCCCTTTACTCATTCCTTCAACCCCTCCCATCTGGCAACCATCAAAATATTCTCTGTATCTATGAGTTTGTTTTTGTTCTGTTTGTTCATTTATTTTGTTCTTTAGATTCCACATGTAAGTGGAATCACATGGCATTTGTCTTTCTCTGTCTGACATACTCCACTCAGCACAATATCTTCTACATCTATCCATGTTGTTGTAGGTGGTAGGATTTTATTCTTTCTTATAGCTGAGTAATATTCCGTTGTGTGTGTGTGTGTGTGTGTGTATATATATATACATATATATATACACACACATATATATGTGTGTATACATATGTATACATATGTATATATGTATATATGTATATGTATACATATATACACGCATATATATGTGTGTGTGTATATATATGTATATAGATACACACACACACACACATATATATATATATATACACACACACACACACTCTTCTTTATTCACTCCTCCACCAATGAATGCCTAGGTTGCCTACATATCTTGACTACTATAAACAACGCCACAATTAACATATGATGTACATGTCCTTTCAAAGTAGTGTTTTGGGTTTTTCAAATAAATACCTAAAGTGGGATTACTGGGTCCTTCTTTGTCTTTTGTTATAGCCTTTGTTTTAAAGTTGATTTTGTTCAGTATAAGTCATGCTACCCCAGCTTCTTTTCTTATTTCCATTTTCAAGAAATATCTTTTCCATCTCTGCTTTCAGTATGTGCGTGTCTTTTGATCTGATGTGAGTCTCTTGTAGGCAGCATAAATAAGGGTCTTGTTTTCTTACCCATTCAGCTACCCTATGTCTTTTTATTAGAGCATTTAATACATTACGTCTAAAGTAATTGTTGATAAGAATGTAGTTTTTGACATTTTATTATTCATAATTTTAATCTTTTTTTTTTCTTTTAAAGAAGTCCCTCTAACATTTCTTGTAATACTGGTTTGGTATTAATGAACTCCATTAGCTTATTCTTGTCTAGGAAGCTATTTATCTGTCCTTCGATTCTAAATGATAGCTTTGCTGGGTACAGTTATCTTGGTTGTAGGTCCTCGTATTTTATTAGTTTGCATATTTTGTGCCAGTCCCTCTGATCTGCAAAGTTTCTGTTGAGAAATCAGTTGAAAGTCCTATGGGAGCTCCCTTGTAGATAACTAGATGCTTTTCTCTTGCTGCTTTTAAGATTCTCTTTTCGTCTTTAACCTTTAGCATTTTAATGATGATGTGTCTTGGTGTGAACCTCTGAGTTTATCTTGTTTGGGACTATGAATTTCCTGAGCTTGTATGTCTCTCTTTTTTTTTTTTTTTTTTTGCCAGTTTAGAGAAGTTTTCTCTAATTGTTTCTTCAAATAGGTTTTCAATTTGTTGTTCTCTGTCTTCTCTTTCTGGTACCCCTATAATGCAAATATTAGTACTCTTGATGTTGTCCCATAGGCCTCTTAAACTAGCTTCATTTATTTGGATTCTCTTTTCTAGTTGCTGTTTAGATTAGGTGTTTTCTGCTACCTTCTCTTCTAAATCACTGATTCTAACCTCTGCTTCATCTAATCTACTCTTGATTCCTCCTACGGTATTCTTCATTTCAGTTATTATATTCTTCATTTCTGACTTTTTAAAATGTTTTTTATCTTCATTTTTTGTGTTTTCTATCTCTTTGTTAAAATTCTCACTGAATTTCATCTACTCTTTCACTGTGTTCATTGCGCATTCTTGTAACCAGTAAATTCTCCATCCAGTAGATTGTGTATCTCCATTTTAGTTCTTTTTCTGGAGTTTTGTTCTGTTTTTTCATTTGAAACATGTTTCTTTGTCTCCCCATTTTGGCTCCCTTCCTGTGTTTGTTTCTATATATTAGATAGAGCTGCTATATCTCTCAGTCTTAGCTGAGTGGCCTTATTTAGCAGGTGTTCTATGAGACCTAGTGGCACAGCCTCCCTGGTCACTTGAATTGAGTGCTCCAGATGTGTCCCAAATGTGAGTTGTGTATGCCCTCCCTCATAGTTGAATCTTGGTTGTTATTTGCACATTAATGGGAGGGATTGACATTCAGGCTGACTGGTTGTGAGGACTGGCCATGATGACAGTGGAGGAGCTGTTGTGCAGGGACTGAGCCTACAAAGCATGATTCACTTTAGCAAGGCATTGGTGCCATCCCAGTCTTCCCTTTGGGTGTGTCATTCTCTGAAGTGGCCGAGGAATTTGCTCTAGCTTAGTCTGAAGCTGTCCACGGGGCATACCAATCCCTGGGCCTCTTGGAAGGGGCTCTGCCATAGGCCAGGTTGAACCATAGCCTCTACCCTGCGAGGGTCCACCTGGCATGAATCACCATGCAGTCCACAGATGACCACCAATCACAATGGGCTTGGAAGTGCCAGAAGAAGTCAAGGTACAATCTGAGTATGGCTTCTGCTAGTGCCAATCTTGAGGTTATTCAACAAGAGGTACAGGGCATGCAGAGGTCAGATCCTGCCTGTTTGGGGTTAGTGCACCTTTGAGAGATTTTAGAAAATTCTGCAGCATGAGCTAAGACAGGCTGTTTGTATGGAAAAGCCAGTTGAAGCAGCTTAGGTGGGCCTACACATTGGTTGGGACATGGTCTTAGGGAATCACCAGAGTGGGAAGACCAATGTTAGCTGGATTGATGGAGACTCAGATATGGCGGCCACCTATTTCCACATGCCAGTAGGGGAAGGGCTCAACTAAGGAACAGTGACTTTGCCAGCACTACTGCCTGGGAGAATCTGCCCCTCCAGCCTTTACCCTGAAGCCAGACAATTCAATTTCTCTTCATATCCCTGGTGCCTTTTGGGCTGCTGCCCCAGCACTGGAGCTCAAAGCAAGTGAGCTTTTCAGCAGGTAAATCTGTGCATGGGCCCTTTAACAGAAATCCCTGGAACTCCTGCAACCCTCTGTCCCACTCAGACACAATCTCTGCTGATTTTCACATCAAGATTTTATTGGTACTTCTCTTCCTGGCACTGGAACCCTGAGCTGGGGAGCCCAGTGTGAGGCTGGGACCCCTCACTCCTCCAGGAGAATCTCTGCAGTGGAGACATCTTTCCCAATTTTTAGTTGTCACATGAGGGTATGGGAACTACCTGTTCCACACCTCTGTCCCTCCTACCAGCCTCAAGGTAGCTACTTCAGTATGTTCTTAGTTGTAGGACTTTTTTTCGGCTAGACTTCAGGTAGTTGTCAACTATGTTGTTCTTTAGTTTAGCTGTAATTTTGATGTGGTCATGAGAGGAGCAAACAGCATTTGTCTACTTTGCCTTCTTGACTAGAACTCCCATGATTTTTCAGTATAATGACTAGAGGCATTACTTCTCTACATCAGGAACAAAAAGAAATAATGAGTGGAGGCATTACTTTACAACAGGAATGAAAGAAATAAGTATAATAGTAAGATGCAAAAAAGATAGATTTTTTTTTTTTAAATGAAAATTGAAAAGGTACATTTTTTTGCCATCCTCATAAATTCTTTTATACTACCATTTTGGATTGCCTTTATGTAATAAATATTGTTTATACTTTCATTTTTCTCTTGAAATATTCATTCTCTTACTGTGACTGTTTCTTGCTGTTCCAAACCTGACTTTCCCCAATACATCTGACATTCTTTACAATGTATGTCTATTCTGTGTGTATGTTTTCTGTTTTAATCTTATTAATCTCCATAATATTAGGGTCAAGAGATAAAATAAATGTTCTATTTTCACATCATTGTCACTTTCAGTCATTATATTCTCAATTCACTTCTTAAAAAACTTTACTTTTTAATTATTCATGTTATTTTGTCTAATCAATTGTCTTCTCCTTATCTCTAAGATTTACTAGTGCCTAGTTATTTATTTTCATTCTTCAAAACTTTGGAGTTGATTCTATGTTCCAGAATAGGAAAGATTGTATATATTATTTGTCTTTTTCTGCAAAATATTGACATGATATAGAAATAATTTCAAAAAATATCTTTAACCTTTAGCAGATATAGCACAAAGTGAGGAATCCTTAATGCTAAAGACCATTTCCGCTCTCTCCCCCCAAGAGTTTCTTTTGATGTCTAGGGAGTTTGAACTTCTTTCTTGATAACTGCATGGAAGCCAGATGACAAGAAGTAAAAAACTCTTCCACTAAGTAGTGACATCTAATAAAAGATTTTTCTGCATTATGCTGAGACCCCCAAAAGTTAAGCTAATTGTGTAAATAGAAAAATCAAAAATATAAGGATGAATGGGAAATAAGATACAAAATGTTTTACAAAAAACAATAAGAGTAAGAAAAATTGATAAGTGGAGATGGACTACCTAAAGGAAAATTATGTCAGCCCTTTTACAGGGTTTGAAGTCCCACATAGACTTAATATGTGCATCTCAAAACCTCAAGTGAATTGGCAATGCCTTTAAGTGACAGACAAAACAAATGAAGTACCTACCCTCATGTCAGGAATCTTTTTTTATATATATAAAGAAAATAAGAATTCACAGTCTAAAACACAAAACACACAAGTTAACAAGATACCACAATTGAGAATCAGTGAAACAACCAACAGATGAAATAAACCAAGAAATGTTTCAAGTATTACAATTATATGACACAGAATATGGCATAGCTCTGTGTAGTATGTTTTAACAGATGAAAGAGATGTTTGATAATATGAACAGGTGATCTAGCAAATTAAAAAAATAAAAGTCTTAGAAATAAAATATCGGAAGATTACACAAAACTAAAAGAAAGTTGATGAACTAGAATATTGATTCAAATTTGAAGGCTAAAAAGATGAAGAGTTGCAAAATATTGAGGAGACATTAAGATTCATGGAAGACCCTGTGAGATATCTAGCATAAAATTTTTTGGAGTTCTAGTAATAAACAAAGGAGAGAATTGAGATGAAAAACATTTTTTGAATAGTTAATGGTTAAAGATTTAAAAAAAAAAATTTGAAAGACACAAATTCTGAGATCTAAAAAGTCCACTAAAGCCCAAATAAGATAAATAAAAGGAAATCCAGAAACATAGCATAGTCAAGCAAAAGAACTCCAAAGAAAAAGAGAAAATCTTAGAAGCAACCAGAGAAATAAGGCAGATTACCACAAGAAACAGTAATGAGACAGAAATCTAACTACGTAATAGCAATCACAGAAGCCAGAGATAGTAGAATAGTATCATTAATGTGTTGAGGAGAAAATGTCTATCACCCAATGCCTAGAAAATGATCTTTTGTAAATGAGGGGAAAATAAATACAATTTCAAACAAGCAAAATCTAAGATGATTCATCACCCTTCTGCTCCAGATAAACAAAATCACAACTCTCTAAAGAAATTTCCAAAGGGTACACTCAAGGACGGTACCTCTCAAGCAGTGGCAATTTGCCCCACAAAGAACATTTGGCAATATCTAGAGACATTTTTGGTTGTCACAACTGAGGGAAAGATACTATTGACATCTAGTGAGTAGAAGCCAGAGATATTGCTAAACATTCTACAATATGCAAAACAACCCTCCATAGTAAAGAATTATCTGGCCCAAAACATCAGTAGTGATGTGGTCAAGAAATCATCCTTTCAGGAGTAGAAGAAAGATCTAGAATTGGAAGTTTGAGATCTAATAAGGAATATTAAGTAAAGATTATTGAAAAATATGTAGGTCTATCTAAACCAACATTTAGTATATTTAATCTGGTAGAGGAAAAGAAATTTGTTCCCTTTTCCAGATGCCCAATGGTATTACTGACAAAAAGTACCAGGCAACGATAACATGAATTGGCAGCAATTAGTTTTAAAGCTGCCAAGTCTTTTTCTGTTTCCCGCTCCCTCCTCGCCAGAAAGAAACTAAAGAAATTGAAATGCTTTAGACATTATTAGCCATGCAAGGTAGAATAGTTAAGATTTACTTTTAATTAAAAGTAAAAAGCACAGGAAAATTGCATAAGAAAAAATTTTTTTTAATTTTAAAAAGGCAAGAAAAGAAACAAATCACAACAGATAGAAAGTACTATTGTACACCAGATAAAACTTCTCAAAAGAGGTGTCTGTGTTGGCTGTCTCCATCTCTTCTTAAGCCACTCACTATTTGACCTATATCAATTTCCCACATTCTCTTTTACGAAGTCACCAATGATCATCATGTCACTTAAGCTAATGGACATTTTACTATTGTTATTTTCCCTGATTTTTAATTATATTTGCATTTTTTACTAATCCCTTCTTTGAATGCTCTTATAATACAACTTCACATTTTCTCTAACCTCCCTCTCCATAACTTCTCAGTCAGTCATTTTTCTCTATCTGAAACCTAGATGACTGTGTTCCTCAGAGCTTAGTTATGAACATGCTTCATACTCTACATTTTTTTATTGTTAGGCAAGTTCACCTACTTTCATGGCTTTAGTCATTACCAATTTGTTGAAACTTTGAAATGTATGTTTTCAGGCCAGACTATTACTCTGAGCTCTAGACCAATATATTAATCTTAGTCAAACTTCTTTGCTTGGATGTTTTATAGCCGCATCAAAATCAACGTCTAAAATCAAACTCATTATCTCCTTTCCCTCAAATCTGATCCTCATTCAGATTTTCTTCTCTAAGTAATGTAATACAATGTTATAAACCAGGCCCTTAGGATTCATACTTGACCCTCTCTCTTCCTTCTTCCCCATAATCTGTGATTGAATTTTGTCAATACTAGGTAGAGAGAGCACCATGGGAATCTTACAATAATCCCCAGCAATGACTCCATGTTGCCCTAAATAAACATATCTCTGAGTAAAAGCATGCTCACTATTATACATTTAGCTTCAAGTTAAATTCCTCTCAAACTGCCTTCTGACTAAATTGTTTCTCTGAAGTCTCTCTAAAATCGAAATTCTAAAGTCCCCATTGACTCTAGCTCTTCACTATCTTTCAAATCTATTCTCTATTTTGAAGCCAAAAAGTTCTAAAAACAATCCAAACTTTATTATGTCCTTTTTTTTTTTTAATCTTAAAATCTTTTATTGGATTCTTATTGCTTTTAGAAAGAAAAAAAAAAAATCCAACAAATTAGCATAGGATACACACATGGTCTAAACATACCTCTGACCTGGACTCTAACCACATCACTAGCTTTAATTTATAGCACTCAACATTATTTTGTGACTTAGCCAAAACAAACCAGTTTTCCGCATATTAAATTATCAGTTCTATCGCTCACACCAAGTATTTCATGTGCTGTTCTCTCTGGCTGGAAAGGCACTTCATACTCATATCATCAAAATGATCCTTCAAATCACATCATAAGCAGTAACTTTTCAGAGAAGACTTCTTTTAATCTTCAGTGTGAGTCATTTATCCTGTGATAAGCCCTCTTATTATGCTTTATTTTTATAGAATTTATTAAAATTCTATTTAATTAAATATAATTGACTATTTAAGATTCCTCCACTATAAGGTAAGCCCCTGAGAGAAGACACTATGTCTACCCAACTTGTAGATTTAGTGTTTAACAGTGTCTTAAATATGGTGAATCTTCAATAATGATTCGTTTAATAAATACAGTAAACAATAGGTCAGATCTACATATTGGTATTCTCTTATTCTTCTAAGACCATCATGTTCTACAACTAGCTACACTAAGAATAAAGACTATAACTCCTAAAAACAAAATAATAATAATAATAATAATATTTATTTAATTGTTATCATTAATAGAGAAAGGGCCATCTAAATGCAAGTTTAGGAAATAAAAGTCTAATGATAATTTAATCTTCTAAGACACAAATTTTGCTGAAAGATACATTAATTTAAATTAATAAATAGAATACAGAGTTTCACAATGAAGAATACAACAGGTTGGTAGTTTCATTATATTCAGGTCTTCACTGGGAACGAAGAGTCCATACTTTACATTTGCATAATAAAAGAGCTAACTGAAATAAATCTTCCAGAACAAAGGAACATTCCAATAGAGTGGTAAAATTCAGTTTTAATATAGAAGGTAGATATTGGTGGAAATTTTTAAACTGCAACTTTTCTTAATATTGGCCTTCGATTCTCTTCTGACATACTAGTCACATACAGGAGATTCTCATACAGAGTATGTATACACATGTGCACAGAAATGTATTCTAACATGTATTTATGAGTGGGTATGTGATCGTGTATGTGTAGGTTACTGTGTGTGTTATTTATGTACATATGTATATATAGGTATGGGTATGTACATGTGTTTGTGTATGTGTATGTACATTGTGTATGTCTATGTATATAGAACTGGATCTGCAGCAATGCATTAATAAAGATTCTGTATAATTGTTAACAATATTGTTGACTTTTTCTGCTTTAAAAATTTTTCTTTAATGTGATCATGTATTGCTCAGGCAGTTAAAATAAAACAAAACATTAAGAGCTATTTCAAAACGTTAAAAAAGTTTGGTAAGTGAAAACTTCCTTCAACAAGCCAACAGGGTAGAGTGACATTTACATAGCAATAGAAAAAATGCTATCTCCTGTTCTGCTTCATCAGTTAGTCTCTTCTTTTGGAGAGTAGCCTCTATCACTCACTTTCATTGGAAGAAATTCTAAAATTTGCATTAGTAAAACAGTTTCCAAATCTTTCCTGAAACCAACTTTCTTGATTTTTCATTCCAAATATTTAAAACCTCTCACTTTCCATTCCTGTTCTCTCATAAAGTTTTGCATATTGCTTCATTAGTGAGAGTTTATTAATAGATTAATTTCCACTACCTTGGTTAATAGGCTATTTACATTTCCAGTGAACAATTCTTAAGTAAATTTCTTGGCTATGTATTTCCCCATAGACTCAACATCCCCTGCAAAATCCAAAAACTTTCTTACATTTGTACTTCAGTTTTCCTTAATACCTACTAAAACTGTGTCAGGCCATGGAATTGCTGCTACACTAAATCCTGCTCCTGAGGAAGGCCTCATCTTTTTTTCTTTGCTTATTCAGTGTCCCAAAGAGAACTGGAGCTTCTAAGACTTTTGAGTTTTTCCCCATTGGGGCTCAGTGGGGAGCTACATGTATTCCAGTATGGTCTTCATCTCAGATTTTTGTTTTACCTCTGCTTTTGGATTCAAGGTCTGGATTAACATTTCTACTGCAATTAAGAGTAGAAAGAGATCTTTTTGTTATTCATTTTTTAAAGAAGGATCAACCTCTTCTTTCTCTGTTGTTCAGCTTCCTTTTTCATTCAAAATTTATCAGAAGTCTTGGAACAAGTGTCTTATAGAGAGTTTGAGATAGTAAAATGAACACAAGCATCTAATTTTACTTCCTACAGAAAACCACTTGACAATACAGTAAAGGGATCCTTTTTTGAAGGCATTAATTCACAAGGATGGAAAAAAAAGAGGTGAGGAAGAAATAGTAACAAAATTTTGGAAACTGGAAAACATATGGACAGTTGATACTTGTAGTATAATAGAGTTTACCTGGCATTTGCCCTTGGTTTCTAAGAGAAAAATTCTAAAACCTTTGGAATTTACCAAGTGAAAGAATAGTCTTTGTTATTTATGAGCTCCAGAGATAATGACTAATGAGATTATGCTAATGAGATGGCTCCTGATGGGCCCCTAAATAGCTTTAAGATAGAGGCTGGTCACCAGAAAGACCAACCATATAATTACAGGGTTGGCATTTTAAGCTTGTCCAACCTCCAGAGATAGGAGTAGGAGATTAAGGTCAATCTTGTGGCCAGTGACTTAAACAATCATGCCTAAGCTATAAAACCATAGTAAAAACTCTGGACCTCAAAACTCATTAAAGATTGCTGATTGGTGAACATATTTGTGTGCTTTCCCTGAGGGTATTTTCCCCTGAGTTCAGGTGGAGAGGGCACAGAAACTCTCCATTCTATGTGCCCTATTGTCTCCCAAGCCCCTTAAGGTAGTTGTTACTAGTCTTATTTTTTAGATGTGAAAAATATATCAATCAAATGGCTGATAACATTGCTAAGAGTAGAGTCTGTCTTTTTTGACTTTAAAGTTTATTCTTCTTCACGGCCTTGAATGTGGTCAATAAATGTCTATTGAACTAATAAATAGGGTTTAATTTGATCTATTATGCTCCATTAATAAGAATTTCAAATTAATATATCCTTCCCTCTGTCAGAACACTAGATCTCCATGGATTACCTATGTGATTATAGCCTTAGTAAAGAAAGATGTATTCCAGTGGGTGATATTTTATTTTTTTGAAGCATGATGAGCCTCTCAATTTCTTTATTTGTCCTTTGAAAATAAGATTTAAAAATTTCAGATCATTTATTTCAATTCCTTTAAGACTAAAGGAGAGTTTATTTCCCACACTATATTAGAAGTGATACCAAAACATTTTGGGACATTAAGCAATATTACTGAGAAATAATGTATTATTTATTATGTAACAGGAAGAACTCTACCGAGATTGTTTTTATATACCTAAAACTAATTAAAAAAAAACATTAAATCTTGACAATAGAAATATTTCTGACTGGAAGGAAGAGCAGCAGCACCAATACTGACTATTCCTTGAAAACTTACCTTAGAAGCTTTCAATCATTTGCCCAGAATGATCTACCTTGGAAGGAAGACACTCAAGGAGTTTCCTTGATCTTTAGAATTATAAATGCTCCATATCAGCAATACCAAAACCATAAGTCATGCTAATAAATAGGATATTTTCTTATTTTTGTTTAAAATAGTCAAAGAAGACATCTGGCTTTGTAAAAACCAAAATGCACTACGATTTGAGTAAAGGTGTACTGTCACTCTAAACAAATGACTTTTGCAGCACATTGCTATTGAGTGCAAGTTCCTTGTGAATAGGCATAGGGAATTTTGCTCACTTGCCAGGGCTCTCATAGCAATAATTACAGGTCAGGAAAATCCACCTACTATTCAGAGAGGTAATATAAATTCAGCCAAGAAGACATGAGAATAACCAACAACCATGGAAATGTATGTTTTACTGATTGTGGCTCTTGCAAATACTGTGATAAGTGTGCAATAAAAAAGGAAAAAAAAAAAAAAAAGAAACCAAACATGATATTTTTGGTTTGTAAAGACCTCCTGCCCTGTCTAACTCTCAAACAGGGATTGGCAGAGCACCTAAGGCAATAGAGGGTCAGTCTCTAAATGTGCAGGTTGTTTCCTGGTGAGATCCACCTACACTCAAGGGAATAAACATTGCCATTAAAAAAAATCTTCTTTTACTACATGATATCAAAAGCAAATATTTTACTATTTGTACATTGCCAAAAACCAAGATATTGCAAACCTTTGTACGCCTTGGTAACAATCATTTATGCTTTTTTTTTTTTTTTTAACTTAAAACCCTATAATTGGCAAGTGGTTGTAATCAATTTTCCAATAAAAATAGTAAAGGTTTTACTTTGTATATAAAGATGAGCTTTGTGTTTTGAGGCATTTCTCAACTAATAGAGATGATTCAGATTAAATCATTTTTAGCTCTACTACTTGATATATTTACACACTGGTAAATATTGACTATAGTCTCACTGTGGGTTTTTCTAGGATGCCCAGACTCCTGAAGCACTCAGTCTGTCTTCCAGGAGACCATAGTCTTATACAAGCATAGATACAACAACTTTATGTAAAAGTTTTGTGCCAATTGCTATGAGAAATCAAAACGGTACTGAAAACATTGGCTAAGATGAGTCAAGGAAAGTTCCATAAAGAAGTTTGCATTTGAGATAGGTTCTAAATAGTTAGTTGGAATATATGTATCTAAGGGTGAATGGAAGTAGCAATTATTGATATGTTTATTTTCTCTGTTACAGGCTTTGTTTAAGCTATTTCTGCTTGTTTTTACAACAACCTAATAATGAATCATTATTTCCACTTTACAAATAGGAAATAAAATTTCAAATGGTATAACAAATGAGAATGTTGATAACCAATGAAAAACTGACAAAGCAGGGACGTAAACTTAGAGATTCTCATATCCATTAGGGTTTCTGGAAGTTCCACTGTTGGAGAAATGGAGGCCTCAATTGTATCTGATGATGTCTTTAAAATTAATCATAATCATATATGAAACACCTCAAATATGGAATATAAAATAGAAATAGTTTGTGATATAAAGATGATCATGATATAATTCTGTTTTCTTTGTATGTTTGAACTATTTCACCCTTAAATTGAACATTTTATAAAAAACATAAAATATCTGTGGACTGAGCTTACTGAGAAATTTAGAGTTAATAAAGAAATATGCTCTTTGAATCATCAGGATAAAATTCCTCATAAGAGGTTAAAGACAATTTTTCAGAAATAAAACAAGATAATAGACATCACATTTGAAACAAGAGCTGTAAGATCATAGAGCATGATTATTGCACATAGATTCAAGAATATAATAATCAGCCAAAGTATCATTTATGTGTGGAGATAGATTAGTACATCTTTTGAAATATAAAGTTTCAGAGATCACCCATTTATCTGATCTCATGATCAATAAAGTTGATGTAGATAGTAGATGATAATGTGATTGAGAATTTGTGTTGGGTAAGAATTTTTCCACAGTAGAGTCTGAAAGTTTTAAATTATCTCCTTGTGAGAGTATATAAGATTCTGAATTGCATTTTGAATTTGACAGTTCAAATAAACAAAAATAAGCAGATAATCTGAGTAACACAATTGGCTAGTATTTACCTAAATTATATAGCTATAGCGAACCTTTTAATTACTGCAAAGAGAATCATCCCTTTTTCTTACTCGTGGAAATATATTTTTTTCTTCTGAACTCTATATTTATCTAGAAAGGAATCACTAAATTTTAAATCATAGCTACTTTTTAGCCATAGTCTCTGATTTGTCAAATAAAAATAAAACTAATGATAGAAAAGTGACAAAAAACATGGAAATTAAGAAATACTTTCCTAGTTAATATCAAGATCGAAGAGAAAATAGAAAATACAAAATATATATAATACAATAAAAAGGAAAATATTCCATAAAAAGATCTATGAGACACAGTAAAGCCATATGCAAAAGTTAAAATATTATATATTTGAGGGGTTTTTTTTGTTTTAGAGAAGAAAAAATGAACACACAAACTTAAGTCAACTTAAGGAATTAGAAAAAAAGATAAATACATAAATTAAGAAAAGAAAAGCTATAAAGATTAAAATTCAAATCTATAAAAATAAGAAAGCAAAATAATAAAATAATAAATAAAATTAAAAAGTTGATTTACAAGAAGTAGGTCAGTAAATTAAATAAGGCAGAGGGAAACTCAAATAGCAATTTTTTAGTGAGCCCACACAAACCATAAAATATTAGAAATGACAAATTATAACCATAATTATTGGACAGTTTAAAAGACTTGGAATATTTTGTAAAAAATGGAGGTATATCAATATGGAGAGCATTGTATGATTTTTTAGCAAAATATAGAGTATTGAGCTTGATCCAGAAACAGTAGCAAAAGGACAATAATAAAGTTCTGTAAATTTTGAAAACCTGATTAAAGATTTATCATTAAAGAATACAAAGTAGTTTTGTATAGCAATTTATTCATTACCACTAATGTATTGAATTTGATTGTAAAAATAGACCACGATTTTTTAGCCATTCTACTTTAGATAGATATTTGATTTTCAATAATTATCACGAATGATGCAATGTCATTCGATGTGAGCCCAATTTATCAGGCAGGTTTTCCATGCTCTCTTCCCAAGAAATGTATGTCTCTTATTTAAATTGTCCAAATCTTTATCAAAACAATGAGTAAATTCTTGTTTTCCATGACCTCATTGACTGTATCCTTTCACCAAATTTAAGAAGGACTCAGAAATTTTGCTAATATATTTTTTCTCAGACTTGTGGAAGTTGTAATAGTTAAAAAAACATAGATTTTTGTTACTCTGTTGGTGCTCTGTAATTACATACAGTGTATACTGAAAACCATCAAGATCCTGGCTCATAAGCCAGATTTCTTGGTCTTTTCTGTGCATTAGCAGAAAGGAAATTGGCAGTAGATGGCATTTTCCTGGCAACTGTGTTTCTAACTCACCAGTTCCTGTCAGTACCTGCTTGATTGTTTCAAACTTGTAAGCAGTTTAATGCCTGTAATAAACTTGTTGAAGAAACATCTGAGAAGATCTGTTTGGGAGCAAAAGCTTTCTAAAGCTATCAGCCTTACTGCATCCAGTTCATTTGGAGGGCATCTGGTTATATCAGGGGTTCAGAATTATAATCACTTCTGATGTGTCATAAATTGAACTTAACTATCTTTTGTTCTCCATTGGCTGGTCTGCTCAGAGAGGCAGTGCTTAAAAGGACAGGGATCTGAATTACTCTGCTTAGTCAACATTTAGGCTAGGTAGCTGTGTTCTGGTGGTAAGCACAGTGGATAAGTGGGTAAGGGTGTCTCTGAAGTGTGTTATACTGATCATCTATGACCACATTGGAAAACAGCCTGCCTCAGTTTGGAGAAGTAGCCTTACCTATGGCAGGTCTGGTTCTCCAGGAAGCAGATTGAGATGGTGTGCAGGATGTTTGTGAGGGAGTACTCTTGAGATCAACTCCTGTGTAAAGGTAAGGAAGAAAGAAGGAATGAGCAGAAGGAGAAGTTGAGCTGTGATCATCAAAAACCTCATCCAACACCACCTGGTGCTCTGAAACCAGGATGCCTTTATATTTTACCTGCATTTGGAGAGAAGGCTGAATCTTCTCCTATATGGACCAGTCATTGTTTGCAGTTTGCTCCAGGACGTGGCAATGACATGGCAGATTTCTTTAGTCATGGACAATTTCCAAAGAAGGCTGATAGCTTTCAGTTGTCAGGTGACAATTTTCCAGGATGTTTGGAAATAAGAAATAAGACTAAGAAACTCTGAAGAAGGAATCCGGATGACTCTTCGCAGGATATTACTCAATTGATTATTCTAAGCACCTTCCAGTGACACCAAATGACAGTTTCTCCCATTAGTTTTAGGCCCTTCTCCTTACCACTACACGAAATGATTCAATATCTGGGGTTAGCTATAAATACCTTTAAGTACCTTTTCATTATGATAGCAGTGAAAAAATGTTCCACTGAGGGAGTGGCTGGGATTGTAGATGATGCCAGATGTTAAAGAATCTCTTTGCTTTGATGTTCTTAAATTTCACTAAAATGTCTTAAGCTGGTATCATGTCTCTGTTCAGGAATTACCTGAAACTCCTCTCCCCTTGACTTGGTTGTTCATTCTGTTACTCATTATTTATATGCCATGTATTGTTCCATGTTGAAGAATTTTCCTCCTTGAAACAAAGTTTTTATGCAAATTATTATTGGCTTCTGTCTGAATTTGTCAAAAGTATAGTGTTTCAAATCCAGATCTTCTTCTCCTCTAATATGAGATTGCATGGTGTTTACTCAGTCTGAGGCCTAACAACACAACAGGCACTAAAGAGGTGACTATTAAACTTAATTCAGTCATGAAATTTCCTCCCTGAAATGTTAGGATCCTATCAGTGTTTTATTTGCTGTTTCACCAATCTGGAAATGCATGAATTTCAGCTATTCGAATGCCTTTGAAAACGCCTTTTTTGAGGTGTCACTTAAAAAATGTCCTCTGCAATCTTGAACTACTATAGGCCATTGTCATTATTATTGTTAACATTATTATTACGGATCTTTGGTTTAAAATAGTAAGAATTGATGATGGCTGAGTTAGGAAGAAAGATAATTTATTGTGAAATTATTGATTGATACACAGAATCAAATGGGAGGCTTGAGAAATGGGCTGGGGTATGGACACGTCCCAGGAAATCTCCAGGGAGCCAATAGGTAAGAATAAATTGACAATCTCAAAAGAATATTATCACTGGAATACATGTATGCATTCTACTTTATAATATTTTTCTTTCATAACTTCACTCATAATTTGAATACTAGATTTGATTGATCTAGTCTGACCATGTCCCTATTTCCCACACACACTATATCTACCTCTTGATTCCTTTCATATCCCTTAATCTGTTTTTCATCTCAATGAATGTCAATGCTATCCTCCTAATTGTCCAAGTTAGAAATCCAGATGTTCTGTGACATTTATATACACAATTATTGCCACAGGCGTAAATACATCAATTATAACATTTACGTATACTAATCTATCAACACTGTACACCTTTCTACCTCTCATCCCAACTTGCATCCTCTGCACACATAAAAGACTGCAAACTTTTTATAGCAAGGACTATCATATCTTGTCCAATTTATTGTATTTGTATAATATGGTCATAAGAAAGAGAAACAATAACAAAAGATATCTTTCTTGTCCCCAACTACTCAAGAGAGTTTAATCATATTTCTAATCAGAACTTAAAATTTATGCAGTTCTATATTTTTTTTCAGAAAAATATGCATACATATTTTCAAAATGTTGGATCATATTAAAAGACTCATAACGACAACTGGAGTGTGCTCTTCTCGATGCCATAATCCAACTGCCTTGAAACAAATACTTTCACTTTTTTTGCTATTTTTCTGACATTTTCCTGCATATATGTATAATGTGCTTATACTAACATATCTCAAGTCATTAATGTTAGACTTTATGCACTGACTTCTTATTATGTCAAATATGGGTACACACTTTCCTGGTATTTTCTCCTTCAAAATCCTCCTAATGTAGGTCTGCCTCATTAATATAAATTCCTTTGAAATTTCCTTTATCTCTCTCTGTTTTTCTGATTCCCCCCGCCTCCATCATCTATTTATCATCTCTCTCTCTCTCATCTATCATCTGTCTATCATCCACCTACCATCTACTTATCTATCATCTGTCTGATTTGCTCTTTTCCTTGATGTTATGTTTTCCAGATATAAATAGATTTGTGTCACTGTAATACAGTTGTCTCCATTGAATTTGTATTGCACTATTTATTCATTTTATTATTATTGGATATCAGGTTAATTTGTTTCTTGCTTTTGCAAAGAATGACAATGTAAATATTCTAGCACATTTGTGCCACATATAAGAATTTTGGGGAGATTTATACATAATAGTAAAACCACTGGGTCATAGAGTATGCGCATATTCGACTTAACTAGGCAGTATCAAACTCTTTCTAAACCTTTTTCTAGACTGGCAGTGAATGGAAATTCTTCTTGCTCTACATCCTAGCCAACACTTAATGTTGTTTAATTTTAACTTTTTATCAATGTGATTAGTAAAAATAAAATCTTGCTCTAGATTTAAATTAAATTTCCCTAATTATCATAAGATTTCATAAAATTTTATATATGTGTATGTGTATATGGTACATGAGGTAAAGGAGGTCAAATATGTGGTGATAGAAAGAAATATAACTATGGGAGGTGAACATACAGTGTTAAATATATATATATACACATACACATATAGTTGTAGATATGTATGTATATATAAACCTTTTGTGGTTTAATTTTGAAATTCCCATTTATTTATTTTATGTATTTTTTTAGTAGTTTGATTACCTTATTGATTTCGAAGTCTTCCTAATATCCTTAGGTTAATAATATATAAATATTTTGCAAATATTTTTTCAAGTTTGTATCTTAACTTTTCACTCTCTTTGTTATTATTTTTTTTAAAGAATAGAAATTTTTATTTTTAATGAAGTAGATTTGGTCAGCCTTTTCTTTTATGGTTTGGTTTTGTGTCTTAAATGTTATTTTAATTAAGATCACAAGAGCACAAAGGTATTACTGCATATTGTAGTTTGAAAGTAGGATAATTATGCCTATTAGCATGTAAGTATCAACCTGAAACTGAATTTTGTGTATAGCATGTAGTTGATTCCTATTCATTCATTAACCATTTATGTAAAGCCGTCCTTCCCCTATGACCTGTACATGCCCTTTCTTAAAAATAATTTCAAAAATTGTTTTTATTTACAGTGAGTAAACAAACATTATATCAGTTTCAGGTACACAACATAGTGATGAGACACTTACATAATTTACAAAGTGATCACCCTGATAAATCTAGTACCTATCTGACACCATACAAAGTTATCACCATATTATTGACTGTATTCCATCCCCATGATTATTTTGTAATGACCAATTTGTACATCTTAATTCCCTCCTCCTCTTTACCCATCCCTTCAACCCCTCCCATTTGGCAACCATCAAAATATTCTCTGTATCTATGAGTTTGTTTTTGTTTTGTTTGTTTGTTTGTTTTGTTCTTTAGATTCCACATGTAAGTGGAATTACATGGCATTTGTCTTTCTCTGTTTGACTTAATCCACTCAGGACAATATCTTCTAGGTCCATCCATGTTGTTGCAGGTGGCAAAATTTCATTCTTTCTTATGTCTGAATAATATTCCATTGTGTGTGTGTATGTATGTGTGTGTGTGTGTGCGCACACGCATGTGTGTGTATCACCTCTTCTTTATTCACTCAACCACCAGTGAACACCTAAGTTGCCTCTATATTTCCATATCTTGACTACTATAAATAATGCTGCAGTGAACATATCGATGTACATGTCCCTTCAAAGTAGTGTTTTGGTTTTTTCCAAATACATACCCAGAAATGGGATTACTGGGTCCTTCTATAGCACAAGATGTGTTATAGCCTTTGTTTTAAAGTTGATTTTGTCTGATATAAGTAATGCTACCCCAGCTTCTTTTGTTATTTCCATTTTCATGAAATATCTTTTCCATCTCTATTTTCAGTATGTGTGTGTCTTTTGATCCGATATGAGTCTCTTGTAGGTAGCATATGTAAGGATCTTGTTTCCTTGTCCATTCAGCTACCCTATGTCTTTCGATTGGAACATTTAATCGATTTACATATAAAGTAATTGTTGATAAGAATGTAATTTTGACATTTTATTATTCATATTTTAATCTTTTTTCTTTCTTCTTTTTTCCTAAAACGTTCCTTTAACATTTTTTTTTTTTTTTTTTACAAAGTTAGTTTGGTACTGATGAATTTCTTTAGCTTTTTCTTGTCTGGGAAACTCTTCATCTGTCCTTCCATTCTAAATGATAGCTTTACTGAGTAGAGTAATCTTGGTTATAGGTCCTTGCTTTTCATCACCTTGAGTATTTCATGCCAATCACTAACTGCCTCTATCTTGCTGGTTTTAAGATTCTCTCTTTGTCTTTAACCTTTAGCATATTAATTATGATGTGTCTTGGTGTGAGCCTTTTGGGTTTATCTTGTTTGAGACTCTCTGAATTTCCTGAACTTGTATGTCTATTTCTTTTCCCAGTTTAGGGAAGTTTTCCATCATTGTTTCTTCAAACAGGTTTTCAATTTGTTGTTCTCTGTCTTTTTTTTCTGGTACCCCTATAACGTGAATATTGTTACTCTTGATGTTGTCCCTTAGGCCCCTTAAACTAGCTTCATTTATTTGGATTCTTTTTTCTAGTTGCTGTTCTGATTGGGTGTTTTCTGCTACCTTCTCTTCTTAAATCGTTGATTCAATCCTCTGCTTCATCTAATCTACTGTGAATTCGCTAAGATGTATTTATTTCAGTTACTCTATTCTTCATTTCTGACTGGTTCTTTATTATGTTTTCTATCTCTATTTTTATCTTTTCTATTTCTTTGTTCTCATTGAGTTTCTCTACTCTTTCCTTAAGTTCCCTGAGCAGCCTTATAACCAGTTTTTTGAACTCTGCATGTGGTAGGTTTCTTGTTTAGTCTATTTTGTTTAGTTCTTTTTCTGGAGTTTTGTTCGACTCTTTCATTTAAAATATGTTTATTTGTCTTCCCAGTTTGGCTTTTTTTCCTGTGCTTTTTTCTATGTATTTGGTGGGGCTGCTATGTCTCTCAGCCTTAGTTGAGCAAACTTATGTAGTAGGTGTCCTGTGGGGCCCATTGGCACAATCTCCCTGGTCACCTGAGCTGAGCACTCCACATGTGTCCCTTGTATGGGTTGTGTGTGCCCTCTTGGTGTAGTTGAGACTTTATTGCTGTTTGCACATCAATGAGAGGGATTAGCCCTCAAGCTGATTGTTTGTGAGGACTGGACATGACTACAGTGGAGGAGCTGTTGTACAATGGCCAAGCCCACAAAGCAGGATTCACTTTAGCAGGGCTCTGGTGCCTGCCCACTCTGCCCTTTAAGTGTGTAGTTCTTAGATGTAACCATAGGTGGTGACCAGGCTCAATCCAAAGCTGGCCACCTGGAGTGCTGGTCCCAGGGCCTCCTGGTAGGTGCTCTCCTGCAGGCTAAATTCAGCCTCAGCCTGTATCCTGCTTAGGACCACCTGGCAGGTGTCACCAAGCAATCTGCAGATAACCACCACCTGCACTGGGCTTGTAAGTGCCTCAAAGGCCATGTCATGAACCAAAGCTGGCTGCTGCTAGTACTGAGTTTGGGGCTATTCAGAAAGAGGTATGGACCACACTGAGGTCAAATGCTCCTTGTTTAGGTTTTGTGAACCTTTGAGAGATTTTAGGAAAGTCCAAAGCTTGAGCCAAGACAGGTTGTTTGTATGGAAAAGACATAGGAAGTAGCTTGGGTGAACCTGCAAGTTGGGTGGGGCAGAGTCTGAGGGAATCACTAGGGTGGGGCAACCAGTGTTAGCCATGTTGGTGGAGATGGAGATATAGCAGCTGCCTGCATCTGCATGCTGGAATGGGGGGAGGGCCCAACACAGAAACAGTGGCCTCCACCAGCAGGTCTGTCTAGAAGAAAGCTGCCCATCCAGTCCTCTCCCTGAAGTCAGACAATTCAGTTCCTCTCCATTTGTCCTGGTGCCTTTTGAGCTGCCACCCCAGGTCTGGTGCTCAGAGTGAGTCTGTCAGTGGATAAATTCTGGCACAGGCCTTTTAGGAGGAATGCCTTGGACTCCTGCAGTCCTCAGTCCCACTCAGCTACAATCTCTGCTGAATTTCACATCCAGATTTCATGGGGACTTCTCTTCCCAGCACTTGAACTTTGGGATGGAGAGCCAGGTGTGGGGCTGGAATCCCTTACTCCACTGGTGAAACCTCTGCAGCTGTTATGACCTTCCTAATTTTCAACCACCACATGCAGGTGTGGGGCCAGACCATTCTACATCTTTGCGCCTTATACCAGTCTTGAGGTGGTCCCTTAGTTGTAGGATTTCTGTTCAGCTAGACTTAAGATGATTCTCAATGATGGTTATTCTGTAGTTTAGTTGTAATTTTGATGTGGTCACGAGAGGATGCAAATACTGCTTTTACTTACTTTGTCTTCTTGATCAGAATATTTGCACATGTCCTTTAACATGTAGGAAAATTTAGAAAAAATTATGAGCCAGTCTCACTCATAAGAGCAGATGAAAATTCTCAAACCAATTATTAACAAATAGCAAATGAGATGTATAAAAAAATGATAGTACATAATGGCTAGCTTGAGTTATTTCAGGAATATGAATTTGATAACATTAAAAAATAACAACGTAATTTTGATATTGAGATTATTTTAGCTTCTAAAAATACTTGGGACAAAAATTAGAAATATCTCATTATATTACTATAATTTTTCATTTTAATTTCTGCTGACCAGAGATTTGTTGTTTTTATTATACTTTTCACAGCACTACCTCCTAGTCTTGTTGGTACTTTTAATTGAATATTTGTTTAGTGTTTCAAAATTACTGACGTTTTATTTATTCTTTCCTTTATTCTTTTGGTAAAGGAACAACTGCAGCAAGTTGTGTTAGTGTCATATTCATAATCACTGTTATCCCCATTGTTTCCTCCTCCTCCTCTCTGCTTTGGAGAACTTGTCCTTTTTACCCACACTTCTACCTGTCTGGCCTTTTAAAGAAATTTCAGGATTTTTTTCTGTCCTTTTTCTAGATATAAGTTATATAAAAAAGGTGAATGAATAGAAAGAAACTTTTACATAAAGAAATGAAGGGATGACAAATGGCTAGGGTCTAGTTTCCTGTGTAGTAAAAGTTGATACATGAGAAGTGAATAGAATGATAGCTAGAGAGCATCTGCACTGTGTCAGATGTGGTCTAGAGGATAGAGGCTTCAAAAAATATTTCCTTTGGGTTATAAATTAGAACCAATCTACATACCTTGAAAGTAACAAATAAAGATTCAAATTTCATTTAAATTTATTTTTTTTTACCAACTATTGATTGAATGAATGCTTTATGATAGGCTTTTCCCAGCAAGGGTACAGCAGTAAACAAGATGGGGAAAGACTTTACTCTCATGGAGTCTACACAGTGTAGAAAAGTGATTGAAGAAAAAGAATAAATAATCAAATAATACCTTAGATTGATATAAATGTTAAGATGGCTCTATAGCAAAGTAAAGGAACAGCAATGGAAGAAAGGGCTGCTATTTTATATTGGATAATCAGGTAAAGCCTTTGTATTAGGTGATTTTTAAGCAGGAACCTTAATAAAGTTTCTGGATTTTGTTTACATAAATGATTTTTGTTTCCATGACTGAGCTACCTGAAGATCCAGTTTCTACTGGGGCTACAGTTACAGTTGAGGTAAACATAGGGTTCTTTGGGAGGATGGATGTGGCCCATTAAACTAAGCTTAGTTTAGTGGATTTATGCAAAGTTTATAAAGAGGTGACTAAAATCTCAAAGGTGAGGAAAGAAATAGGAGTCGGAGGAGATAAAAGTGCGCACAGAGAAAATAATGTGCATGGAGGCATAAAAGAATGTGGAGCGATGTACTGCACATAACTCTATTTGCTCTATACTGTAGGGCTATAATGATAATTAAGTCAAGAGATGCAAGCAGAAGCAAAAACAAAAGTATTTCTCTGACAGGCTACATGGTTTGGATATTACTCTGGGGCCAGTAGGGAAGAAAATGGTGATTTTAAGCAAGGGAGCAACAAGGTTAATGTTATGTATTTGAAAGATCATTCCACATGTTGGAAAGTGACCAATTTATAGAGGGGTGGATTGAAAGGAGTAAGGTTGGTGTCAGAAGAACTATTTAAACATCTGCATTTATGCAAACATATTATCTAAACATCAATATTGTTGTACCAACTATCTGCCAGATGGGTTTTTTTATTGTAAGAACTGGTCATACAGCAGAAAATAAGGTTGGGATAACACAATGAAATTTTATTATGAAACCTCTAGTTACATTACTATTATTTTTCATTTTAATTTCTGCTGAGCACTTTCTTGTTCAACATAGATATGTTGATCTATCTTTGATAGTGTTTGTTTTACATCTGGACATCTTATTGAACCATGTATATCATCAGTAAAAATAATGATTGTAGATATTCCCTCTGGTTACAGTGCACAACCAGGCCTTTATTGTAACTCACAAAATTCAACGGTTATACAACAGGATTAGTTGCCTCCTTCTATTCTTCATTGCATTCGTTATAAGTAAACTCACTTTAATCTTCAAGAATTAAATATCTTGGTCCTTAATCAGGTCAGTGTTCAGTGCTTTTCAGTCTCACAGATGAGTCTTGGTCGTAGGTTATCTGAACTATCAGTTTATTACAAAGAAAGCTGCCATTTGACTGCCTCATATTACCTACCCCAGTACTTTCTCTTTGCCTATACTTTTCCTCTTTAAAACAAGTCATTAAAGTTTGTTTTTCATACTGAAACTTGCTGTTTCCATTTAGTTTGTGTGGTAATGAACTGAGTTCTCTAGCAAAATGTTAACCACATACAGCTCAATTTCTTACTTCTAAGTATTCCTTAATGTGTAAAACCTTTATTTTTAGAGCCCTCATTGTTCTGTACTTTATAGTATGACCCAGAGTCAATGCTAAATCATCATTTTATCTTTATTTCAGATGCAAAGGATACCATTATGGATCTATTCTTCAATGAGTTAACTATTAGCCCTACTTTTGTTCACTGGCTGAATAGACAAGAGTTGTCACATAAGAAATGAAACTCTACATATTTTGTTCCTTATGTTTTGAATACTTTAAAACAAGTAAGTAACATACATTTTATGTTCCAGGAGAAGCATCCCTGATTTTATGCTACTGTGTTTACCCATACCAGTTAATCCAAGTGTTCAGAAAGAAAACTCCTGTATATTACATTTCATTAGATGTTATCAGAAGAAAATATGTGGTTAAAAGAGCATGGGTTTATGAGTTTTACAAATATGACTTATTATTAACTTTGTCATTTCTAAAATATTTGATTTGAGCAGCTTAACATCTCTGAAACAAACTTTCCACTACTGAAAAATTAAGATAATAATATTATGATTCAAGTACTGAGTTATGCCTTTTTTCCTGGAAGTTTTTTTCAGTTCTTATATATTTATTTGTAAGTTTATATACATTTGATAATGTATTGTATCTCAAAAGAATCGCCTTGGGTTAGAATTTAGAATTATGCTCTGTTTTTAGATGAACATTTTTCCTTTTACTCTAGGAATAGGATTTATTTCTCTACTTAGTCAAGATGTTTGTGTTTCTTCTCAGAATATTTCTTTCATCTTTTGTTCTAATTGAATTCTGGCAATCCCTTAAGGACATTAATAGAGAGACAGATTTCTCAAGTGTTGGTTTTTTTTTGTTCTGGTTTTCTTTCTTTTTATTTTTCAACAACTAGTCTCTAGAAGGGTCTAGAGGTAGAAGAGGTTTTCCTCTTGCTTTTCACTGTCTCATCCATAATATGTCTTTTTCTCCTCCCTCAACACTATTCTTTTTGTGGCAATTTAAACCAGTCTACCTCTCACTCTCTTATTTATTTAACACATTAGAAGGTAGCTCATACTCTTCACCATTATTCTTATCATCATTCTTGGAATAGAAGCTTAATTACAAAAACGGTCTCAGATTTCTATCTATTTCTACTTTCATGAGTTTAGAAATGTGATTGTACTGATTTGTCACAGGAGGTATAGAGTTTATTTCTCCACACCTTAAGCTGGGGCTAAACTTGTAACTTACTTTGGATAGTAGAATGTGGTAGAAGTGGCATCGTGTTTGTTCTGAGCCTACGCCTCAAAGAACCTTATAAACTCCACTGTCCCTCAGATCCCCTGGACAACAGAATCTGCCTGGGTTAGGCTGCTAGAAGATAAGAGACCATAAAGAAGAGCCAAGTAAGTAGGCTCAGTGGTTCCAGTTGAGGCCCTGAACTTCTAATATGTCCCACCAAGAATGTTAAAAACTACCAGCACCTGATCCACAGCTGACCACAGATGTATAGGTAAGCCATGTCAATACCAGCTCAGATCGGCAGAACTGCCAAGATGACCCACAGCTTATGAGCAAAAATAAATGTTTATTAATGTATAAAACTGAGATTTTGTGATTTTTTTTATCTAGTATTATTGTGACAGTAAATAACTGATATGAGAAGTAGTTCTGAGGAAAGATATTTCAAAAGTTATGTAACAAACATAACAATAAAGCTAATGAAGTAATTTGAAGCGGAGTCCGATCTTTCTGCTGTACAATAATATTTCTTAACAGTCTAGGAATACAGTTGATAAACTGTACACAATAATTCAAGCTATCTTCAGAACTCTTCAGAATTTTTCAGTCATTATCTAAGTCATAGATACACACTTCAAAATCTAAACCTGTGAAATAAAAGTTTGCACTTGGTATGGAAGTGAGAGAACATCACAAAAATTCTGTTGGAATGGTTGGTATAACTGGAATGTGTAAATGTGAGTCTGAACCATTGTTTCAACTTCTTTCTTAAACTTGTCCCTACACATGATGAATTATATTTTTTAGTCAGTCCCACAAACCAGGAATCAAAGTACTGGGTGATCAAACTGAGTCAGAGAATTAATAATTTCAATTTTTATAATTTTTAAAAATTATTTTACCAGTATAATAGACTTAATTTCAACCCACAACTACTGAATATTCTTTTTAAAGGTTTCCAATGAGCAGTCAAGGTGGAGATCATGAAATATTCTCAGTATCACAAAATTAAAAATCTGTTAAAATCTCTTCAAAATACTTTCTTACTTTGGCTTATAGCAATGAAATATGTTAGAAACAAAATTTGGCCAGTTAGAGATGTTTTGGTTCTCCTACTTGACATGAAGGAACTACAATGACTGGCGCCAAAGTACATGCATGAAACAAATAAAGAGAAATGCACACAGGTGAAGTAGAAACGTGCCATCCTATCACAGTTACAATGCTAACTTGAACCTGCATGCACTTAACTTTAAGATAGCCTTCAGTCACAGCTTCTATAGAGTAACATTGACATGAATATGCTTCCTCTTTTAGTAATGGAAAAATAAGATTAGGAAGTGAATAATTTGTATCCATTTAAATAATCTGCTAATATCATGTAAAGAGCATGAGCTTTAACATTACTAAAATAAGTTACAACTTCAATTTTCTTGTTGTTCCATCTGTAATGTTAAGGCAACTTAATGAATGCCACAGGAAGTTATCTTTCATGTAAAATAGAGGTAATATTGATTACTTCAGTATTTTGGGTATGCTTCTATTTTTGTTTGAGGAATTAACTGCCAATTACATCACAGTGCATTGAAAAGAGTTGGTCCTGAGTCAATTCCTTTCCTCTATTTTAAAAATCCCAAATCCTTTCTGTATCATTTTGGACACTTTTTTATTCTCTTCCTTTCCGGATTGTTTTTTTACCAAGACCTTTATTAATTCCTGTCTAATCTAGGAAACTTGCTCAAATGTTATTGACTGGTTTCAAATTTAATTCTAATATATATGCTGTCCAATTAAACTTTCAACCATTAATATTGGCAATTATATTATGCATTTTGATATTTTTTATTATACTCTAAATATTTTATTTTCTAAAAAATTTTCTTCTTAAAATGTTTGCAAAAATTTGGAGGAGAGAGATGCTCCCTTGGTCCTATAATAAAGAGAATACAATGTTAACAACAGAACAGAATATAATACATATTTTCTAATAGAATCAGTGATTTGAGTCTGAGAATATGTTTTAAAATCTCATTTAAGAAGAGACAGAAATTTTTATAGTTCTAAATCTATTATAGAAATGATATTTTTAGCTAAATTATTTAAATGACAACAAAAAGCTCTCGGACCAAATTGTATCAAAGATCAAATATATCATATACTTAAGAAATAAATAATATCAATTAAAAAAAATCTTCCAAAAAATAAAATTGATTATTTAAGTAGAAAATACTAAATAATCTACAAAAGAGATCCTAGAACTAATCAGTGAATTTAGCAAGATTGCAGAATACATATGTATGTGATAACTGTATACTTATATAATGTTGACAGATAATTGGGAATTAAAATTTCAAAATACCATTTAAAGTAACTCCTAAAATGAAATATTTAGAAATTATTCTAATATTATCTGTATAACAGACATGTGGAAAATCACAGAATGCTAATTAAAAAAAAAATATCAAAGGAGGCCTAAATAGATTCAGAGATATACTCAAGTCCATAAATTGAAGATTTAATTTTGTTGAGATGTCATCTCTCACAATTTGATTTCTAGATCAAATGTAATCTTAATAAAAATCCCACTATGGTTTTTGCTAGATAATGACATGCTAATCCTAAAATTTCTGTAGAAAGAAGTAGAATAGCCAATTCTGACTCTAAAATCCTGGAAAAGAACAAAGTCATAGACCTCATATTATCCAATTTCAAGAATTACTGTAAAGCTACAATAAACAAAAGAGTGTGGAATTGTCAAAAGTATAGACACATAGATCATGCAAACAGAAGGAAGAGCCTAGAAATACACCTATATAGATATATTCAACTGATTTTTGATAAGTTATAAAGGTAATTCTATAAAGGATAGATAGCTTTTTCAAAAAATAAATTTGTTTCATACCTTATACCACATACAAAAAAATAAAAGCCCTCAAAATGGATCATAGGTCTAAATATACCATGTAAACTATAAATCTCTTTGCAGAAAATATGGTGAAATCTGTGTTACAACAGGTTTATTAAAGAGTTTTTAAAAATCAAAAGCATGATCCATAAAAGAAAATATTGATGAATTGGACTTTATCAAAATTTTTTTAATTTTGCTCTGTGAAAGACACTTATACAAATGAAAAGACAATCTATAGAATGGGGAACATGTTTGTAAATCAATTATCTGATATATTACTTAGGCTCAGAATATATAATCTCAAACTCAATAATATGAAAACCAAGAGCATGATAAAAAATATTCACAACATTTAAACAGTGAGATATATGTATTATGTATATGTCAAATAAGCAAATAGAAAGATAATCAGTATCATTAGTCACTAGGAAAATGCAAATTAAAACCACAGTACCACAGTGAGATATTACTAAACACATTATCAAGTTTAAAAATTTTAAAACTGGTAATATCAAATGCTTATGAGGATGTGGAGCAGCTCTTGTGCATTGCTAATAAGAATTTGCAATGAGACAGCCATTTTGGAAAGAATGGTAGTTTCCTTAAAAGTTAATATTTTAAAAAATGTTATATTTTTCTTTAAAAGGTTGTAATAGTCATTTGATCCAGCAATCTCACACATAGGTATTTATTCAGGTGAATTCTAAAATTTATGTTCACATAGCTTTATTTATGATCATCAAAAACTGCAAACAACCCTGTGGTGAGCAGAATAATGATCCCCCCAAGATATCTATATCCTAAACCCTGGAGCCTATAAATAACGCTAGTTATGTATCAAAGGCATGTTAAAGTTTCTGATAGAATTAAGGTTGCTAATCCACTAATTTAAAAATAGGAAAATTATCTTAGACTATCCAGTTGGCCTGAAAGTTATTACAAGGGTCCTTTAAAATGGAAGAGGAATTAGAATCAGAACTATGGAGATGGTTGTGTGAGAAGGACTCAGCTTGACTTTGGGACTTTGAAAATGGAAGATGAGGGTCACAGGCCAAGGAATGCAGGTAGCTTCTAGAAACTGGAAAGGACAAGAAAATGGATTCTCTCCTAGAGGCTGCAGAGAGAAATGCAGCACTGCTGACACACTGAGTTTAGCGCAGTGACACCCATGTTGGATATCGGCCCTCCAATAACTTAAGATAATTAATTTGTTTTATTATATCATTAAATTGGTGGTAATTTATTACTGAAGCATTAAAAAATTTATATAAAGATGTCTTATAACAGAAAAAACAGATAAATGGTGCTACATCTGTACAATAGAATACTTCTCAACAATAAAATGAAGCTACTTATTCATAGAACAACATAAATGAAAGGTAGACATTTTACTAAGTTAAAGTAGCCAGATCCTAATATCATTTGTGCAGCATTTAGGCAAAATGAATATGATAGGATGGAAACAGTGATTACCAGGGTTTAGAGTTATACGAATGGGTGGATTGACTACAGAAAGACATGGAACTGGATACCACAAGAGGGAATTTTAACTATGTGCAAATTAAAAAAAAAAAAAAATCAACCAGGAAGTTAGGGTACCTGTAGGGGGAAATAACCATATGTGTCTTTCAATTTGATAAAAATATAAGTTACTGGAATAAATCATTAACATTCTTACCTCAAAGAGAAGCACTGTCAACTGGTAGTTTATATATTCCCAGAGTCTTTCTGTTCAGATAGATAAATAGAAATACCGATTACTGACAAATTCATCAAAACATCCTGAATAAATTTTCATATCATTTTAAATTCATTCGTGGCTTTCAATGTCTCAATTGTCTTATTTTTCTACAAAGTCCGTTGAGTTCTCAAACTGTTCATTTGATATAACTATTACACTCATGTCATTAATGCTGTGTCTTAGTAATTGTTTAGGGTACAAATTAGCAATTATCTGAAGTTGTTTGCTTATTTTTTTTGTGCTTAGTTATCTACTGCAGTGCACCAATACTATCACAAAGTTAGTAACTTTAAAAACATAAATTTATTATCTCACAGTTACTATGAGTCATAAGCCCAGGGACAATTTAGCTGGCTCCTCCGCTGAAGGTCATGTAAATCTGCAAACAAGTTGTTGGTCAGGGCAGAGTTCTCACATGGAGCCTTGACTGGAAAAGGAATTGCTTCCCTTTTTGTGTGGCTGTTGGCAGCATTTGTTTCCTAGTGACTGCATTACTGAAAGCTTTAGTTTTTCTCTTGCTGTTCCTTAGCTCCTAGAGATCACCTGCAGTTCCTTGCCATGTAGGGTTTCCTAATATGGCTGCTTGTTAGATAGAAAAAGAAATTCCAGCCAGATAGGTGGTACAATCAGGTACACAATCAAGTACACCTAACCACATACATCCTGTCATCTTTTGCAAGTAACAGGTCCCACCCACCCTTAAGGGGAGAGGAACACGCAAGGTGTGAACAAGAGGAAATGAGGATGATAAGAGGGACCATAAATGTGTTCATCAAGAATCAGCTGAGAAAAAAGTCTCTGGTGGCATCCCATGTCCTGTAAGTTACAGTGATAAGGCCTCTTCAGGGACCTATAAAGGATTTTTTTCATTATTTCTAGTTTCTAGTTTATTTGCAGCAAGCAGTCTCTTTCTACTTCTCAGGGAATCTACTTTTCACTTGCACCAAATAGCTGAGCATTGCCTTTATTCAATTCTTGTTTGTTCTTCAGGTAGAAATGCCTTAAAATTCCTAATGTGTGTGTGCCCAGATCTGTTGCTTATAAAAAGTCTCATATTTTACAGAGCCTTTTGTTCATTTCACCAGAAATCTAGAAAAAAAGGCGATGTATCCAAATTATAAAATTTATCCAGAATTTATGAGAATCTTTTTAGTTTTATTTGATGAGAAGGAAACAATGATGTAACAAATATCACATGTCAGCCTGCATATCTGCACCCACTAGTCTGAAAATGTGTTGAGTGGGGGTTACATCTGATTCATAATCCTCAACCACTAATGATCATATGATATTTTGCTTGTATTTAATAAGAAATATCCAAAATTAAAAATATATACATATTTCATATATGTGAAAAAAACAAAAACAGAAAACATGATATTTTAGCACTTCTTTCAGGCTTTCTCAGCATACTTTTTGGCTAGGCTTGAGGCTTTTAGATGCCCAGAAGACCTGCTACTAGAAAGAAGGCACCTCTGTTTTCCCCAATAAGTCCCATTGCCTGGGACCTAGGAGAACCTCTCAGCAGGACACCTGCCCAGATCCATACTTGACTGTGCAGCAGACAAAACTGTGTGGTGGGGGAGGAGGATCAGCAGACAATGTGAGATATGTCAATAGAATGTCTCCTCACAGTACTTGCTAGTTGGCTGTTAGATAAATATACAAATGACTATTTCTAATAGCATCTACCTGCATACTGTAAGATAGGAGAGTAAGGCAAATAAGTGTTTATTTCCATTTTTCATACACTTATTAAAATTGTCAATGTCATACAATGTCCAAAAAGTGATCTGAATTTCATTTCACTTTGCTTACAAATAAAATGTATACAACTCAGCTAAACACTTTTTTAATGCCAGATAATAAAATCATAATGTCTGTTAGTTTACCTCGCCATTTCATTTCCACTAGGATTATTGAAGGTTTTTAAATTTATTTTTATTTTTATTTTTGTTATAATGAGTATTTCTGTGGAGTCTGGAGATATTTAGTTTCTCACTTCTTTATCAATGTCTTCCCATTTTTCTTTCCCATCAGAAAGCCTACATAGTTCAAGTTAATAGCCATGTTGGTTCGTTTCAAGCAAAGCTTTTAATTTACTTTGTCATAAGAAAGTAAAAGTTTATTCTTAGACTAAAATGTTACTTGTCTTGAAATGAATAGAATTTTTCAGCGAATCACCATATATTTGCACACAAAATATGTTATGAATTATGAATAAATGCCACAATTGAAATAAAAGCATACCTTGATTAGATATTCATGCATATGTATATATAAGTATATACATACACCTAAATTTACTATTATTAATGCTTTACTACTCTAGTCAAGCTCTCCATTGTATATATTGATGGGGGTGGGGGGCGGTTAAAAAAAAACACAATTGATTGGTTTGTTTACTCAAGATCTGAAACCCTCTGTTAAGAGTATTCCTCTTGTGTTGACAGCAGCTTAAATTTAGTTCAGAATATTTGTCTTGCCATATGAAATTTTAAAGAAATACTTATTTTAAAGGAAAATCCCTGTAGTATATTTAAGGCATTGATTTCTTATTTCATGTACCAAAATTCTGTGTCTATGCTTCAGCGCTGAACCCCAATGCCTCTTAATCAAATTGGATTTCACTTCATCTTTTTAATGATCCTCTTTATCAAGCTCTACTCTGGGCTATTATTAAAAACATTTCTGAATAAAAATGATAAATGCTATGAACTTTGTCTTCTCAGAGTGAATTCAAATGCCTTCTCCTAGAATGGATAGAGTCAATGGCAGCCTGAAATAATCAATTAACCTCTATCAGAACTCCCTGCTCTGTGCAATTCTTTTTAACATTCGAAGCACCTTGGCAATGACCTTGCTTCTCTCTACTTGTGCTCCTTGAAAGATGTACACATTCCCTGTGGATACATTAAAACATGTCAAAAAATGTACTTTGGAACCAATGGCATTCTCATTGTAGCTGCTTCTTTATGAAGAACTGGTTAGTGTTTGAGAAATAAAGTGGCTTTTGAAGCCTATAACTAGTTCTGAAACTCTTGGTATTACCTATTTGTTTTGTAGGTACATATCTCTTGCCTTTCTGCACATCTTTTTCTGTGATTTTGTCTAACATTTTAGATAAAATGGAATATAATATTGAGTTTTACCATATGCAGAGTTTTATATGTCTTTAGTTAAACCATATATAACTTATAGGGTTTCAGACAAGTTAATTAAAATCCTAGTCTTGGCTTTTTTTGTGTGCAAATAAAATAAGGAATACAGAAATTTCCTTGAGTTTCAAGATTTAATTGTATGCGAAGCATCTGTACACTGCCTGGTGAATGGTTACCACCTAATAAATATTATCTACTATTTGTGATGACAAAAATATGTAAGCTGTAATAAAGAATAAAAAGCATTTATTTAAACAAAAGAGGGACTGCAATCCGAGGCACAGGTTCAGGCAGCAAGCTAAATTGTGCAAATACGAGAACAAAGAAAAGAAGGGCTTTTGAATGCTTGGACTGCATATACTCTCCTCAATCGGTCTTCTTTATGTAAATGAATGATTCTGGCTAGGTTAATAGGGATTGGTTGAGCCCAATATGCAAATAAAAGATGTTAATTGGCAAAACAGGTTGGCTCCTTTCAAAATAAGAAACTCATATGGCCTGGTTGTAACAGTGAAGAAGAGATATAGTTCAGGCACAGTTGAAAAGTTCAAAAGTTCATGGAGAAATGTGTGTGCGTGTGTGTGTGTGTGTGTGTGTGTGTGTGTGTGTGTGTGTGTGTAAGACAATCTACTTCCTGGCCTCCCGGCTCCATATAATTCCTTTGACATAAATGTTTTCACCTTGTCAATCTCTATTGGCATTTGTTATTTACGAAAAAGGACTTAAAGCACTTGTTTATACATAGTCTTGTTTGATTTATAAACAACTCGTTGATATAGGAATCACGTTTTAAATTTTCCACATGAAATAACTGAACACCAGATATACTAAATGCCTCAAGTTTCCATAGAAGGAATGGAGAAGCCTTAGATGTGGCCCAGGGTCATTTGACTCCAACCCTAAACCCTTCACACTCTACGATAGCTACGGGGAGGCCTAGAAAGGAGATATATCTTACAAGCTGATGTTGCCAATCCATCAGCTAAACTTATCAGCCCTGTTTTCAAAACATCAAAACTCCAAACCCTCAACAATTGGTATTACTTTCACTCTACCACACTGGTCTAAAGACCATTATTTGTTTATTGGATCATTGCACTTGCCTCTTACCTTGTCACTTTGATTCTGCTCTTGCCAGCTCCCACCCCAACACACAGAGTATATCATCAACACGTTAGACTACATGATATTTAATCTTAAATGAGATCATGTTACTTCTCTACTCAAAATATTTTATTGGCATTTGCACATGCCTCATTTGCCACAATGTTTTGTGAAAAAGTTAAATGGATATAAGTGGGTTCATGGTTAAGTAAGTATAAGTATTCTAAAATGATGTTTAGCATTTTATATACAAAAAAATGTAACATATGTATATTTTTATTCCCTTTAAAAATTTGTTATAATTTCAGCAGTTTTCGTCTTAGCCATGTGTGATGGTCTAATGTTTGTATCTCCCCAAAATTTATATGTTGAAATGCTAACCCCCAAAGGTGATGGTTTGATAGGTGGGCCTTTGGGAAAGGCATAAGCCATGAGGGTAGAGCTCTCATGAATGGGATTAGTGCCTTATAAGAGGTACCAAAGAGATCCCTAAGCCTTTCACCATGTGAAGGTATAGCAAGAAGGAGGCAGCTATGAATCAGGAAGAAGACCCTCACTCAATAACGCTGGCCTCGGATCTCAAACTTCCAGGCTCCAGAACCATAGGAAATAAATGAGTGTTGTTTATAAGTTACCTAGTCTGTAGTGTTTAGGTATAGAAGCCTGGATGGATTGAGGTACCATGACCATGGCATCTGTCTCCTCTTTCTGCTCCTCTGCCAAAAATGAGAGCTGCTGTGATTCGTGCATGTCTCTCTTACAAAGATCTTATCCTCATAATTTACTCTGTGTCCTCAGTTCTCTGATGAGTTCAAAATAACTGTATCTTTATAGAATATCCAGTTGCTTTTGTAATTAGGCTAGGAGTGACATTTTCATTCCATTTGCCAGATCCTAAGTGGAAGCAGAAATCTTTCTAACTCTTCGAGATGGAACTTCAGCTCATTATTTTTCAGTCTGCTATCTTGGATACAAATTTATGTATCAGAAGGTACTCTTTCACATGGATTCCTTCTCAAGGATGTGGTTCTCTATATTTTATTAGTGCATGTCTGACTTAAACCTAAAAGTTCCAGATATCTTCTCTATGTAAGTGGCAGAAACATAAACTGACTCTGATTACCAGGCAGATATCACAACAGTTTATACCAGTTCAGATGACTCATTTAAAGATGAAACTCTTATTTTTGATCCTCTATTTGAAAGCCCTCTAAAACACCTTTTATCTTTACCATATGTTTTTAATTTTTTCTTAATATTTATTTCACTCTGAATTTTCATTTGTGTCTCTCTTCCTGCCTAGGCTAATTTTGTTTGTCATGTTTCGGGAGACTGCCCCAGATTTTCAAATTTTTTCACGTCCAACACTTTTTGTGGCCCAAGTTAGCTAAATCTGACAGCTTTGAAATAACATTCAAATTATTTTTCCTTAAGTACTAATGGAACAAAAAGAGTTTAAATACATAAGTTAAATTAGCCTTTGAGTGTTTTTTGAGTACCTCTTATGTATCGATTTATTCGGGTGCTTTACACACAGTGGTAAACATCATTTTTTTCACCATCATAAAATTTATGGACTAAGAATTGGAACTATATGTAACCTAGAAGTCACGCAAATATTTTTGTTTTCTATCATATGCATGTATTGGCACATATAGATATATAAATTCAGTATACATATTTTAAAGAAAAAAGTATGAGAGAAATGTTCTAACTCGGTAATAATAAAGATATCACTAGTGTGTAAAAAATGAAGGTGAAAGCAAACAAATGAGAAGATATTGAACTTTCCCATCCATCAAGAAGTACAAGTTAAAATATTAAGGTTAGATGTTATTCTATTATTAAACAAAACAAAATGAAACAAAACCCAATGGAAAAATACAGTCTTAGGGAACTTGATTTAATTTTATTTATTTTTTTGTGTCTAAACTGGAATAAGCAACTTGGAAAACAATTTAGCAACACATTTTAACAATCATAAAGTATTTATATTTTTACTTAATAATACTATTCCTTTAAATATATAACAGAATAATTAATATAAAATAATAATGTTAGTGAATAAAAACGTTTGTTGCATATTTTTCTCTGACAAAACATAGTACAATTGTTATTGGTTATTTTTCAATATAGCAAAATAGTAAAATTATTTTTATAATTCTTCTCCTACATTGTGTTGCTAATCCCTTTTGCAAAGGTCAAAACCTTAGCATACTTTGTCCATCTGTATTCATACACACTCAAATTTAATGCCTGTTCATAACTTCTCACCTCAGTTGTAAGCGCCAACATTTCTCCTTCCTCTTTAGAGACTCACCTGAGTTTCCTCCTACAAAATGAGACAATGAAAATATCTTCTTCTAAAAAAATTATAAAAAGTGGAGATTTTAGTTGAATACAATATTTAAAAGAATTAACAGGGAAGGTCTTAACTGGTTGCACTCTGCAAAGCCCCAGCAGTGTGAGCTCTGAACCAAAGGATTTTTTAAATTTTAATTATTATGTTTAATTATTTTGATGGCTAACATGCACAAAATAAAAGGAAATGATGAAATTCAACCTCAGTCATACACCCAGAAACAAAATTCATTCCAACTCAGGACATTAGTTCTACCTGAGACTGGATGGTGTGTAATGGGATGAGAAATCTTTTTTTTCTTTTGCATTTTATGCCTTGTGCTCTTTTCCTCTAAAGATTACAAATAAAGCTGATTCTACTATCTGCTAATAAGCTGCTTCAACAAAAATTCTACATCAAATGCAGTTTAAAGTCTCTATAGCATTTGTAGTAATTTAGCAAGATCGAAATAATTATGTTTTTAATGGGATTTTAAAATAATTGTTCTAGTGCTTAAAGCAATCTTTAATGATACTCACCTCATGTGGACCAAGTGATTTTGATATTTGAGAAAGAAAATATGACATAAATTTACTTATGTAAAATCTTTACATTACTTAAGTGTATCAAGCTTTTTGTGATTTAAAAAAGAATAAATGATTCACATTTGTGTACAAAAATGCAGCTCTGCTTTAGTGATTTTACTATAGCTTATTAGAAAACCACAACAATTATTAAATAAACAAGGTGGAAAATTGATGTAGATGCAATAGTGTTTGATTTTTGTTGTATTATTTAGTTTTGGGCGTATGTTTGTAGAAATTTTCTGCTACCTGTAGGTAACACACTTCACTCTTTAAATAATTCACCAATGCATAAAGCAGTGCCTATTGTTTAACAAATGCAAATCTACTGCTCTCCCATTTAAATTTCTCTTTGTAGTAGTGTCTTTTCTGTAGAGAATTATTTTCTATTTTGAAATGCTATTATATAGGCACTTAAAATTATTTTAACACAGAATTAAAATTTGCTGATATGCATCAAATATATATAGATTATTATTAATATTTGGAACTTATTTCTCATGATTCACAAATTTAAAAAGCTATTAATATACATATTATTAAAGGATATAATAATACCACGTTAGGATATTATGTTAAATAAATAAAATATTGGATTAAAATAACCCAACATTGTATTTGAAACACAAAAAGCACTCAATAAGTGTTATTTTCTTTATTTTTTTCCTGGGCATTTCACAGTTACAATCACTTAAAAGAAAAGGAAACAAAACATGAAATAAAGGTATAATAGAAATTATAATCTTAGATTTTATACCATCGACTTTTATAGCATTTCACAATAAGAATGTATTTTAATTGTTATGTTAATATATAAAATTTCTAAGATATGAGTGAATATCTTTTGCTGTGTTTGTTTTGTTAGTTAAGGATTACTTCATCTTTCTATTATTTTTTTTTCTGGGATAAACTGTGTAAAGGAGAAGATTGTTTTGTTTTCTTAAATATTTGGTAGCAATTGCTAATTAAAATGCCAAGGCCCTATATTTGTGTTTTGGAGGATGTGTTTGTGTGTGGGCTTTGTGTTTGAAATACTGATTAAAACTTTTTAAAAAATGTATTTATTTCAATTAGTTTCAAGTATACAGTACATTGGTTAGACATCTATATAGTTCATAAAGCTATCCCCCCAGTTGCTCTCTCTCTCCTTTGACCCTTCACATAGCCGATGTATTCATTCTAATTGCATTCCCTATGCTATGCTTTCCATCCCCATATCCATCCACCAGCTACTAATTTGTACTTCTTTAACCCTTCACCCCATTCTCCCAGCCCCCAAACTCCCCTCCCCTCTGTCTGTCACCAAATTGTCCACTATATTTGTGAGTCTGTTTTTGATTAGTTTGTTCTTTTAATTCCTTAGATTCTGCATGTAAGTGAAATCATTTAGCTTTTATCTTTCTCTGTCTGACTTAAATACCTTCTAGGTCAATCAAAGCAATATCTTTTTCAATCTCCTTCCTTTTAGTCTGTGTGTGTCTTTTAATATGAAGTGAGTCTCTTGCAGGCAATATATGTAGGGGTCTTGTTTTCTTATCCTTTCAGCCACTGATTGGAGCACTTAATTCTTTTCCATTTAAGGTACTTATTGATAGGAATGTAGTTGTTACCATTCTTTATTTTCGTATGTGATACATGCTTTTTCTTCTTAAAGAAGTCCCTCCAACATGCACAATGAGCTATTCCTGTTTCTTAAGTCTTCTTGATTCAGCTTAAGTAAGCTGTATGTTTCTATATATTTCTTCAGTTCAGTTCATATAAATTTCAGACTGGAGTTGCCATTCTTCTAGCTGTGAGTTAGAAAATATCTATGTCATAGATGATTTTAAGGGTAATTATTAGCTTAGCTCATATAAAGAACCTGAATATAGTAAAGATTTAGAAAATACTTGCTTCTAATCTTATCAATAAGATAATGAAGATAATAATCTTTTAAACCCTCTTATTAAACCAAAATACATGGGAGCTCCTTTCTTACTGAGCATAGGGCAAATATTACATTGAAGACACAGGAAAACAATAACAAAAAATATTCATTGACCATATATTTTTACACACTATCTCATTTGATTCCTTCAAGATTCTCAAAAATTAACCGTTTTACAGCAGTGAAGATTCTCCTTCAAAGTCCAATTACCAGTAAATATTCAGCCACTATGGGAACCCATATCAGTTGGTTTATGAGTCCACTATTCTTTCTACTCCCCATACATAATTTCCAAATATTATATTTGCTCTAAAAGACTAGGTAACTAATGATATGTGATCAGAATGTATATTTGTAAGAAAAATATATTATGCAAAAATAGAGGGCTTGGTTTTTCCCACTAAGAGCCAGAAAAATAAATGTAAGGCTGGGTCCAGAAGAGTTCCGAAACCAGGGATATACTTGAATGAGCATAAATCAGTAGATTGTTTTGTCTGAATGGTATGCATTACATTATCTATTACTCCACAAGTAATGGTTACCAGACATAGAGCAATAATTTTTTATTCCATTTTTTTGTTGTTTGTTTTTATACAGGAGGCACAGTTCACAGTAAAAAGAGCAATGGCTTGAGTATTAGAAGGCCTAAGTTCTGGTCTTTATCTCCCATGTTTGTTGGAGTTATCTAGACAACTCATTTCCGCTCTTTGAGTCGCTAGATCTTTAATTTTTAATTTAGGGAGTTGACTGAGATGACTTTAAAGCTCTTTTAAGTTCACCGTTTTATTTGGACTGATCATATCATCGAGTCTTCCTATATTTCTATTTCCTGTCATTGAATCACAATATGCCAACTAACAAATTGTTTGGATGACCAAAGGAGAAAAAACATATAAAGAAGATGAGAAGAGAAACAAATATATCTTTATAAACGTAATGGAAAGTAAGCTTCCTCTCTGAAATGTGAAAGGCAGAGACTATATTCTCCAAAATAACAGTGCAGAGAAGCACAGAAAACAAGCTTTTATGATCTCCCTGTTGTCAGAGTGTTTCAGCAAATTTCAAATCTTTCAGGCCAGTCTGAATATTTAGTAGTCATTGTTTGAAACATAATTACATCTACATAAAATAAAAGTTCTGAAAATGTAATTTTAAGTGTTCAAAGTGTTTTAATGTGTAAAAATATATGAGAAACTAAAGAGCCGTCCAGTGATGGGATTTTAAGAAGATAATTAAGCCACTTCATGATAGAAATGTTTTTTTTAAAACAATCTGTGCTAAAGTCTCTTCATTGACTTTATCATTAGAATGGAATGTTATCATAAATGTCATGTTAAGAATAAATATTAACTGATAGAAATTCCTGTTACATTATTTTGTTTCTGAAAACGAAAGGAATTAGTTTAATTAAGTTGATTAGAAAAGAAAAGATAAAAATCCATGAATCCCCTTCAAGTTCAGTAAGCTTAAAAAACTCATAATTTTTAATATTTCAGTAATAGATCTCTTTTTTTTGTACATTTTTAATCCATTTATTTGGGGATTTGGGATAGGAAGGAAACTAGGTATCAGTTGGCCATTCATTGACTAATTTGTCTTCCACCTTCTGTATTTTGACATAATTTCTATTTAATTGGTGAAATTTTGTCAGAAAAATTTCTCCATTCTATTATATTTTTATACCAATTGATTTCATCTAGATTCTTATGAGAGTTTATTTATTGATATGATTTTTATTTCTCTGTTTCTGTTTTCCATTTTTTACTAATAAATATTTTAATTTAAAGAGAGAGGTCACTTGGCTACTGTTAATCGATATTTAATCATAATATTTCTATTTGAGTGGATTTGATTTTCAAAAATTATCAGTTATTTAAATAATTAAATGTTAAATAAAGCAATCCATAGTATTATTTTAATGGTAAAATAAAAATAATATTAATTTTTAACAAAAAAAGTTCTGTTATTACTATTCTAGAAGGTCTAACCAAGTGGCTTTGCTAATAGTGCTTCAAAAACTTGAATTTTGGGTACAATATTGGATAGAACCAATGGAGCAGAAACTCTGGGGTTATGGTCTATATATCTCCATTTTTTAAAGATCAAGGGAAATTTTAAAACACTGACAAATTTTAGAACTCTTATTCTACAACATGGAAAAAGAGATATTTGTAATTATAATTTTCAATAAGGTAACTCAATAATCATTATAAATAGAAGATATAATATTATATATGAGATTGTTTTCCTGGAGCATCCAATAAAATAAATTGAGACCTTTTAAAAATTGTTAGGCAATTTTAAATGTTTGGTGTTAAAATGTATATATTTTAGAAATAGTTTTTATATAATCTAGTAAAAATTATAAAATTATTCTTGAAGATGATTTTATTAAAGATTATTTTATCAAAATAAGAGTATAAAGTAAATAGAAATATAATAGAAATGTTTAAAAGTAAAAAAAGAAAATTATTTAAAAAGACATTTTTAACGTACTGCTTGCAAAATAATGGAGTGGCATATACGTAAATCATTGCATCACAACAAGCAACTCTAAGCATTACAGAAAAACAGATAATATTAAGACAATATTGATAAATCTTACTATTCTATTTTTTAAATCTGTAATTCAAATATTACCATAGATAAATTAAAAAAAAACGTGTAAATAAATGAATCATATCTGACAGATGATAGGGATTTTAAAAAGCGCTCTTAAAATCGGTAATCAGAAGATGAAAACACAACTGGAATTATTAACAAAGCCTATAATAAGCCATTTACTAAAATAAAAATAAATGGCAAATGGACATAGGCATAAATATTCAAATTCACTAGCAATCAAAAAATGCAATTTATAAAGAATGCAAACCAATTTTTTTACCCACTGATTTTGAAAAGAGTTTTACAACTAATTCACTAGGTGGAAGGTGAAGAGAAATGAGCGCTTTCAATCATTGCTGACAGGCATGTTAATTGCTAGAAACTTACTTTACTTCAATTTAGAAATATTTATCAGAAGTTCTGAAAATGTTCAAGTAATTTTTACTTTCTGACCAATTATAAATACATGCAACAATTTGGTATAATGGCAAATGATATATAAGATTTTTAAAAATTAGAATGAAAATTCTAAATATCTACCAGGAAGAGAAAGATTAAATAATTTATGAGCACAGATACAGAACTCCAAACAAAATATAATTTTTAAAAACATACATAAATACAAGCAAACAAAATGAGATAATGCATGGGTCAATAGTAAAGATAAGACTTGAGAATTATGAATAATTCAATTACGTAATTTTGTGTATCACAAAACATTCATGTTTTGCAGTTTGTGTTATCAAGAAAGTCAAGAAAGTAGATGACTTGCATGCTTTTAGATGTACTAAAAGTGAGTTTCTATTAGAGCATAGTAACATATTTTATAATAATAAGTAACACTATGTTCATATATTTAACATGAACTAATTTACTCCCCCTGACAGGCCTCTAAAATCATACCGATTATTATATATGTTGATAAATGAGAAACTCACTCATTAATTATTGATGGAAATGGAGTCCAAAACTTGATAGATCGTCTCTTAAATATAACTGTATCTCTGAGATAAGGCGTATCTACTATACTATCAGCAATAATTTATCTAAACAGAGAAATAAAATTTATCTAAACAGAGAAACAAAATATCAAGTTATTTTTTTTAAATATTATTAAGAAACTCTAGCAGAAGATAGTATGAAAAATAAGGAAAAGAAGAAAGTAAAAGAGATTATACTACTATAAAGCACACTAGTGATAAAGGAATATTGTGATGACTAGAATACATAAAACAAATTTAAAAATGAAAGAAATTAATACATTTCTAGAAAAATAGAAATTTCTAAAAATTTTCTAAATTTAAATTGAAAACATATTGCTTTAAGGTTTTAAAAAATATTTTAGTGGTAAAAATATTGCTCTAAAGTTTTAGATCATGATGATTCCCTAACTGAGGCATTTTTAACTTGTTCTAAAAAGAAACACACTATAAACATACCATAAAATAGCCTTACTCATTTAATAAGATTAATATAAACTTAATTCCAAAATCAGGTAAAAATATAAAAGATATTGAACTTTTCATTCTTTGCTGGTAGAACTAAAAAATGGTAGAGGCACTCTGAAAGACAGTTTGGTAATTTCTTACAAAACTAAACATACTCTTATCATTTGATAAGAGTCATACTCCTTGGTGTATATCCAAATGAGTTGAAAACTTACATCTATCTGCACACAGGTGTTTATAGCAACTTTATTCTTAATTGCCAAAACTTGGAAACAACCAAGATGTCTTCCTTTAGGTAAGTGAGTAAATAAGCTGTGATACATCTGGACAATGAAATATTATTCAGAGTTAAGAAGAAATGATCTATCAAACCATGAAAAGACATAGAGAAACCTTAAAATGTGTATTACTAAGTGGAAGGGGCCAGTCTAAAAATGTTACATACTCTGATTCCAATTACATGACATTCTGGAAAAAGCAAATCTATCGATTAAAAAGATCAGTGGTTGCCAGAGGTTAAGAAGGGAGGAAGGAATGAACACGCAGAGCACAGAGGATTTTTAGGGCAGTGAAACTACTCTGTATGATACTATAATGGTGGATCCGTGTTATTATACATTGATTCTAACTCATAGAATGTATAACACCAAGAGTGAACCATATCATAAACTATGGACTTTGAGTAATAATTTACTACTAAAATGTAAAGATCTTAATTGAAAGCAAAGTATAAAATTATCAAATTCTTGACATCATGAAACTTAAAATCTAATGAGAGGAAACAGATTATGAACCATCATAAAGTATGCATCTACTGGAATTAAAATTGATAGAGAAAAATATATCAGTAAACATACCAGAGAAAGAGAAGGTTTTTCAATTATATTATGAGCTGATTAGATGACGAAGTTGATGCTATTAGTGCCACACACTGATCTCCATTCTAGTGACTAGGTAGGGGAGAAAGTAAATGATGAATGTCAGTCATGGCCTTTAGGATCAGCTCTTGCAGTAAGAACTGCAATTTATCCCACTATGTGTTTTTCCAGAAGATGTGACCAACCAGATAAGTTCACTCTCTCCATTCCTCCAGGCGCAGTTTAATGTGAATAGGAATTGCATTTGAGCAAGGGGTGAATTTTAGAAGATATTGTAGGTGATTTCCTAATATTCCTTTTATTAACTGGTACCAATTTGACTGGCAAAACTGCAAAAATCTGATAATGCTATGGTACCTCATGTTAGGCAAAACTACACAGTTTAATGTGCAAGATACTTTAAAAACACCATGGCAACAACATAACAAGACTTCACATTTGACAAAGGTAGCTGAAATTTCAAGAACGTATTAAACACATAGCAACTCCTTACGTTTAGGGGTGGGTGACAAATCATATAGAGATGGAAATAAAAGAGAGATTATAAATGAATTGAGAGCAGCTATTGGTGGACAAATGGTAGTCACATGAACTTAGAAGTGTGATTAACACCTGGATCCTATGGTAAAAAATGTTGGGAGAGGGGCAAACATTTCTATCTCCATTGTCTTTAAGCTAAAGGGTTAATAAAATTAAAAATGTGGCTATGTATGGAAGAAAATCATTAATTTATTCATTTAACAAATATCGAGCACCTATTATATGTTAGACATCCTGCCACTTGAGGATAAAATAGCTCAGTTTCAGCCCTTGAAGACCCTGGATTCTTTGGGTAAACAGACATGTTTATCAGCCTTTATAACACAATGAGACATTACAATGCAAGGAGCCATACAATGTGAGGGAACTGATGGATTCTATCTCCAGACTACACATTATTTCATCACATACACTCTATACTTCCATAGTAATAATACTAATTGCACTTTTTTCAAATTGCTCATTTTTTTTTTTTTGATTGCTTGAAGACAGGCACCTGGTCTGTCTTGCTTGTTGCAGTATCATGAGCACCTTATAGAAAGTGTAGGATGTAGTTGTTGCTCCATAAATATTCATAAAATTAGCAATTTTCTGGTTAAAATTTTAGAAGTATGAATTTCAATGAAAGAGCCATGGTTGATGATACAGAAAAATGCTGACTTGCCCAAATTTTCAGTAAACTAATAATGACTTTGAAATTACAAATAATTATTTTTTTTTGTTTTTACCAATATCCCAGTGTGTAACAATTCTAAATTTAACCATTGTAATTTAATGCTGACATTCATTAATATAAAATTACCAGAGCAGGGTATGCTATTATGCTGTAATTTATTTTATTATATTTTGAATGTTTTGGCATCAGGCGTGGCATTAGTTACTGAGGATAAAACAAATGAGTTAAATATAAACTCGGTTCCTGAGGAGCTCACAGACCATCTACTGTGACATGTACGTGAATTCATTCAACATCTTCAGATACGTGGAAAGTGGTTCGGGAACACAGAGAAGAAAAGGAAACTGTGAAGTTGAAGAAGCCAAGGGCAATCCACAGGAAAGATAATATTCGAGCTAGATAATAAAACAGGAGTCTGTCATCTGGATTATTAGGATAAGGCATCTAGGAAATATATAAACAACATATTTAGGGAACAAAATTAAGGAATATATCTCAGGAGCTGGGAGGAATCAGGTTTAGTTAAAACATGGGTTGTTTTTGTGGGACAGACTCAGGATGATGAGCCTGTAAAGACAGTATGGGTCCCATTTCTAAAGAGCGGAATTTCAAGTTTATTCAGGAGGCAATGGGAGGTGATCAGCAACCTTAAAGTTCTTTCATTTATTTTTTTTGTAGAGTTGTAGTTTTCTAACTCACCAAGTTTCTGGTATCATTTAAAATTGAAGGTAAAAGGGGCTGAGAGTTCATACCTTAACTATTATTTTCTTGACCACGTACTAGCACTTGGATCTGGCTTATAGATTTAAGTAATTCTGGTACACTATTTTGAGGTTCGTATTTTTGTCTGGGGTTAAACATCTCAGGGCTGGTTTGCTAAATTAGAAATATAACTAAACTATTGATATCTCAACTTGACAAAAATCCATATTTATCCACATATATTCTGCTGCAGACATTAAAATGCTCTATGGAGAATGGAAATTTGTCGCATGTATATATGGTAGAGTAAATTAAATAAAAAAGAGTAATGTGATGCTGCAGACAAGATAAATGATGTGTAAATCAAGATAGTAAATGTTTCACTGGGCAATAATGAAGTGTTATAGATTTGCTCTCTCCCGATGTATAAGAAATTGATTAGCTAAATTTCAAATTCACAAGGTAACTGACTGACACTCATTTTGCATAATTCCTGAAAGGATGTTTAAGATACAAGACAAAAGTCAACTACAATCTTAACTCAAAAAATAATTTTTCGCCTGTATATTTTACATGTGAGCTTTGAGGATGCAAGAATTATAGGAAAGGAGAAAGAACATTTCAAATGTGACAACTGTCCTAACAATGAATTGCTTAATTGCCTTGCTTATTCTGTTAACATGCATATTACAGACAATATGGATATAGAATGCCAGCATTTTTGGGTATTTTGTTATACTTCAAGAAGTATATGGTAATCATTGTATGTGTAATATCTTTCCTTGTAAATTTCTTAAGATATTTTCATGAATAAGATGATAACTCTGGAATCAGTGCTACAGTTTGAGTAATTTGGAAACATTGATGAAGTGGATATATAGGAAACTGAGAGTCTTCTTGCTCTACTAGCAACCAGTGACACAAAATTTGTGTGTGAATAGGACATTTGTTTACTTTCAGTAAGGCAATTTGAACTCATTTATTAACTCTTTTTTCTCAAGGTTTTTATGATATAAGTAAAAACTATGAAATAAATATGAGGACATATGTACTGTTAATGAAGCATATCAGATATCAAAAATGGGTTTCAAATTCAGGAACCGAGTGTAAATGGCAATTCATTACGTTACGTAACACAGAACAAGACCACGTGGAAAGGAAATTAATGGAGTTCCCGGTGGATCTGTACTCATAGAAACAAACACAAAGAAACAAATTGTAAGCAGCAGGGGCTGAGAATCAGGAGAAACTTTGAGATGGTGAATTGAGGGTAAGTTGAATAACTTGAACAGTTCTCGACTATACTACATCAACAACAAACCAATTTACCCTGGTATACACAATAATTATTCTTTTAGCACAAATAAATAGCTAAATAAACCTTGAAAATTGCTACAACCAACTCCTGAAGGCTTAAAGAAAGAGGAACAGTTCCTCCACTAACTCAGGCATGATTAGCAAAGCAGTGTACTCCCCATTTGGTATGCCCCCTCTGTGTTCTTCACAGCCATCTAGAATAACTATAGACTAACTGATTAAAACTATAGTAAATAGCAGATTTTCCATTTTCCATTTACAATTAGGCAAACTGAGTAAAAACATCAACATATGATTCAATTAAGAAGTAAAAGGAGGAACCTTATAAGGAGTCAGAAGAAATATCTCAATATGAAATTATTTTAGTCTATAAGCAATAAAACAAAAAAAATGCATTTTTTTAAGATTGAAGAAGATTAAGGTAAAATGATAAAATCAGCAAGAAAAGTTATGGATGAAAAATGTGATTAAAATTTTTAAACTTTAAGAATTATAAATAGGGAGAAAATAAAAGTATACTTAGGGAAGTCCCGTGGCTCAGCTTCTCCTGTCCTCACTTCCTTCAGGTGTCAGCTCCAAGATCGCCTCACCTGTGTGGTCTTCCTGAACTTTCTTTTGTAAATCTAGAGCCCATTCTTGTACTGTTTCATGTTTTATTATTATCACTTTCTAATGTAAAATATATTTACTTGTTTACTAACTTATTGCTGGATGACAGGGCCTTTTTTGGTTTGTTTTCTGTTCTTTCACTCCATATCAGAACCATTCATCACACTTTGCAGCTGCTCAAAAAATTATCTTTAAGATAAAGAAATGAGAGCTAGTGAGAGATCACCTCTGACCACAGAGGCTTTCCTAACTAAAACCATCACATTGGCAAAAGGGTTAATCTGTCTTTCCAGAAATCAAATAACTTTGTTTTAAAAAGTCTTTTTGAAGGAAGACCACACAAAACAATGCCCATCTCTCTTGGGCTAGTTCTTTAGGAATTATCTTTCACGTTAAATTATCGAGTCCCTATCTGAAACCACATAAGTTTCACTGAGTTTTTAATGCATACGTCCTGAACTTCATGTCCCTACAATGCTTTTAGACTTGCTTTTATAATCTTTACCAAGTAGTTTTTGCCATACATGCACATCAGAATCATCTATGAGTATCTGACAAAATTACAAAGGACCAGGTCCTTCCTACACCAATCACACCAAATTTCTGGGTAGGACTTAGGTATTTATAATTTTTAAAAACTCTCTTGGAGATCCTGATAGAGTTAATGTTGAAATCCACTGCTTTATCACTTTCTCTCTTTCCCCAGAATAGCTAATGGTTATCTGTATTACCTACCAAAGATAGCTGATTTGCATTCTTTGCATAAACTTTTGATGATCAGTTTTTTAACATAAATACTAAAAGGCAATTGAGATATGGTTGGGTACACCATAGGTTATGTTTATGACACTAGCTTATACAGAGATTCACTTTAAACAACTCTGATCTTTCTACCTAGCTCAGAGTGATTTCATATGCTCTAGTCTATCTCCAAAGTAGTGACAATTAAGGTCTTCTTTTACACCGGGAAAAGCACTCAGTGGTCTTCAAAAGCTTACAAACTGGCTTACAGCTTTAGCTGAGCTGACATCTCAGGTTATGACCAAATAAATAAGTAGCAGATGAGGACAGGGAAGATCACACTCCCATGGGTAGTGGAAGATACACGGGCACTTTACTAAAGCACAGGAAATACAGTGGCCCTACTCACCTAGAGGCCAGATAGAGCATGCAGTGTCTCAGTGAGGATTCATTCTGAGTGAGATGGTAAGCTCTGCTCCTGCATAGACCTCTCTTATAGCCAATGCACCATGCTCTACTGAAATCTGATGAGGTTGTCATAGGTAATCACAAATTAAAAACTTTTAAAACTATTTCCTCTCTATTTTCTCTTTAGAACCTTAGCATGGTGCCTTGAAAATAGCAAACATAAAATAACTCTTTCCTTCCTTGTATTTGATACCAGAACATGACTGTGGGGATGCCTCAGACTCAAGACACACAAAGACCTTTTGCTCATTTATCCCCTGGAAGAAGGCCGAGGGTAGGAAGCAAATTTTGGTACCCTCATTTTACTTGTCATATCATAAGCTTCTCCATTCATCTCATTAAATTTTCAGAGTCATTCCACCACTTAAGCTTTGGAAAATATATTCTGCTACATGTCTAATAATACATTTTGCAATTCAATCTTACGCTGGCTTACACATTTTGTTCCCCAAGGAAAGATGTCCCAATAGGGAAATCCAATAATGTTCTCTGGGTGCTTACTAAAAAATGACGATTCTTGGGCATCAAATTCAGAGGTATTGGAATATTTAGGGATAGCATCTAAGAATCTTCACCTCTATGGATTTTAATGCACATAAATCTGAGCTACAGGAAACTAAGGGAACAAATAGAACATTAGAGTATAAGTACAGGAAACTAAGGAAACAAATAGAACATCAGAGTATAAGTACACAGATAGTTAAATGCACTTGGAAACGATGTTCATTTCCATAACTGTTAGCAGGACTAGCCAATGCCAAATGAAAATGTTGGGCCACTTGTTCAAAAATTATAGAGAATTTCAAGACAGCAATAGCGGAGTATTAAATCAAGTGTAGGACACTTTTAAGTGTGGAGACCAGTCCTACTGCTCAGGTTGCACACCCTTAAAGCTGGCTCCAATTGTTGTATGCAATGTTCTATGGTTGCTATTTAGGTTAATTTTGTTAACTGTCTCATTCAAATCCATGACTTCCTTGCTATATATTTTTTCTGCTTATTTTATCAGATATATGTGTGTATATATACACATATATATATATATATATATGTCTTCCATGATGATTGATGATTTATCTATTTCACCATTTAATTCACTATCTAATTCACTATTTATACTTTTAGAAATTATTTTATTAGGTTCAAAAAACTCAAAATTTTGTAACTTTCTTGTGTTTTATCTTTTATTGTTATGAAATAACTCTCTTTACCTCCTTCTTTATCTCTGTTAATTCTTTTTCTCATTATATGTTGGGCACTATTTTCATTTAAAATGTTTTCCACTATTTTACTTTCAATCATTCTATGTCCTTATATTTAAAGTGTGTCTCTTTTAAACTCTATAAGTTAAGTATATGTGTATTATAATGTGTAATACATATATAATATAATAAAGTTATTTAGCCTGACAATTTTTGTCATATATTAATACATTTGTCACATTATAATACAATCATTATATGTAATTATATGTAATATATATTATAATATATTCAGTCTGACAAGTATTGTTCTTAATTAGAATATTGATCTATACTGAGTGTAATTATTAACATTTGGTTTAAAATCTCAAATCATTTGCTCTATATCTTACGTGCGCTATGCTTCTTTCCCTCTTTTCTTGCCTTTTATTTAATCAAATAAGCATAATTATTTCCATTTCTCACCCCCCATTGACTTGCTGATTTACTAATTATTTATAGCTTAGTGCTCTCTCCCCCATTTATTAGGAGTTATATAATTTTTACCTCATCTCTTTCTCCCCCTAACTATAGTATATAAAATATCAAAGAGACTCAAAGAGGATCTCCTTTTCCCTCTCTTGATTCCGATGCAGAAGATTTTTTCTTAAGCACACCCATGACCTTTCCATCAACCTTATACTTATTCTTGCCTGGGAAATGGTAACAAAGACCATATTTTCTGTTTCAATCTTTATTCTTTTGTTTTACATCTCAAATTATTTACAATCCAGATTGAGAAGATTAGTGATAACAATTCTGAGAGACAGACACCTCAATAAAGATTGTACCTATTGTGTTATGTGAACCACTTGGTTCAGATCTCAAAAGAATAACAAAGAATATAGAAGGAAATGCACACAGCTTCAAGATTCTGAAGTCTGATAACAATGTCTTTTTAACACATCCTCAAGGAGAGGAGCTCCCTGTGTACTTGAATTTCACTGAAGGTGGTGTCAATTGTACATGTTGTTATGCATCTTGTTAGATTCTGGCATCACTGATATGTAAAGGTGTTCATCCTGTCAAATGAGGGTGATTAATATAGTAAAAACCTCTTGAGTTACTTTCCCCGTCTGCTTGTTACTCCTATATAGATGGCTCAGTTCAGTCATGTTACTCCCCTGTAATTCTCCAAAGACACTGTAGCCTTTATCTTCCTCACATAATTCTGAACATTGGAAAGACTGAGCAACTGTTAGTTTTTGAGAGCTGAGTTAAATTAGTAAAAACTCTAAAGGGAAAATCTACAAATTCCAAAAGTTAGGGATCCTTATTCTAATACTCCTCTAAGCATCTTATTTCTTTTCTTACATTATAATACTCTTTCTAATGCATTCTTTCCCCCCTTTTCTCCAAGGTTAACTCAAGTTGACAACTAATAACACAAAAATAGTAGAAAGATCTACTATATCTTATGTCATTTTCCAGTAACTATGGAAAGTATGCTATACCAATCACAGTGTAAAATATATAATACTGACACAAAAGAAACATTGTCTAGATAGCTTTAAAAACATCTAAGTTGACATTGTCCATGTATTCAAAATTCAAACAGAGAATTGTGTATTCTCTCCCTGTGTGTGTATGCATGTATGTATGTATGTATGTATGTATGATCTATCTATCATCTATCTATCTACCTATCATCTATCATTTATCTATCTATAAATGAGAAAAAAAGGCATATATTCAAGAATCCTTGGCTATTTGTCTTTGAATGTAATAAATTTTTAATGAGTTAAATTATAACAATTCTTAATTGATGGTTACTCAAATATGTACTTGTCTTTTACTTTATAAGTGTGTACGTATGTGTATATTTTGGTGAGTATGTTTATGTGTGTGTGTTGTGCTTATACTGAGTATATGAAATAACAATGAATATGAGAAATGAAGGAATGAACAGATTTTGTATTTTAGTTATGTGCATGTGTGTGTGCAAGAAGTGGCCACTTGCATGTGTAATACAGACACTGTCATTAGATACTGGAATTAATTATTTAAATAATGTGACTTACTTTTCTAGATCCTAAATATATATTTACAGATACTGAAAATAGATGAAGACAAGTAATTAACAGCACTCTAATAGTTTTAATGATAGAAACAGATGTTCACATTTAAGGCATCAAATTTGTGCGGTTATCGTTGAACTGCTGCTGCCTGTGAGCGATGGTATTTAGGTTCTCTTTTTCATAGGAGAGAATATTGTAATGCAGATTATTGTAATTGTCTGAAAATATCTCCATGGCTGACAATACTTTTTTTTTCCTCTTTTTCTACTCACTTTTTCTTTGATAGTTAAATGGGGACTGCATTTACAAGCACAGTTATGTTCTTTCTTGTCTATTATGCTGCGTTTAAGCATAATTGCTTAAAGAAAGCCTATTGAGGCCTCTTCAAGCTCAAGTTCCTCATTTCCACCAAACCCAAGAAAAGATAATCTATATATTATGTTTTCTTTAACATTTCATAAATTAAAAAATGATATTAGTGAGAAATCATCCGATTAAGCAAGATTAGGATTAAAGTTGAAAAAAGCAGAATTTAAGAATTTAAACTGAAAATTCTGACTTAGGAGTAGTTTGACCTTTTTGTCATAGAAAAATCAAAGATTCTCTATAACGGCTTACTTTTTGCAAATAATAATTTTGCTAAACCCAATCTTATACAGTTCAATTTTCAGTGGGTCAGAGTAGCCCTCATTTAATTGATGAAAACATTTCTTTCCATTCCTGAATTTATATTTCCCATCAGTAATCAATTGAGATTTTTAAAGATTCAAGAAATCTATTGTGGGACAGTTTTATTTAGTTATTTGGATAGTTCTGACATTTTCATAATCAAAATTTCTTTAATTTTTTTCTGCACACAATGTAACAACCTCAAGAAGATGTTTTTAATTGGACTATAGCTATTTAGGAAACATTTAAAAATCTTCTCATATAGGAAAATTATTTCTCTTGCACCAGTCCAAGAAATTCCCTAGGGTACTCTAAGTACTTTGTTAAAGTATTCAAATGAAGAAAGTATGTTCAGAAGGCAGGCTCATTAGTAAGCAAATTGTAAAAGTAGCAACTACCACAGATTTTTTGTTTGTTTGTTTCTCATGACAATGAAATTGTGCCTGAAAAATAGAGCCAAGTAACTAATTATGGTTGAAATTGGGCAATTACTCCTCAAATTAGCCAAATGCAGGTGTAATTATTATTTTAATAAGACTAATTGCTCATGGTAATTTGCAAAAGGGAGCCTGCATTTGGTGGAGATGTAAGAATTCCAGATACTTGACACATGGCAAATATAATGTGATATTAAAAATAAGTGAAAATAATTTACATATATTTATAAGTAGGGAGTAAAGGGAAGATCAAGAGCTAACATAAAATTATCAATTTTCTATGAAAATGTCCATGAAAATTGTCAAATAGGGAAAAATATTCTAACATCTGAAGTTAAGACAAGTATTCTGCATATATGAGAATCCAAGCCATTTCTGAAACCAATCACACTTATCACAAATTATTTTTAAAAGTCACCTAAAAAAAAATATCACTTTACTTTTCTTATAATTTCTTAACACTTCTAAGTCATCATTATCTCTCACCTGGATTACTAAAACAACTTCCTAATTAGTCTCCCTCTTCACATTTTTCCCCCAAAATAGCCAACATGATCTTTTAAAATTATAGATCAGAGAACATCACTCACATGCTCAATCTTTTCCAAGGTTATTTTACCACACTTATAAAAAATATCCAAGGACCTTTTCATATCTTATTCAGCCCTCATAACTGAATCCATCTCCCACCATATCATAGTACTCTAATTCTCTCCTATGCTTCTTGTCTCATCCCTTCTAGCCAGACCAGTCTTGCTCTTTCTCAATCATGTTAAGAAATTGTTCTACAGCCATGCCACACTGAATGTATCTGATCCCGTCTGATCTCGGAAGCTAAGTGGAGTCGGGCCTGGTTAGTACTTGGATGGGAGACCACCTAGGAATACCAGGGGCTGTAAGAGAAAAAATTTGTCTCAGAGTCTAGGCAATCACTGTTTGTTTTATAGATAATCTGATGACTCTCTTCTTCCTTTTATTCAAATCATACCTTCCCAGATAATACAATTTAATGATCTTATCTAGATAGAAACATTTCTATGATACTTTAAATCCCTTATAAATAAACTGTTACTTATTTTTTTCTCTGTAAAACCTAACAGAATCTGTAAAGTTCTTGTTCACTTAAAAATCTGTTTAGATTTTTCATCTTAGTAGATAATACTTGAAGGATGAGAGATGTTTTGCTGAATTTTTTCATTGCTGTATCTTTAGTTCCTACAGCATGTCTGGAACATGGAAATTTTGCCACAAATAGTTATTGAAGAATGAATGAATTAATTAGTTAAATGTGATCCAGGTTGGACTCTTTCAAAGTCCTCAAGTTGGAGAAGGGAATGATAGATTTTTGTGTTGAAAAGAACTGCAAAGCTTAAAGAAGTTGTGTGAAGTCAAGTTAAAGAACACTTTTCAAAGTAGCAGAGTTTATCAAAGAAAAACAGTGTTAGCTAAGTTGATGGAGACTCAGCCATGGCACCTGCCTGCCCCTGAAGGCTGGGTGCAGGGAGGGCTCAACAAAGGAACAACGGCTTCTGCTAGCACTTCTGACTGAGAGAAAACTGCCACTCCAGCCCTCACCTTGAAGCCAGACAATTCAGTTCCTCCCCATATGTCCCTGGCATATTTCAAGCTGCTGCCCCAATGTTCAAGCTCAGAGTTAGTGAGTTATGGGGACTAGACTCCTGGGCTTGGGAGATTGTATGGCACCCCTTGCTCCACAGGAGGGACCTCTGCAGTTGAGATATTTCTACTGATTTTTAGCCACCACACATGGGTGTGGGACCAGCTCATTCTGAGTTTCTGCCCTTCTATCGGTCTTCAGGTGGCTTCTTCTGTATATCTGTAGTTATAGAACTTCTGTTTAGATACACTTCATTGATGGTTGTTTTGTAGTTTAGTTGTAATTTTGATGTCTCTTCATCTTTTTTAATGGGGACTTTCTTAGAGAGATTTTTTAAATTTTGATGAGTTATAATTCATCAATTTTTTTACTTACAGATTTTGTTTTTGGTGTCAAGCTTAAGAATTATTTGCCAAGTTCCACGTCCCAAAGATTTTCTACTCAGTTTCCTTCCTAGAAGTTTTATAGTTTTATATTTTACATTTAAACTATGATCCATTTTGATTTGATTTTTGTATAAGGTATGAGTTTTATATTTTTGTTAAGAAAAGTACAATTGCTCCAGCACCATTTATTAAAATTAAAATTGTTTACGCAATGTTTGGGCTTTTGCCTTTCTATATACGTTTTAGAATAAGCTTATCTATATCTATATTAAAAATGTTGAGATTTTGTAAGAAATTGTGTTAAACTCCTAGGTTAATTTAGAGATAATTGATACATCTTTACTTTGTTGAGGCTTCCAATCCATGAATATAAAATTCTTCTTCAAATATTTAAGTCTTTGATTTGTTTCATCAGTATTTTATAATTTTCATTATACAGGACTTGTATATGTTTTGTTAAACTTATTTCTAGTATATCATTTTATCTGGACAAAATATAAATGGTACTGTGATTTTGGTTTATTTCCACTTGCTTGCTGTTGGCATCTAAAAATATAATCGATTTCTGTGTGTTGATCTTGTGTCCTGTGACATTACTGAACTCACTTCTTAGGTGTGGATGGTTTACTTTATTTTAAAATTTTGGGTTTTTTATAAACAGAGGCAATCATATTGTCTGCAAAGAGAGACTATTATATTTTTTCCTTTCGAAACTGAATTTAGTTTATTTTTTTATCTTATTATAGTTTCTAGAACTTCTAGGACTATGTTAAATAAGAGTGGTGAGAGAGTTGCCTTGTTCCTGATCTTAAAGGAATGAAGCACTTAGTCTTTTACCACTAACTATGATGTCAGCTGTAGGTTTTCTTGAGATTATCCTTGTAAAGTCATGTAAGTTTCTCTCTAGCCTAAGGTAAATTTTTCATTATAAATGGGTAATAAACAATATGAAATATTTACTGCTTCAATTGATATGATCATATGATTTTTCTACTTTGAGTGTCTGTAATAGTGGGTTGTGAAAAACAAAATTAATTTTAGACTCTAATAGAAAATAAAAAAGCATTATTTTGAGCTTAAGGAGCTGCAGCCCAGGACACAGATTCAGTTAGCAACCTAAATTGTGCTCTACCAAGACAAAAGGAACACAATCTTTTATAGAGAGATTTTCCACCCAAGTTCCCAATTTTATGCAAATGAGGTTTACAAATTGTGAAGTTCTGATTGGTCCAAGCTATGCAATTCTAATTGGTTAGTATTGATGCAAATGAGGATACACTTTGTGTAGTTCTGATTGGATGGGGCAGATCTCAATCTACTGGTCAAAAGATGAAACCAGAGCTTCCCCTCAACTCAGATGATATAACAAGTAGAAAATAGTATAGGAAGCCAGGAGTTCAGTCTGAGGTTTATCCTGGTATACAGAGTGTGTGAGAAGATCCTGTCAACAAATGATTGCTAGACTTCTATTATTCATAGAATTTGGGCTCTCAGTCGACCATAGGGGTTTAATTTCAGCAGATAAATTTCTTCTCAGGGTTCATATTAAATGAATCTTTCTTCTTGGGGTCCACAATTACATAATTGATTTTTAAATATAAAACTATAGTTACATACCATCTAAAATGGTTATGGTATATTTACTGTTTTTATACACTGTTGAATTCAATTTGATAAAATTTTGTTGATTTTTTTGTGTCTAAATTTATGAAAAATATTGCTTTTTATGTGGACACGGTTTTGTATAGGGTAATAAAATAATTGGGAAGTGTTCCCTCTTGTATGTTCTAGAAAAGATTGTGTAAAATTGGTGTTAATTTCTTCTTTATTTGGTAAAATTATTTATTAAACTCACCTGGGCCTAGATATTTACTTTTCTGAATCTTTTAAATTACAATTTTTTTAATAGTTATAAGACTACCATTATATCTCCATGGTTGATGTTTAAACTTTACTTTTTTAAAGGAATTTAATTCTTCTAAGTTGTCAAATTGAAAATGTCATTTTGTATGTATTATTTCTTTATTAGCCTTTTAATTATTGTAGAATCTTTGTTTTGATATTCTCTAATATTCTTCATATTTAATTAACTGTGTCTTCTTCTTTTTACTTTTATTAATCTTTCTAAATTTTATGAAGAGCTCTATTTGATCCAAGCAGGAAATTAGAGTGTGATCAGTTCACCTAAAGTAAGTCTTCAATTAAGCTGGGTTTTAGTCTTCTATGAGATTATTCTAGGTACTCCTTTTAATACACTTTTTGGAATATAAATAGATGATAGGTAGGTAGATAGATAGATAGATAGATAGATAAATAGACAGATAGATAGATAGATGATAGATAGAGAATCTGGTATAGATATCTACTATTCTGATATATTTTAATAAGGTTATTATTTTTCTTTAAAGTTTTCTATTGCATTTGAATGTTTATAATAAACACATGTTAATTTTATGACAGTAATGAGTTAATGTTTCTTAAAAACAATAGGAATTTTTATTACCTTGAAGTAATAGGTAGGTAGAACTTTTAAATTAAATGTTCTAAAATGCAGTGCAAAAATATTGACATCATTTTATTTTTTAAGCTGGCATAGACTTTTCAATTTCAAAAAAATTTTGACTAACATTTGGGACTGATTAGCAATCAGGCAGTATGTAATTTGGAAGCAAAATCCTGCTGTATTAAATTCTGATCCTTTTTAATAAGATGCTTCTAGATGAGCTCACTTGTACACTGTCAAAAAGGTCAGTATTTATTATGTAAAAGAAATATGTAATGTGGTGTGGGAAAGCCAAAAGGCCAACTTGACTAAGATTTTATTTCCTAATCAACACTTTAAATCCCCAACATTAGAGGCTCTCTGAAGACTTAAATATTTTTCCCCCAGATGAGATGGCTTCAGGTAAAGTATAAATTAATGATGTGGATTGAATTATAAATATGTAGATACCACTCATCAACATTAGCTAGCAAAAATTTAAGAACCCGTTCATTACTTCAGAGGGCACCATGGCGCTCACAACTGCCCTGTCTTTTGACCTTAAACAGGTATTTGACAAAGATCTCTGTTCAAAAAGACTCTTTTTAAAAGATTCTGAAAATGTATGTGCTTTCAGCCCTTCAAGACTTCCAAAGGGCTCTCTGTATTGGACTGTCTCTAATAATGTCACAGGATGTTGTGACTCATATATTCCAATTATGCAGTGGCTCCTAGGTAGCAGATATGACCTATCTTTTGTCAAGAATTCTAGTTACCCCAGATAGACTTCATACCACCCCAGCCTTAATAATAGATGATAATTTTTAAAATTTGATTATTTTTTAAGATAACATCCACTAACCTTGACATTTTATCTCTCTCTCTCTCTCTCTCTCTCTCTCTCTCTCTCTCTCTTTGTAGAAGAGGAATTACAATTCTATTAGGCTTAGGACATTTATAGGTTTGTGTAACTATCACTACGATTATGATAGAACTTTTCCATCACCCAAAATAAACTTTCTTTGAAAATCTTTTGAAGTAACAACTTTCCTAAACTCTAGCCTGTAGCAATCACTGATTTGTTTTCCATCACTACATATTGTCTATTTGAAACTGTCATAAAAATGAAATCATACATTACGTAACCTTTTGATATTGGCTTCTTTTACTCAATGAAATGTATCTGAGATCTATCCAAGTTGTTGAGCGTATCAATATTTCATTTCTCCTTATTGCTTAATAGTATTCCTCTCTGTGGATGTATCAAGTATGTTTATCCATTAACCTATTGAAAGACATTTGAATGGCTTACAGTTTTGACAATTAAGAACATATGTCAGAGATATTAAGCAAATTTGAGGGTTATTTCTTGGAGAAAAATAGTGGGTGTGATTAATGGTACATGGGACTGATGGAAAGTAAATAAGTAAGAAGCCTACTGAGTTTTTTGAGAGAATTTCAATGTTAAAGAAACCAAGAACCTTATGTAACAAGCTCTGACTGTTTAACAAGTAGCAGGAATTAAAAAAAAAAAAAAAAAGCAATCAGAAAAAAAGCCAAACGAGGGAAACTGGGCAGTATCAAAGGGAGGTATACTTAGAAATGGCACTTTAGTTGTAACTGAAGAAAATGATAGACAAGGAAGAGTTTCTTAGAAGGTGGAGCCTAGAATCTTAAGGAGACATGGATGAGAGACAGAATCAAGGTCCAATCAGAGAATTTACCCCTTTTCATTCTTGTTCTGTAGAACAATTACTGATGCTAACCTGTTTCCCATTCTTCTCTCCTTCGAATAGAAGATTTATATGGTTAAGCTGTCTCTGTTCCACTAGGTGTTAGATTGGGAGAGTGAGTAGAGCAAGCAATATTTTTTGAATTCAAAATTCACTGTGCCATGAAGATATTTCCATACCTAATGCAGAATAATATGTCTTACCTGGAAAACTAGGATCTGGGCTGGATGCAGTTAGTAATAAAACTTTTGATTACCTTCTTTGTAAAGAGAGTATGTTCACTATGCAGAGAGAAAACCAGGTATTTGGTGAACAGAAGATGATATTGTAGGAAAAAAAACCCATCTCTTTGTCAAAACCCTGTTTCACTTTCCTTTTTAGCACATAGGAAAACTACAATTTCAATATTTCTTGGAAAATAAATGGGACTATTTGACTAAATTCCAACTAGTGAAATGAAGGTATTATTGATGAGTATTAATGCTGAACTTGATACTTAACATTTACCATATGATCCTTCATAATTTCTTTCTCCCGTGATCGACCATCTAGACAAAGAAATCCAGTGGAGGTCCTTGAGACTATGAGCAACAGTACAGCCACTATATCAGTGATACCTAATGAAGTAATTTTACCCCCTCTCCTCCCAACTCAGGGAACATTTGGCAATGTTTGCAGAAATTTTTGCTTGTCAAAACTGTGATGGTACACTGGACTCTAGTGGGTAGAAATGAGGGACATTCATAAACATCCTACAGTGCACAGAAAAGCTCCCTGCAATAAAGAATTATTCAACCCAAAATGTCAATAGTGCCAAGGTTGACAAACCCTGCTCTAAATGGAGGACCTCTTGGTACTTATATGAGTATATGGGACAGAGCTCCCTCCTCGAGTCACCTTCATCAGATGATAAATGTGAGACATAAACCTTTACTTTATTAATGCACTAAAATTTGGGTATTGCTTTTTGCAATATTTTCTAATATAGAGAGAAAGCTAAATGTTCTAAATGCTTATTAATAACTACCTCATGGGGTTTATGAGAAGATTAAATTATTTGTGAAACACCTAGAACAATAACTAGTACAATGTAAGCTCTCAAAACTTACTATTTAAATGAAGAATTGTTTGTTGTTCTCCTATGACTTTGTCCATCATATGATGTAAGTATTATCATTTTACAATTCTCTTTTGCAGATGAGGAATTGAAAACACAGAGAGATTAAGCAGCTTGACCACAATTTCAGAGGTAGTAAACAATAAAACTGGGATATGAACTCAGATAATCTGGTTTCCAAGTCCATGTCTTCAATACTATACTAAGAACACTTTGGAAAACAAAATGAGTTCTCACAGATGTGGAATGTTTCACTTGAACTGAAAATATTTTTATCTGTGAATCAACTGATTATCAAATCAGCTGCCATTGGAAGCTCAACATTAATTCAAGGTGTATTATACAGAAATTCAGGTTGTTGTAGAAAGTATCTGTACTATATCCAGCCAGGCTTCACATGGAGTGGTGGCGAGTAATCAAAGTAAACAGAAATTAAATGCTAAAATATTGTGTTTTGTGTAGAGATTTCTTTAAGTAAAATAACTATGCTGAGATATAGTTCACCTGCTGAGACTGCTCAGATACCAGGCTGCTGGATCACTGAATGAGTGACTGAAATTTATAACGAACTCTCCTTTAACTTAAAATCTGAGGAAAATATTCTGACAAATTTTATCTTGAGAGTGAGAAAATAAAAAGAGTATATATTCATTAAGTTTGGGGCAAAATAGCCTTGATATAAATCTCTACTCGATAAAAGTATGAGAAGAAATAGGAATCATAGAAGAAATGTGACATAAAGATAGCAGAATATTTATGTATGACTGTCAGGGTAGGAGATGGCAATATACCTATAGTGTAAGGTTCTTCATTCACTCACTCAGTGTCGTATATGTGTTCAAATCCTTTTGATTATAAGATGGAAAACTAATAATGCAGGATGTGTCAATCATAGCTCAAAATAATGAATTCAAGGATTGTACACCTAATACAAAAATGGCCAATTGGAGCCTTGAGATATTAAAAAACAAATATTACTATTGCATAGGGGTTATCACTTTAGAATCTTTTGACTTCAGATGTAAAGGCAACCATTTTTCCAGTTATATGGAGAAAGCTCGCATTTATTTATTTGTTTGTTTGTTTGTTTGTTTGTTTATTACCTTTTTTGAGTGTTGATTATGTGCCAAGTACTCCTCTTGTTCCAGGAGATACCACAATAGAAAACACAATAGATGGAGTTTATGCCCCTGAGAAGCTGTTTCTAATAGGAGAAATAAAAAATAAATAGTATATAATGTGAGGTCAGTTTGAGATAAATGTTGTTTCCTAAACTGAAGATGAAAAATGGACTATAAATTGGAAGAAGGAAGCTTGGATCAGGAAAAGCTTTCTTGGGGAGGGGCCATCTAAGCAAATATATAAACAAAATAAGGGAATAAGCAAGAAAAATATCTGAGGAAATGCAGAATATATAGTGATAATAAATACTAAAGGTTAAGGCATTTGTAATTTGTAATGTTTGATAAAAAAGATGGAAGGCAGTGTGATTAATGCCTGAATGAATACGAATATTTGTAGAGATAGCCAAGGGCAAGAGTATGTATTGCCTTGCTAAATCAGAACTTCTAATTTGCTTGCAATGGAAAGTCATGTGATGATTTGGATGAGTGAGTAATGTGATAAGATTTATTGCTGTGCATGGGGCAAAAGTATGATATGCAAGAAAGGAATCAGAGATACAAATGAGTAGGCTAATAAATATTGGAGATGAAAGGTGTACTTGTTTTATCTTGGGTAGTGACAGTGGCAATGGTAATACAAGTTAATATAATGGATGTATTTTGAAGGTAGAGATGACAGAATTTGCAAGGAAATAAAAGAAAAAGGAGCAAAAAAAGATCAAAACATAGAAAACAAATGGCAATGTAGTGAATTTAAACCTAACTAGATCAATAACACATTAAATGCTAATACTTTCAACATCTCATTTAAAAGGCAGACATTGTCTGATTGTACAAAAAAGTAACACACTACTATTTGTTATGTAAAATGTAAAAACACATACAGTTTTAAGGTAAATGGATGCAAAAAAACATACTAACACGAATTAAAGGAAAGATAAAGTGGCTATATTAATATCAAACAAACTAAATAGCAGAACAAAAATACTATCAGGAAAAAAGAGTGCCTTTTATAAATAATAAAAAAGTGAATTCAATAGTGGACATAAGGATCCTAAATCTTTATGAATGAAACTAACATGAAGCAAACAGTGATAAAGTTGAAAGGAGAGAGAAAAAAAATCACTATTGTAATTAGAGGGGTAAACACCCCGTACTATTGCAATACTTCATAGACAAGTGACAGAATAGAGAAAACGTTAAAATAACATAATTAAACAATTTGACAAACTGATATTTATAAAACATTCCACCTAACAATAGCAAAAACACATTCTTTTCAAGTGTATCTTATACCTTTTTTAAGATGCATGATGAGAGTACATAAAACATATCTCAATAAATGAAAATGCAGTCAAATAATACAGAATATATTATCCAACCACAATAAAATTAAATCAGAAAGAAATCAATCGATCATCATCATAGTCTTTAATATTTGAGAAATTCAAAGGAAAATGGTAAACTTTAAAACCTAATAAAATATATGATATATAGTAATCATAAACTCAGTATCTTAATAAAATAAAACTAGAGTCATTTCCATTATCATTAGGAAAAATACAAGGATACCTATTTTTGTTGCTCCTCAATATTTAACTAGTGATATTAGCCAATGTAATTATACAAAATAAATTAGAGACATAAGAATGATTAAAAAAAAAGAGTAAAGCAATTTTTCATTCAACAATATAATAGTTTACTTAAGAAACTCCACGGAAACAATGGTGAAATAAACTCAAATGATAATACATACACATGTATATATATATACAGAATATAAAATACTATTAAAACTAAGTGATCAGAGATCAACTTCCTGCATGACAGCGTGAACAACTCTGCTGACTCACTTATCAGTGAAACTGTTAAAAGTTATTTAAATTAAAAAAAAAAGAAAAAGAAAAAACACGTGAGGCCTCTGGAAACAACCCTAAGGACAAGTAGCAAATGAAAAAAATACCTATTCAAGAAAATCTATGGAATTTAATAAGACAGATGAGAATTTGTGGTTATTTGAACCAAGAACATTCCTTTCATTTTCTCTCCCCACTACCACATACCTTCTCAGTGAGTGCTGTAGACAATTACACAGGGGTCCCTCTACCCCCAGCTCTCAGCCAGATGGCTTTCTTTCTGGGAAGAGCAGAACTTCAGCATTTCTCATCCCTTCCCTAGCTTCTTGTTTCTAAGGCTAAATCCTGGGTGAGTGTGGTCAAATGATGGATACTCATGAACAGAGTCTCTACCTTGGGCTTGGCACACTGAGAATACTGAGACCACATTGACCTTCCCATGACTCATGAAGCAGTGATTCCATGCCAAGAGAAGAAAGCCAAGAGAACCCAAGGCTGCTCTCCTACCTCTAAATGCACAGCTCCTAGAAGAGTACCGCTCAGAATGCTTGTCATTGTTCCCATTCCCACTCCCCAATCCAGAGTTCAAAGATTTTGTCTAAAATGGGTGGAGATGCAAGCTGTAAAAAAGATAGCTCGTAATCTTTTTAATTTTTTTCTGAACAGCAAACTCCATTTGCAACAGAATGTAGAAAAGTTTAAACCTAGGAAACCTCTCAAAAACTGTGGATGCTGTGGTGAAAGAAAGAGAAAGGAGGTTCATGGGTCTAATGGAGATATAGCCTAGACTATAGGCCACCTTGTTTTCATAAGAAAGCCACAAAATAATACAGCTGGGAAGAGTCCTTCAGAGGTCAAAATAAATATAAAACACTAAATTCAGAAACCATTCCTTGGAAAAAAGCTATTATAATAGATTAGTTTACAGAGGAATTTATGCTCCAGGGCAATGTTTTAAACAATGGAGCAATTAATCCTTAGTTAGTGGAACTTAATAGCTGGATATGGTCAGGGGAAGAGTGAAAGAGAGCTCTACCAGTATCACAGTCATTTGCAGGAGTAACCGTGGGCATACGCAAAGCGGCACATTCTTTGGGGGTAATATCAGAATCTAAACACTGTGGGGGGAATATTTTCACTAAAATAATCCAAGCAGTCACAAAAAAGATTGAAAAGCAAATAATAAGTCCTGGAAGAGGTACTAGTGCCCATAGTTGCTGCAATATATTATTTGAAATGTCCAATTGCCAACAAAAAATTATGGAATAGTCAAAGGAATAGGAAAGTATGATCCATACACTGGGAGGAAAATGAGCACACAACAGAAATTGCTTGTTAGAGCAACCAGATATTTGATTTAACAGAAGATTTCAATGCTACCAGTATATATACACAGAACTAAAAAAAGCTTAATTAAAGAAGTAAAGGAGTTATGATGACAATGTCACATCAAATAGAGATTATCAATAAAAAAAAGAAATTTATTGTATAAATGGGAATTTTAAGTCGAAAAGTACAATAACTGATATTTAAAAAAAATTTACTTGAGTGATTCAATAATAAATTTAAACTAGAAAAAGAATTAGCAAACTTGAAGATAGAGATTATTGAGAGATTATATGCTGTGGAATACAGGGGAAAAATAATGAAGAAAATGAACTGAGCCTCAGAGAAATATGAAAAATATGGTCACCAATAAACATACACATATAGAAGTACCAGAGGAGTGGAGAGAGAAAAAGAAGAAAAAATATTCAAAAAAACAATGATTGAAAATTCCCAAAATGTATTGAAAAGCAATAATCTTCAAGTCCAGGTAGATCAACAAACTCCAAATGAGATAAACCAAAGACACATTAGAGTAAAAATGCTGAAAGTCAAAAACAATAAGAAAATCTTGAAAATAGCAAATGAAAAAATAACATCTCACTTTCAAGTGAGCCTCAATTACATTGATTGCTCATTTCTCAACAAAAACAGTGATTGCCAGAAAGGAAGAGAATAACATATTCAAAGTGCTCAAAGAAAACAAGTATCGTTAAAGAACTCTATTTCCAGAAAAGCTATCGTTCAAAAATAAAGGTGAAATAAAAATGTTTCCAGATAAATAAAACTGGGATAATTTGTTGGCCAGCAGACAACCAGCTTTACAAGAAATAGAAAAAGGTCTTCAGCTTGAAAGCAAGTGACTATGGATGGTCAAATGAGTCTACGTGGAAAAAAAAAAAAAAAAAAAAAGCACTGATAAATGTAATTATATAGCTATAGTAAATACTATTAATACAAATTTTCTCCTTTCTCCTGTTAATGTGTACAAAAATAAATTTAATAAAATGACATGTATATAATGTATTTTGGAGCCTATAATACATAGAAATGTAATATATGTGTAATATATTTGCTAATAATAGCACAAAGAAAAGGGATAGGAGGAAAGCTATAATGGGCTAAGGAAATAAAGACAGATAGTAAAGTAATAATTATAAAGATATATTGTTTGGTTTGTAATATTTATAGGTGTACTATATACAACAATCATACCATGAAAAAAGGGGAAAGGTAATGAAACTACAAAGAAATAATGCGAACCTGATTTTGATAAGTTAATATGCATAGGGTGAACTCCAGAGCAACCACCCAAAAAATAACTAAAAATTACAGTGAAAAATCATTAATAAAATTAAAAGAAAACAGTAAAGGAAGAACAGAGGAACAAAACAAACATAAACATATGGAAAACAAAATATAAAATGGAGATGTATATCCAACTATATCATAACAATAATGAATATGAATAGATTAAACAAACCAATCAAAAAGCTGAGATTGTTAGAATGGGAAAAAAACACCAAAATTTAGCTATATGTTATCTCCAGGAAATAAATTTAGATTCACAGACAAATAGATTGAAAGTAAAAAGATGGGAAAAAATATACACAGGCAAACAGCAATTGCAGGAAATATGAAACAACAATACTAATATCAGACAAAATAAACTCTAATGAAAAAAAGTTTCTAAAGATAAAAAGAGCTATTTTATAATGATAAAACGTCAATCCATTAGGAAGATATAAAAATTATAAACTTGTATGCACTCAATAACAGAGCACCAAAATACATGAACCAAAGAATGACAGAAATAAAGGGAGAAATAGACAATTAAATAATCATAGTTTGATACTTCAATACCCCACTTTCAATAATTGATGGAACAACTGGAAAGTAGACTGACAACAACACATGAGATTTAAACATTATAAAACAATGAGACCTAGCAAAACATAAAAGAAACACTACATCCTAGATAAACAACAGAATATATATTCTTCTCAGACAGACACAGGATGGACTATGTGCTTGGAAATTAAACAAACCACAGTAAATTTAAAAAGAGTGAAATAATGCAGTGTATGTTCTGTAATTGAAATGGCATGAAATTATAAATTGATAGCAAGAAAAATTGGGGAAATTCACAAATACATGAAAATTGAACAAAATACTGCTAATTAATGAGTCAAAGAATAAAGCAAAAAGGAAATTTGAAAATACTTTATGAGGAATAGAAGTCAAGATACAACATATCAAAACTATGGGATGTATTTAAAGCAATGTATTGAGAAAAATTTATACCTGTAAATGCCTAAATTAAGAAATAAAAAGGATCTCAAATCAATAAGCAATCTTCAACTATAGACACGAAGAAACAAGAAAAAAAACTAAAGCAAACAGAATAAAGGAATTAATAAAGATTAAGGTAGATATTAATAAAGTAGAGTTCGAAAAACAATACAGAAAATGAATAAAACCAAAAGCTGGTTTTAAAAAATATCAAAAAAATTGACAAACTTCTAATTATTTGACCAAGAAAAAAATGGAAAAGACTCAAATTATTAGAATCAGAAATAAAAGATAAGACAGTATTACTGACTTTACAGAAATAAAAAGGATTATAAAAGAATACTATAAATAATTGTATACCAACGAATATGATTACATGTGATAAACATGGTTGTAAAAATTATCAAAAAAAAAAAAAACACTACCAAGTCAAATTTAGAAACATATAACAAGAATTATACACTATGACCAAGTAGGATTTATTCTAAAGATGTAAGGTTGGTTTAACTTTTGAAAATCAATTAATGTAATATGTCATATTAATATAATAAACAAAATCACATGATCACCTTAATAGATGTAGAGAAAATGTTTGGCAACATCCACCACCCTTCCACCCTTTCATAATAAAAATATCCAACACACTAGAAACAGAAAGTGTTTTTGCCATTTTTCCATATAGAGAAAACACAGAACACACACACACATGCACACTTACATACATAATTACGAGAGAGATAGAGATATAGATAAATAGATATGGATGGATGGATGGATAGATAGGTAGGTAGGTAGATAGATAGATAGATAGATAGATAGATAGATAGATAGATAGATAGATAGATAGATAGATGATAGATATTTTAAGGAATTTTGAGCCTGACAAATACAAATGCTACAGAATAGGCCACCAAACTAAACACCTAGGAAAGCGTTGATGTTGCAGTTTGAGTGTGAAGGCAGTATGCTGGCAGAATTTCCTGTTCTTTTTGAGAAGTCAGTATTTTTACTCTTAAGATTTTCAATTGATTGGATGAGGCCCACCCACATTATAAATGATAATCTATTTTACTCAGAGTTTACTGATTTAAATATTAATCTCATCCAAAAAAAATCTTGACAGCAACTAGCAATCTAGACTTGTGTTTGGCCAAATGTCTGAGTACCATGGCCCAGCCAAGATAAAACAAAGTTTACCGTCAGAGAAAGGAAATTCCTTAATCTTATAAAGGGTATCTAAAAAAGAACTCCCCCTCGCCAAGTAACATTATACTTAATAGTAAAATACTGTCTGTTTTTTTCCTAAGATCAGAGACAAGATAAGAATATCTGCTCTCACTACTTCAACATTGTACTGGAAATTTTAGCTAGGACAGTTAGGCAAGAAAAAGAACTAAAAGGCAATCAGATTGGAAAGAAAAAAGTAAAACTGTATTTGCAGATGACATAATCTTGTATATAGAAAATCTTAAGGAATCTACTTAAAAAGTTTTAGAATTAATAAATGAGTTCAACATGTTTGTAGGATACAAGATCAGTATACAAAAAAGTCAATTGTATTTTTATGCACTTACAATTATCAATTCAAGACAAAAATAAGAAATTATTTTGTCCATGACATCATCAAAAGGAAAACTACAAAATATTGTTCAAAAATTATGGAAGATATAAACAACTTGGAAAACATTTCATATATGTAGATTGGAAATTTTAACATTATTAATATGTCAATACTAATATGTCAATATTAATACGTCAATATCTATAGATTCGTTGAAATTCCTATGTGAATCCTAGCTAGTATTTTTGTAGAAGACTGATTCTAAAATTCATATAAAATTACGATATACTCAGAAAAGAAAAAAACAATCTTGAAAAAGAAGAAGAAAGTAGGTTGACTCACATTTCTGATTACAAAATTATAATGATGAATATAGCATGTTAATGGTACAAAGACAGACATATCTGTTAATGGAATAGGATAGAGAGTCAAGAAATAAGCTTTTACATTTAAGGTCAACTGATTTTTGACAACAATGCAAGACTATTCGTTGGGGAAAGGATCATCATTTCAGTTGTATTGGGATAACTGTATGCCCACCCGCAAAAGAATGAAATTGGACCCTCACCTCATATAGTGTATAAAAATTAACTCAAAATTGATTAAATGCCCAAATGTGGGCACTAAAACTATAAAATTCATAGAAAAGCAAAGAAGTAATATTTCATGACCTTGAATTTATCTAAGATTTCTCATATATGACATACAATGCCTATAAACAAAAGAAAAAATAGGTAAATTGAACTTTTTAGAATTTTTAAAAAATTTATGCTTTAAAAGACATCATCAAGAAAGTAAAACACACACACACACAAAAACCAGGAGAAGATCGTTGCAAATTATATGTCGGATGAAAGATTGCTTCTAGAATAATAAAAAATTAGCGAAAATTTCATCAAAATTTTTGTAAAGGTATACAAATGGCCTAGAGGCATAGGGAAAAATGCTTGGCCTCATTAATAATTGCAGAAAATGCAAATGAAAACTACAATGATATATCACTTCGTATCCACTAGGATGACTGGAACTAAAGTCAGGTAGCAATAAGTGTTGAGAATGTGGAGAAATTGGAAACTTTATACATACTGGTGGAAGTGTAAAATGGTCCATCAACTTTGTAAAACAGTCTGGCAGTTTTTCTAATGGTTAAATATAGAGTTACTATATAACACAGTAATTTCACTTATACATATACATCCAAGAAAACTGAAAATATATGTTCACAAGAAAATAGCAGCATAATTTATAATAGTCAAAAGGTGAAACAATCTTAATGTCCATCACTGGACAAATGGAATATTATTTGGTTATAAAAAAAAGAATAAAATACTGATACATCTTACAACAAGAATGAATCTTAAAAACATTATGCTAAATAAAAAATATAGTGACAAAAGACCAAATATTATAAGATTCCATTCACTTGACAGTCCAGAATAGAGAAATTTGTAGAAATAGAAAGTAGATTAATAATTGCTTAGGACTGGATGGGGGCATATAGAGGTTAGGACGTGATCATTAAAATATATGGGGTTTCTTCTTGAGATGATAAAAATATTTTTAAATGGATTGGATTAGTTTTTTGCACATATTTGTGAATATACTAAACATTATTGAATCATGCACTTTAAATAGGTGAATTGTAAATTACATTATGTATCTGTAAATTACATTATGCATTTGTAATAATTACATTTGTAATTATTACATTATTTTGTAATAATTACATTATTACAAATAGGTGAATTGTACATTATGTATCTGTTAAAAAAAAATCAATGACCTGCACATACACACAAAATAACCAGTTGGCGAATAGGATCATTTAGAATAACAACAAAGAACATGAAGTATTTAGCAATAAACTTAAAAAATTATAAAATCTATGAGATAAATATTTTGAAAAAATCCTAAAGGTTATAAATTAGACTTGAACAAATGGAAAAGCACCTCTTGTTCTTGGGTAGCATAATTGAATAGTACAAAGATGTAACTTCTCCCTAAGTTAATTTATGAATTTAAAACAATCTTATTTAAAATACAAAAAAATATATTATTAGAGAATTAGACAAGTTGATATTATAGTTCATGTGGAAGAATAAAAGTGTAAGTAAATCCAGGAAAACTCAGAAAAGTAAATGAGTAAAGGCTAATTCTACAAGATATTAAAATACACTCTAGTGTTTCCATAATTTAAAAAGTGTGATATTGGTTCATGAATGGAAAATATAACATTAGAATAAAATAGAAAAGTTAGAAATAAAGCCATGTACATTTTAAATTTAGTTCATGAATAAAGTGGCATCTTAAATCACTGGATTAAAGATGGACTAAAATTTTAAACAAAAATGTATTGAATTAAATATGTATCAATTTGGGAGAAAAAGATAATATTAGTTTTATACCTCATGCCATTGACAAAAATAAACTCCCAATGAATCAAGGATCTAAATGTAAAAGACCTAATTACACAAGTATTAGAGGTAAACATGGGTTTACTACTCTTTAAACTTGGTACAGAAAAAGGCTTTCTATGTATGACTCAAAATTCAGAGTTAATTTTTAAAAAGATAATTTTAAAACACATGCAATTTTTTAAAATACACGGCAAAAAATGCCATGTAAAAAGTAAAAACAATTGACAAAATGAGAAAAAATATTTCAAAGGCAAAAACTACTATCCTTATATATTAAAAATAGAGGTTCAAATACCCAACAGAAAAAAGAAGAAAAAAACATGATCAAAAAAGTTTTCATGAAAGTATGAAACAAACATCTTAAATGTGTAAAAATTTTATTTTCTCATGGTTAAAGAAGTGCAGATTAAACTCTAATACCATATCTCATGTATCAGATTGACAAAAAAATTTTTAAAAATATCTTTCATCATATTCTGCAGCCAAACTTGTGAGGAAGAAAACACATTCATTAAATCCTAGTGGAACTGTGAACTTCTATAATCTTTCTAGAAGAGAATTTGAGAATACTTAAAAAAGGTCTATGCACCTTTCTTTTGTCTTTTTAACACCACTTCTAAGAATTTTTCCAGAGTTAGATATCCAATAATAAGAAATATATATGTACATTTATTGCGACACTATCTGTAATTGCAAAACAATGGAAGTAACTTAAGTATCCATACATAGGATGATGGGTCAATAAAATATGGCTAGTCTATACATTGGAGCAGTATGCAGCTTTGAAAAAATGAGAGAGATCTCTTTGTATTAATAGGCAGTTGTTTTTAGGACCTAAGGATGACTCTTAACCAACAGAAAAAAGCTGACGGCTTAAGTAAATTAATTCTTCCAACAACTGGGATCAATTTGGAAACGGAATCTTCTACAGTCAATCCTGAAGATGAGAATGTAGTCTGGACCACCACTTAATTGCAGCCTTGTGAAAGCCTGAGTAGAGGATCTGGCTAAGTGGTGACGATTATGATTTCCTGAAAGTGTGAGATAATAATGTGATTTATTTAAACCGATAAATTTGATATAATTTGTTTTACAGCAATATAAAACCAATTCAGTGACATAAGATGGTAAATTAAGAAAGTAAATAAATGAATGGATGAATGAATGAATGAATGAGTGAATGAATGAATAGGGGACAAGAGAAAGCTCTTTCTTGTAGTGGAATTCGAGAAAAAAGATACAGAAGAAATGATAAAAATAGAAAATAACGATTAGGCAAATTCTGCAATAATAATTATTTCAGACGAAATTCATAAATAGATGCTAAAATTCGTGGCCAAAAATATGATGTGGAACAGGATATTTAGATAGCCTCAAAAAATCTCTCCACAAGATATTTATTAAATATAAAGAAAAAAATTGTAACTTTTCAGAAGTCTCCACCTTAATCAAGTGATCAAAGTATATACCAACAGCACACTCTGGTACGTTGCACTAAGAAGAAAAAATAATCTCTTTTGTTATGATATTGACAAAAATAAATAACTTTAATGTAATTAGAAGAATACACAAATTGAAAATTATAAAATAACTTCAAAATTTTTAAGATGCTGAAAGACAAAGAAAGATTAAGGTACTGCCACATGTTGAAGGAGATTGAAGATATCTGACAACAAATGCAATGTGTTATTCTAGACTGTATTCTGAAAAAAAAGGGAAGTATACGTAGGAGAATAAGCAAAATTTGAATAAGATCTGTGATTAATTAATAATGTAGCAATACTGTAATAATTTTCTAGTGTTGATAATGATACTATAGATATGTCAGATATTAACATTAGTAAACGAAAAGTAATGAGAATTATTTGGAACATTTTTTCATCTTCTGTAAAAGTAAATTTGTTTGAAAACAAAAATTAAAAAGAAAAGATAGAATATGTCATAATCTTAATAACACTACAGAGCTAGAATTAGTAGAACCACAAAGAGGGATTTAAAACAAAGATGACTCATATACCCAGGGAAAAAATAAAGAAAATCATAATCAGAAAAGAACATGTTGATATGAGATAAGAAAACAATGTGCATTGCCTTATCAATTAAAATGATTGTACATATTTTAAAGCTATTTGATAAACTTTATAATAGACTCAGTTGAAGAGAAAGTTACAGAGCTGAAAGTGTTTTGTATTGAGGAATCCCACTGATTCCTGACCAGATGAATGAAATTATTTAATGCTAGAAAAAATTGGTAATATTTTATACGTCTAGAGGTAAAGAGAAAATTTAAAAATCTCTGCTATACAAAAAGTTACAATTTATAGAGAAATAAAAATCACATTAACATTAGACCTTTTAGCAGTAATATTTTAAAAATTAGAAGAAATTCTAGAAGATACTTGAAGAAACAAGTTTCTAAAATAAAAATCCTTAGTAAATTCTAAAGAAAAATCATTTTGAACCTAGCATTTTATACAACTAAGCTAGCTTTCAAATTAGAAGCCAAAGTAAAGATGTTTTTAGATATTTAAATACTATTTTTGCATATAGAAAACTTCTTTACTATGGTCAGTCAAAAAAAAAAACGCTTGCAAAATGTTAAAAAGTATTCAGAAATAAAAGTATTCGGGACACAAAATCAATACTGAGAAAAAAACAACAGCATTGATTTTAGTTGGCTACATAATTTTTGACAAAGTGTCTAGAAAGAAAAAGTAATTATTTCATCATGAAAAAGTGAGGCAAACAGAAAGCAAAATTACAATGTTAGAAATAAGTTAAAATACATCATTAATCATAATAACATCTAAAGAAACAGATTTAATAGAACACACAGAAAATTTATAAAAGCAATGATTAATATCCTCTCAAGCATAAGAAAAGATATTAATTTTCTGATGAGTAATGTGAAGAGGGAAATTAAAATATGGCAAAGTTTTTTGTTTGTTTTTTGTTTGGGTAAATGACATTGGTCCTGACTGCCCTCATATTTTGAAAAAAGTATAAATACAAATTTGTATGTTTTAAAATTAAAGTATATGTTACCAGAATACTAAAAATGGTTATGCTATGCTGATATAGTATTGCAAACATTTATTTTATATATATATAATTTTTGTACATGTATGTGTGTGCAAAAATAATCTAGAGGAAAATTTTACAATGAAAATTTGATTTTCCCCGCAAAGGCAAGAGAATATTATAATGTCTAGTATTCATTCAACACTGTAGGCTATCATGATTGCCAGTAACTCAAACTAGCTCCCGAAACCACACAGCTATAAGGAGTTTCAGTTTTTTCCAGACTTGGAACTTTTTTCTAAGCATCAGTGTTTCAGGCAGAGTATGTAAGCCATGGTGGGTGCATAAACTTTTTGACTTATTTACATTTGCATTGACTAATCGTGTTATAAGAGATTGAATGATTGCACAATCTAAGAGGTTTTGAATGTGCATTCTTTTTTATTTATAAACTCAAGACCACAATTATGTGATCTTACTTGTGGTTTTGGTTAGTTTGTATATTTTGTGCTTTACCTCAGAACTTATAATGAGACTCAGTTTATATATCTTTGTTAGAATTTCCACATGTGTGGTGTGATATTCTCATTATATTTTATCAGGAAACAGAGATTTTAATTTGTCCTATTACTGTTGGTTTCCGTTTGGGTCAACTGGGGTGTCTAATAGAATTCTTCCACTGTAAAAATTATGTTTTTCCACTTTGTAATTAATAACGATGTTATGGGGAGCTACTTTATGTTAATATTCTGTTCTTCATCAAACTTCTAATGTATTTATTTATCTACTTATACATGCATGAACTCATAGATTCTTGTTTTATTTAACAGGTTATAATCCATTACTATTATGCTCTTGATATATATAGAGAGAGAGAGAGCTCATAATTTGTCCAGCAACATGTTATTTAAGCTGGCTTCTGTGTTCTTTTGAAATTATTCATTGAGTACATTCTTACTTTCTGACATGAGAAGTATTCCAAGCATATCCATAGTTTTTCTTTCTCTGCCTTGGAATCAGATATTTCTCTAGGAATCTGGTTCCTTTTATTAATGACTGGCATTTAGAAGCCAAGATATTGGTTTATATTGCTCACTACTATTGTGGTGTCACTGATTTCAGGTCCTCATAGAGACATTTCATCTATATTTATTTCTCTATACGCACATTGAAAAACACGAGTTTCCACTGATAACTTCAATTCCAATCCAATGCCCTAAAATATAATTTAGGTTTCTTAAAATTACTAAATTTCTTTTTTTGTATTTTGCTTTTCTGATAGTTGAAATGTCCCTTCATTATCCTCATAACTTATTTGTTAAATTCTTCAATATGTAACCTTTATCTTATATTCCTTTGTGGTCTCTGATTTTCCATAATAGGCCATTCCTCAATATGGACAATCTCCTCACTGTTTATGCTCTAACATTCCACACTAGGCCAGTCCTTTGACACACTCCTTACTCCCTTGGGCTTTGACACATCACTCTGTCTGCTACCATGTGTAGAAGTACTCCTCATCCTGATCACTCTGATATCTCATTCCAGGCTTGCTGCCATGGGCATACTTTTTACTCTGATCAAGCTCTGACATCAGTTCTGGGCCATTGTACCTTCCCAGTCTCAACTACGGACACCTATCTTGATGTCTTCCACCTAATGGATTTAGGATTGAATTGTTCAGGAAGTAAAGATGGAAGAACTCTCATTTGATATTTTATTGAGAAAATTGTAGATCAGATATGAGAACAACTACACAGAAATCCTAGTGTACCTTTCGCCAGTTATTCTGATGATAACATTTTGCAAAAGTATAGCACAGGATACTAATGTTGATATAATTAATCAATTTTACTCTGTTTTCTCGTATTATTTATTGTGTGTGTACGTCTTTTGGAGTATTTAGCTCTACACAATTTTATTACCTGTATAGTTTTGTTTATTCGCTATCATAGTCAAGGTACTATATAATTCCATCACCATAAGGACTCCTGGTGTTACCCTTTTATAAATCCACCTAACTCTCTCCTGGCCCTCCCTACTTCATTACTAATCCAGGGCAACCACTATTTTTTTCTTTATTTCTAAAATGTTATCACTTCAAATATGATTTATTTTGACAACAGAGAGAGAAATGAATTACTGGTATATAATGAGGATGGGGAACTATATACCTAGAATTGAGGGAGTTCTTTTAGCATTTCCATGTCCAATAGAAAATTTTTAATAGAAATATTTAATTAAAAAGTATAGCAATAGTCAAAATCAGAATTGTTGAGGATTCAGAATCTTTAGGGGGAAAAAAATTCTCAACATAGAAAGAAACTCTTGAAGGCAAAGGAAATGTCCACTTGTGTTAGAAACAAAAGATGTAAATTCAACTATGGCCTCAGTTGATTCTAGTTTCCAGGTTTTTTTGTTGTTGTTTGTTTTTGTTTTTGTTTTTTATAATTTCAGAACCAGCTTCACTATAAACCATTTGAAATACCAACACAAGTACCAGTGCCCCGCTCCTCAGAGGGCCTCTACTCAACGAGCTGCCCTCCTCCACAGTCTAAGGCCCAGACAGACAGTGTAACCTCTTTAGAGGTCTGTGTTTTAGTCCTGTAGGAACTCTCCCGTGACCTCTGAGGTACCACGACCTCATTTCAGTCTCATTTCTGCTCAGACACAAAGGTTCCTCCAAATATCTAGGTTTTAATAACCTTAACCTCCTCTGTAGCCTAAGCATGTTAGCAATTTTCTCAGTTCCACCTCTCTGTTACTTCAGAAACTTTGTATATTTGATTTTCTTTCCTTTTAAATCCTTCGTACAAGTTTAAACAATACCTTATATTAAATGCTAAGTTAATATAAATGGTTGACTTCTATTTTTTCTGACTAAACATACACAAATATTCTATAACTGCTTCTTCTTTACTTTGCTGACCATAGACATTTTGGCAAGGAATTTCAAATACTTCAAATATGAATGCCTATAACATCAAACACTCTCCCTGTTCATATGGCTTTTTACAAAATGCAATTTGGACTTTCATGAACCTATGGTCACCTTGTAACAGATCACAACTATATTTTTGATACCAATACATAAAATTTTCTTGTTCCTTTTATTAAATACCATTGAACTCATTTAAACTTCAAATATTCTATGTAGCTGTTTCAAATTAAATACTGACTGTATTGAAGCATTTAATCTATTTAAATATTGAAGTAATTTTAAATAGCTGTGAGTATCTTTGTGACTAGAAAGGACATCTGTGCTATGCATCATAAAATATAAAACTTTTATATATGATGCCATTCAAAATTGGGTTGTGGAAGAGACCACATTGGTGACCATTTCTCTTCCATCTTATTTAACATATTACATTTTTATACTAAAAACTTGCTATTGTTACAATTTGGTTTTGTTAATGAGAATTCTACTTATGTATTTACAGTATAGATAATTTACTTATTTAAATTTTTTTTAAATCTTCTGTTTCAGTAGTAACTGTATAATGTATCAAAAGAGTTTGAGGGATCTTGTAGTAATACAATGATTCAAGTTCAGAAACTGTTAAGAGCAAGGGCCTTGAAGATCGCATTAGGCTCTCAGAAAACATCAAGACCAGAATCAAAAGCAAACACGAAAATGAAGTCTAGACAATCTTTCCTGAAACCTAACCTTGTAGCAACTTAGTCTCTGACTAGATTAAAATGATTAACCTCTATCCTATTTGCCTATTGAAGAAGAGATAAACTCTCTGAGGTCTATAAAAGATACAATATAAACTTTATTTATCATTGATGGACAGTTTCTCAACTCAAATTAATAAAGGAGACAGAACCATGAAAACCAGAAAAATCTAGCTGAATTCTCCAAAACTTACAAGAATTCAGTTTTAAAAAGGAGAGCAACATGACTCTCCTTTCTAAAAAATAGAAGTCAACCATTTATATTAACTTAGCATTTAATATAAGGGGCAGTGTATATAGTGGAGGATGGTAGGAAGGTGTGAGATAGCACTTTAAATAAAGCCATAATTTGGAATAGCACAAGTTCACTTGAGATGGTATCAAATCTCTGCTACTAGCTGGCCCTGTCAGTGTATCTACATTTTACCTCTTATCTTAATGTTTCTACCTATCTCACTTGTCTGAAAGACTGTTATGATAAATACGATTATGCCTGTAAATTTTTCTTTACAGTTGCAAGTTTATCTAATTAGATTATCCATATTATCTGAACAACAAAATCTCTTAAGAGAAAATTCTGTAAGGAACACAACTTGAAGGCAAAGCTTGTTAGTTTGTTCAGTAGCAAGCACAGAATGTTATATTAGGATCTAGACATGGTTATTGAGTCAGTATGATTTTAGTCAGATTACTAATGATACATGAAAGTTTTTGATGAATGACTTACCTTCACATAGTAATATAATTATATTGGAGAATGGGGCAGGATGGTGTGTATGTGTTAGTATGTATGTTTTTTTGTCTGTGTTATAGAAATGGTCAAATAAAACTTTGCCCTCATCTTCCATAACAGAAATCAATAGATATTACCCAAAATTACAATCAGTAAATGGAAAAGGTATGTTTTTTAGAAATATGGTTATAAGCACAGAATTAATAGTTAAAAGAGCTTCAGTTTTATCTCTGGAACTCAAGTGCAATAGGATATAAAATAGTGGACTAATTTGAGGGGTTGTAAATATGCAGTAATATTTGCCTATTGCATTATACATATAATTTATTTGCTTAACATAAATAGAAAATATAACATAAAAGTTGAATAAATTTTTTAAAAGCCATATATCATGCAAACACTATTTCCTATTTATACACTTACTAACACACCACTAGCCACTTAAACCTTCATGCTTTATTTCAAGGAGCACTTCTCGTGCTGAGCTCCCTTGATCTCTCCACTTGATGATGATCTGTTCTGTCTTGTGTTGACATGTCACACTTTTTCCCTCTCTATTACTTTAATTACATTATTCTACCTTAAAAAAAAACTTTCTCATATACCTGTCTCAATATTTAATCATCAATTTTTGGTTGGCATATACCAGTTAAGGAATGCTCTCTTTTGTGAGAGAATTTCAAAGATTTTTTTTTCTAAACATTTCATTTAAATTATTTACTAAATAATGTACTTTGTATTAATATCATTAACCTAAAATTATGGAGTCAAAATCAGATTCAAACTGGATATTTAGATCAGGGCTATATGTATAGTTTTAAATTTTAGATAGTTTTTAAGTTTTAGAGAGAGATAAACTGCCTGCCTATTATAGTATGACCATTCAAACTTATCTCTGCATCTGTTACATCCACATTATACAAGGTTTTATATAAATGTGACTACAATGCAAAGGATCAGGGACATTTCCATGACACAGGGATATAAATACACTCATTTGATTATTTCCACATCGTTCTGAAGATTTTAATAATTTCAGATTATATAAAAAGCAGCAAATGAAATTGTAAAAGGAGGGAACTCAGCAGTGAATCATTTCATAGAAGACTAGATATGCATACTAAACTATACACTTATGAATTTGATTTAAAAACCTATTTTATAGCATAATTGATGAGAAGAGTGAGGAAGAGGATATTAGCTTTAGGTCTTTTTCCTACACGTTCAGTGACCATAGACAACTCACTTAACCTGACTATGCCTGGATTTCCTTACCTACCATGAAGGTATGATGCCAGTTGATTTCTATTTTATTATCTATTACTAATGTGAATAGCTACTAATGGCTCTAAATATGTATTCCAAATAATATTTGTGATAAAATGTTATTAGCTATGCAAATAAAATATTAAAATCTTTTTAAAGACATATATTTTGAAAATGACCACACAAGTTTTTATTTCTTTGACAAACATTCTCATTGTCTTAAAGTTAATTCATTAATTAAGTCTATATAGTTAAGGAGACACATCAGTTTATCAGAAACTAATGAAAAATTTATAATGAGCTAGTTAAATGTTAATAATCCATTCACATATTGGCCATACAATGATTTTATTGGCTTCCAGTTTTATTATGAGACTGCAGGTTGGTTTTTCACTTTTTTTTTCCTTTACGCTGGGTTCATCGTAAAACACAATAGAAGATTTTGGAGTGAAAAGATTTTTGAGTATGTGAGATACCCAGGTTGTTTTATGGAGGGCAATTACTTTGTATATAACCATATTTGATCAGAGGTAATGTATATTAAATTTTTACATAAGTATGTAACTGATGAATTAGATATTGTTATTACTCTAGTCTACTAGGTTGCAATAATTTTTAAAAGCCCCATATATTTAAAAGAAGAATCTAAATAGGTTATTGATTGAGAACCTACTATGTGCAAGGCACTGTGCATCTAGAACTTATAAGAAGTAATGTCATTTAAGAAGTAATGTCATTCTTCAAATTCTCCCAGGTCATGGTAGGGTTTGACGTAAAAAAGAGGACACTTTTATTTAGGAGTAAAAATATCAATTTTGATCACGGTGAAATTTTTAGAGGTTATCAAGAGAATATGACTGTTGGTTGACCCTCAAACTGGACCTGTGCAATCAGAGGCTTCTCATCCCATCCCCTGTCCTTGGGATATACGTTCTGCCCACAGTTCTCACAGTGGGAGCTGTTTTCAAGGATGTAGCCTGAACAGAGTAATGTGTGTTGAGACCACCTAGACAGTACATGTGACTGAATCCCGTTAAGGCCTCTATATAAACTTTTAAGATCTGGCTGGCAAATATGGAGATCTACTCATCTTGCGATCGCCCAAGACAATCCTCATAAGTTCCCTTGCTCACTAAACCTGTCATCTGCCAAGTTGCAGTGGCCTGCTTCTACAGATATCACCCAGAGGCCAGAGTCAGATTTCACTCATGGAAGCTGGTAAGTTTGCAAACCAATAAATGTGTCTAATGTGATGAGTTTTCTCTTGTTTGCCTGCTGTAAGGTTCTCTCTCTCTCTCTCTCACACACACATACACACATACATACACACATACATACATATACATATATATACATATATGTGTGTATAGCACCTTTATCATCTTATACTATACACACACAGATACATAATATATATGTATAATATATATAATACATGATATATAATATACATTTCAGTGGTCACATGTTTTAAAAAAACCATGCCCAAATAATTCTTTTTATTCTTCGTAATAGCAAAGTGAAGTGGAAAGACTAGATTTCAGATGTCATTTTGTTTTAATATCTGATTATTGTGGACATGCATTTTAGAAAATTATTAGATTAAATAGTAAGTATCATGTTTACTGGCTTCACTTACTTTATTCAGGTACACTTGATTTTAGACAATGTGGGAGAATTTTTTCTCCACCTTCACTTTTGTCCCTATCCTTGCCTTAATAGAATGGCTGATTTTCTTCCTTTACAAATTTTATTTTTCTGTTAGTTTACAAAGATACTGCAAATGGTTATTAATTGTGTTTACCCATCAACTTGTTCGTGTTTTCATGTGTTAATATTCATGTGTTATTCATCAGTGGCATCAGCTAGTGATGACAAGAATTACTTAATACCAGTTAGAAATTAAGACCAAAGCAAGTATAGGTTTAACTGTCATGTAAAAGAAAATTAAGTTAAATTGATTTAAGCTAAGTTGTATTTCAGTACTCTTAAGCAGCCTCTTACTGTTGCTGCTGACTTACTCTAATTTGCTATTGGTCCCACTGTATGTGAGTGTTTATGTTCTTTTCTATAGCTAAATGCCTGTAATTCAGAGGTGCTACTTGTATTATAATGCATAGATGATGAAGAATGCATTGCCAAGTAGATCAAAGTGCTTAATTGCAAACCGACATCAGTATTTTACCCCTGTTGTCAGAAGAGAAAAACAGGTGGTTTCTATTTCTCTGCCAGAACATTGCTATAAAAATAATCATGGCTCTGAAGATAATACCTGTAAGTCATTTCAAGATAATTTCAGTGTTTATACATGTCTTTTTCTGGAGAAGCCCTGAAATAATTTACATTTGCCAACTGATGTTTAACTCTTTCTCATGTCAGTTTAACTGGATCATTTAAAATACTGCAAGAACACATTTAGCCAAAATTGTACTGATAATTGAACCGAATGGGAGTCAAAAGATCTGGATTTTATTTATTTGTTTGTTTGTTTATTTGTTTGTTTGTTTATTTATTCAGTGAATATTGTGAATATTTGCAAACGATACTGTTACTAGACTATTTTGTGATTTAAAAATATATTTTATTTTCTCTTTTTTTTCACTCTTTATTTGTTTTCCCTTCCCTCCAGATAAGAAGTTAGATTTTCTTCTCCCAAAGGAATATGATTGAGCAAAAATAAGTCTTTATTTTGGTAGAATTAAAGGGGGAATCTGCAAGAGTCACTCATGTTCCTAGCTAGTCTGTTACTCACCCTCCCCCAACAGACCCTTTCTTATCACTTACAACCACCTAAGAGTCCAGGACCAAGAAGGGGCTACAACAGAACTGAGCATCCATCTCCCACTAAGAAGCTCTCAGGACAAATCCCATTGAGTCTCACATTCTCTGGAGCCCTCAGACTCTATGAGGAGGCCAAGCCTCCCAGGTCAACCTTCATCACTGGAGATCTTGGGCTCGTGTGGTTTGTTCTAACATGACTCAGATCTGCCCACTCTCAAGTGCCTGCTAGAAATGGATCTGTTTTTTAGCAAACTTTCTCTGTGTCCTCAAACTCTTCTCTGAGCATGCTTTTACTTTCTTGTTCTCTCAGAAACCTGCATGCTCCCTGAAGATATTGTTTCACTTGCTGTTCTCTTCCTATGTGGCTGTTTTCTTCCCACATCCTATTTCATACCTGGTTACTCATTCACCAGTCACAGCTACCTGTTGTCATCTTTTTGGTTATTTTAATATCACACATGTAATTCAGCCACACACTGATCTGTCTTTCTTAGATCTTTATACTTCTAATGCCCTAATACTATACTCCAATTTCAGCCAGGGTGTTGAACCCTAGAACTTGCTGTTAATCAATTATTTTTTCGCCCTAATCTGATCCTCTCAAAATGGCAATTTATCCATCCAGTTGCTCAGGACATAAAGCTAGGCATCTGTCTTACTCCTTTCCTGAGGTACATCATAACCAAACCTAAGAAAATCCTACTTGCTCTAACTTCAAGGTATGTATAAAATATAAAAGATAAACCTGAACACTTTTACCACCTCAATGGCTTCCACATGAACTATCAATGTTACATGTTTAGAGCACTGTAATAGTGTCCGAACAGGTCTCACTGCTCTATCATTATTTAGCTAGAGTCTGTTCTCCACCAGGAAGTTGGAGTGATCTTTTAAATACATAATGTCACTCTCTTGCTCAAAATCCTCCAGTATTTTCTCATTGCATTTTAACAAAATTTAGTTCTTACCATAAACTAAAAGAATTTGTCATTTCTCAAATATATCAAGGTCTTTCCCACTTCAGGACCTTTGCACTTGCTAGAGTACATTCTCTCATACAGTCTCATGTTTCAGTCACTCATAATTTTCAGGCCACTATTCAATTGCAGCATCTTTAGAGAAGTCTTTCCTGCTCAAAGTAGCTAAAATAGCAGGCTACAACACTCTCTGTCTCATCCTATGCTATTTCTTTAGGGCACTTATTACTACTTGATATTACATCATATATCTTGTTTATATGTTTATTGCCTATCTTCTCTATGACAGTATAAAGCATTTTAGGTCAGTAGTATTATCTTGTCTAAGCTAATATACCCAGCTCTGTAAATGTGCCTGGTACATTGTAGAAATTCAATAAATATTTATTTAATAAATGAATATTGAATGTCCAAAGTGCCAGAGACTGTTCCAAGTGGTGAGCCCAAAACACTGAACAAGACAAAAGAGGTCTCCTCTCTCATGGCTCTTATATTCTAGTGGTCTGTCATTCTCAATAGCATGTACCATGTTTATAAATTTACTTTTTATGTGAGCCTATCTCTTTGGCTTGAAAACGATGTCCTTAAGATCATCTTGCTATCCTGAGCCTGAACCAGTACCTGGAATTAATCTTATTAAGATGTTTGAGTTATTCTATATATTTCAGTTTGCTTACTTGTATTTATAACAGAATATCTAGCTTATTACAAAGTTTACAATTGTATTTTAAAATTCTCAGTAAGCAACTATTATCCCATAAGTCAGACTTAAGAATTAAGTGGCAAATGGTTATTATCCCCATTTACAACCACAAAACCACAAAAGAGTGTTGAAGTAATTTTTCCAAGGTTATCCAATGAATCATTGCCAGAGCTGGAATTAAATGTCATAACTCATTCTTGTTTAGGAAGAACTTTTATTCTTGATTCTAAGATATATTGGGAGAAGACTGTGTATCTATCACTATCATTTTTCACTGGAGAGTTTAGAATAGACAAGGCGTACGTCAACTTATAATAGAAGTCTTTATTACACTTTGGAGTTTCAGTGAAATATGATTAAGGATCATTAAATGTTACAATTGTTTTAAGTTGAGATTGGCTTATGATCATTAATCAGCTACTGAGTTCTTAAATAATTCCGTATATTAGAAAAAATGGTGCTAGTGGTCAAAGTTCATTGCATCACTAAGATGTCTTTATCAATTGTGAAAATATTTAAAAAGTAAACATCTGTACATTGGTATTACTTTGAATTGACCATTGCATTACTTGTACAGAGATCCATAATAATAATTCACTTACATGAAGTCAGAACACACCTCTCAAAAATCTGTTATTATGTTGTACTCCTAAAGTTGAAGGAGATATTGATGGAAAGCAATAAACATAATTAATATTGTAATGATAATTACTATAAATATCACCTAAATTGGATTTTGGCTTACTGAAATCAGTTAATATTACTTTACTATGAAAAATTTTTTATTTTTAAACATTTTACATTGTTCTTTTTTTTTTACCGTATTGTGATAATTATATCTTAAAAATTATAAAATCAAACTTTTTACCTGGCTGTATGATTCTTCTTTTATCCTCCGACAGCAGTCAGAATGAATTTTTAACAACTTAAATCTTATTATATAATTATTTCATTTAAAACAAAAATCTAATAGATTTCCATTATATTTCTAATGAAATCTAAATGCTTTTCATGACCTGTAATGCTCTATGTGATTGGGTGCTTGTAATTTACCCAAACTCTACCTCCCACCTATGTATATTATTCATTATGGTCTAGAATTGCTAGACACCTTTATGAACATCAAAACCGCAAGCCTTAAGGCAATTGCATTAGTTAGTTATTCCCTTCTTGTGGTTCAGGTCTTGTCAAAAACGACTTATCAATAGTATTCTATCCAGAATATCTTATCTTATTGCCCAATTTAAGTTTTAGACAGGCCTTGCAAAATTCTCACTTTTAAAAAATTTTCATACATATTTGTCCTCAACACTGCCCCCAAATTAATTAGAACATAAATTCTATGAGGATAGTGTCTTGAAGTTTTTTCTAACTACTTTGTTTCCATAGCTCAGAAAAATGGTAGACTATAATAGATGCTCATTATATATTTCATTGGGATGAGTGAAAACTTTCTCTGCCAGCATTGCTAGGCTTAACTGATTGAAGTAAGAAACTGGACTTCAAGTTGATTTTCTCTTGTTATTATATGAATGCAAATACAGGCCTTGATATTAAACTAATTATTTTTACCTTAAGTTTTTAAAGACTTGTTTACATAAACTACCCTAACTGGAGACTTTTATAATTTTATAATTCAATATGCACAATAAGGCACTATGCAACCAATGACAGAATTTAATATCAGTACCTGAATCCTCTTCTAATTTAGTTTAAATTATAGAAAACTAGCATACTTTGAAGTATATTAATGTGAGCTTTTTCTAGTATCGGCATAGGTGTTTGTTATATTTGATTTATTTTTATGGTATCGAGAGTTAGGGTTGAGAGAAAATTAGAATATTCACTATTGCCATCTCTTTAGAAAGTTTAAATATCCTTCAGAAAGCATTGTTCCAGAATTCAATGTAATGTACAGGGCAGAAGGTCCTGTGATGTTTCAGGCTTATATAGAGCAGACTGCCTTCTCTGATATACAAAATCTTCTCTAATTCCTTTCTAATTCTGCTTCTTTTATTATGAACAATCCTTTTCATAATGAAAGGTGACAACCATGATTATAAGAGGCAGAAAGATATATTTGCATTTAAGTGTAAGAGGTTTTTTTGCAAAAGAAATTGTAAAACATTTCTAAATTCATCCAATAAGGTAAATTAAATCTTTCTCTAAAAACCTAAGATTTATTTATTTAAAAAATGCTTAAGATTTAAAAAATCTTACACAGTATTTAAGGGAATTAGTGTCATTAAGTTATTTTACCCGAATCATAGAATAGACTATACAAATTATATTTTCCAAGTTCAATATAAACATCTCCTGAGGCCCTCAGAAAATTTTAAAAATTATTGAGAAAAGATTTTTCATTATATATAAGATTTTTTATGAACGCAGCATCAAATGTACTACCTTATATTGGTATTCATAGAAGAAAACAATCTAGCCCACTTCCAGAGCCATTGTTTACATTTTGTCCATTCTTATGTCTGGCTCATGATACAGCAATGCTACTCAAAGTGGTCCTTGAACCAGCAGTATCAGCATCTCAGGCCTCACTCCAGATGTACTATGTTACATTCTAGGGTCAGGACACAGCAAATCAAATATTAACAAGTCTTTTAATGGAAGTGATCCTGATGCACACCAGTTTGAGAGCCACAGTCACACGTAAACCAACTCAGGACAATTTGTCAAATTGTTTTCTATAACTATCAAACGCTGACCTATTTTAATTTGGGAAATTTGTGATAATTTGTCATACTAGATTTTATTAACTGAAAACTTTTACGTCTTCCTTATAATTTCTGTTTGCTGAAACATTTTTTAAATGACTTTTAATTTACTTTCTATCTCCCTGTGCTATAAACTTTTCTCCTACACATCCTAATTATCTTATGTTTGTAACCACACGGAATCAAAATACATTTAGTATTTAAGTATTATGAAGCCTAGAAGAATTAACAAAAATGTCTATTTTTTCCTTTAACTCCATAGCTCTAAAATTAAAAATGTTGGATGCCTGTTAAAATTATACTAGTTTAAATTTACACATATAAATGTCACCACCACAACTCAAGGTAATATGTAATAAAGCACCAGATTCCACATACCAAAACTCACTTGCTATCTTGTTTTCTGACTTTAAGAACTAAACGTGAGTCCTTATTCATATCATTTCAAAAGTGGATTAAAAAAAACAAACAAATAAACGTCAAATCTCAAGCATAACTGCGTAGGTTCTGATGTAAATGAGCTCTATAATAGCTTTTCCAATTTGTGTACTTAACTCCCATTTATTTTAATGTGAAAGGCTTCAAAAACGTCAGGGCAACCACACATACACATGCGCGCGCGCACACACACACACACACACTCAGACTCAGAGTGTTGTATTCGCAAAATAAAAAGGGCTAAAATGGGGACCTTATTAGTTTATTTGTAAATTAAATTTAATAATAATGCTGTTACAAGCAGATTTTATTAAAAGATTATTGATTTCCACTATACAAAAGTATTATATAGAATATGAGAAGGATGAGCCTACATTTTAAAAGAAAACATAAAATTGTTCACAGATGATATCAGAAAATGAAGAGATTTCAAAAATGCCCATTGACTTTGTTAGTGACAATGAGTGAAACTCCAAATGTGTCATAGAATGACTAGAATGAATCATATCTGTGTAGGTGGAAAAAGCCTGGGGAATGATTTCAAGAAAAATAAATTAGCTCTCATAACATATTCTATTGTACTAAGGAGGAGTAAGTAAAAACTTTTTTCTGAGTCTTCCACCTTAAACAAACCCCATGCCTAGTTGTTCATCTTCTTCCTACTTTCTACTTGAAATTCTTTTGCTTTCTTATTTTGTCGAATGACCGTATGACAACTATAACTATATCTTTATACAAGGTATTAAAACAAACCCTTGCCATCCTACTCTTTAGTTTAAGCTTAGCTCAGTTAGTAGTACCTCTTACCACATAATCAGGCAATATGGCATCATAAACAAACATTAATTACTCGTGCTCACATTTCACATTTAAGTTAGCAAGTCTCATTAACCATTTCTTCAAAAATAATCATCAAATGTGTTGCCTCCTCTCTACTCCCATTAACACTTTTTCTTAGTTCAAATCTTACAATAGTGAATGCCTGTGCCATGTGATGAACTTATGGTTCTTGGAGAAAAGAATAGAGAAAAGAATCTTTAGGAGGAGAGCACTATTTTCCTTCTTTTTCTTCTACTTGCTGGTTTAAATATGATGTAATAGTAATAGCTACAGTTAACCTCATGTGTGACTTTGGTAATGGCAGTCACGCACGGTGGAACAACAAAAGGGACAAAGCTTGTGGCTCTAATAATCTGAAAGGCCATTTTGAGGTTTTGTTGACAATCATGAGACCTGCCAAACATGAAAAAGAAGTATTTGTCTATCTTGATTAATATGGTTATTTTGTACATTTTTGTTATCGAAGCCACACTAAATTCTAAAAAATATACCTTCAACTTTTGCTTGGAAAACTGCAATATTTTCTTACCTGATTTGATAGTACACTCTAATATCTGCCAACTGAAACTTTTAAAACAGATATTAATCATGATTACTTATCTGGTTATTCCTGCTTATTGTTTGCTCATAAAATGGAGTTAAAAATATGTAGCCTGGAAAAAGGGAGATTCGTGATCAGGCCTATATCTTCCTTTATAGATTTGATTCTTGCCACTCTCACATTCTCTCTGTATTTTCCAAAAGTCATTACATAAATTTTTATTGAGCACCTACTAAGGGTCTGCTATATCATGCACCTCATATCCATTCTCGGCTCAATGGAGCTGAGAATGTATCACGAATCCCCCTTTTTCTGTTCAATAGGGCCTTACATTTTGCCTTCTAGAAATTAGAACATCATTAGAAGACAAAGGCTGAGTGAAATTAATGGGTAGAATTAACTACGCACAGTCCTCATAAATCTCGTACCTGGAAAGAAAAAAAATGCAACAACCTGAATTTTTCTCATATACAAAGTCTACAATGTCTCATTATATTTCTTTTCATAATAATTGAAACCCATTAATAATTGACGTTTTAACTACTAGACATTGGAAAGTGATATCTGTTATAGTTCAGTGATATTGAAAATATTCATAAAGAGAAAAGAAATTTTTTTTAATGTTATCCTTGTAAAAATATTCAGACATTAGCTGCCAGAAGATATAGAAGCACAAACTTGCCATCTTTATTGTAAAAGAACAATAGATATCAAGCAGTCTTTTAGATCACATGTTTAGAAAGTAGGCCAGAAAAAGTAAATGATTCTTTACCGTACACAAAGAATTATGAGAAAGATGTCACTGCAACTACAGTTTCTCCTAAACTAATTATGTTGCTCCCCTCCAAGCACTTTCTTTAGGTTTTGACTGAGTTGAACATATTCTAGGAATAAGGAAAAAGAAAGAAAGAAATTTAGCAATAGTGTTTAGGCAGTTTTACATTGGAGAAAGATACCACTTTTTTGAGGCCATCATGGAAGACAGATGGGTAATACATTTATTTAATTATTGTATTACAGAACCTTGAACTGTTCATCAAACTTATATGATTCAAACCTTACCAATACCCCCTTTGCTATCCACATTTTACAAATGAGAAAACTATGTTCTAAAGAGTCTGTATATCAACAACAACAACATAGTAAACAGTTCTTGGACATTTATTGCACCAAGCAATCAACTAAGCTGTTTACAAGTATGATCTCATTTTCTCTTCACAAAAGCCATACAAAATAGATTTTACTATTACTGTAACAGACAATATAGAGGTTAAACAATCTGCAAACTTTCACATGGATATTAAAAGAAGGGACCAAAATTAAGTCCACGGCTTCCTTTTAACTCCAAAATTATAGCACGACTCTTTTTAGAAAGAAAAAATAATAATGTCCCCTTGTAGATTGTAGAAACCTGTCAGTCACAGACCTGCAGGGGAAGCACTGCCTACGTAGTGATGGTAAAACACCTGAGCATGCCTCCCAGCTTGAAAAGTTGGCAGAAAATATAAACATTTATAATTCACTAGACAGTGGTTCTCAAAGTCTGAGTCCCTAACCAGAGAAACTTGTTATGAATTTAAATTTCAGATCTCACCCCAGATGTACTCAGTCAGAAACACTGAGTATCTCTCAATACTCTGTGTTCTCTCAAGTATATGAAGTTGATGTTGACTAAAGCATAGAAAGCACACTGCCCATTGAACCTTGTAAGAGCCCACTCGAAGCCACTCATCTCAGGCCTTAAAGCTCAGTTATACACTTCCCTGATTTCCTCATTTGGGACTCTATGACTCTATGAGGTGGCATTTGCCCTTCCTGCAGTAACTAATAATCTTAGCTTTGCCTGCAAAGACAGTCTCAGGGGAATCAAAAGATGAAGCCAATCTGTGGCAACCTCACAAGGATGGGGTCAGGGATTAAATATCTCAATCTTTTTCTTTACCAACCCTCTAATATTCTGTCAATGCTTCCCACTGGCCAACACAACCAGAAGATAAAGGTCAAGGGAAATGTAGTTTTCCAAAAAAGTCAGTTTCCCAGCCCCCACAATGAGATAGATAATGGTAGAAAGTAAATAAGCAAAAACAAACAAACAAACAAAAAACCCTAGAGAAATCTAGCAATATGCCTTACTTTCCCTCCTCAGTATTTACTAACCTCTTTTGTCCAGAATAAAAACTTGTGTTATCTAAATAGGGAATACATAAGGACCAATCGATTGCTACATTATAAATGGTGCAATTCTAGTTTGCAACACTGCTGCTTGGAACCTAAAATATTACAGTCACTTCTAGTATTCTTCATATAAAATACTTGGAATAAAATGAGAAAAATAGAAATGCCAAGGAATAGTTTCTGTTGTTTTCACCTCTGTAGCTACTCACAAAACCTAGTCTGATAAGTATAGCTTCCTATTTCAAGGGGATCCCACGATCCTCTTACTTTTTCAACATTCTGGCTGAATGGTATTTTTCACCAAAACTTTGTATCTGCAGGATCTGAGTTTAATATTGATCAAGATTATTGGATAAAAGAATATTAGAGGTGTGCAATTAATCTCCTGGGCTCCATGCTGAATTGTACTTGCACCCATTGATTTCCTTTGGAAATCAGAGATAATCATCCTGGCCTCTAGAGTAATTTCTCTTTCATGCGTGTTGGATGAAAAACATGAAGAAACCTAAATGCCCAACAGGACTTTCAGCCTCCATAGTGTTTCTACATATCTAGTATTGTCTTTTCAAGTAAGCTTATATGCACATATAGTTGGAAGCTAGAGATAGTGTCTCTCTCTTGGTCAGAGAGTAGATTTGTTTCTTGGTCAGGAAAATGGAGGTAATGTCTTTCCTTAGGGACAAAGATTGGACAAATTTGCTATACATGCCCTCAAGAAATTAAGAATTCCCTGAGCTCATTATACTTCAGCTGTGACATAGACTCACCATGTATATAGTCTCTATCTGTCCCTGGTTCTGCATCACTCCAATGAGAATTGGGGGGATCAAGGGGAACCAGTGCAAACATGATTCTCATGTTACATGTTGTCACATGAGTAACAAACTGTCTAATTCCACTTGTGCTTATTGTTTCCTTACCGGTCATACCTATGAATGTGTCGCAAACCAAATTAGCAACTCCAGGAGTTAGATCTGCTTTGAGTCCACTTGGGACCCACCTGATTATTGACTGTCTTATCCACAGGGATGCATTTTGGTGGGATTTTTAAAAAACATAGTATTTTTATATTTTTATGCTGTCTGTGGTTCTTGTTCTCTTTAAGTTGAAGATTACTATGGGGCATGTTATAGTAGGAT
>NW_006438113.1:5022723-5026712 GCF_000325575.1 Pteropus alecto
GTGGTAGAGATCAAGGGTTGTGCTTAACCATAAGAAATATGGAGCTATAATTATCCCAACAAGCCACAAGGTTAGAGTGGCAATTAATCTGTTGATCATAGAGATCTATGTTGTTTGTGATTGTGTCAAATTTGACTAAGCTTTATAAAATTGGCCAAGATTAATATTTTTTCTTCCAAGTTTTGTAATACATTAAAACTTAAGGGAGCACTCACTATCAGTATCATGCAAGTGCAGGGTTGGTGCCCGAGAGTAAGTGCCTCCTTAAATTTTATAGCCTACATGCTTGACTTCACTCAAGTCCTAACCCTGCATATGACTCTATTTGCAGTGGAGGCTCAGCTTCATCCATCAAGTCAAACATCCCATGTCATATTTCAGAGTCTCTCCCTTTCCCCATCACTTCTTTTAGAATAAGAGTCTTGGCAAAGTTAATCACTTCACTGTGACTCTACAAACCTTGTGATCAAGTTCAGGGCTGATGGGTATATTTTCTAATAATTGCAGGAAATAAATGACTCCTACAAAACTTCCAAAAATCAGTTTCTACTTTTGTTCTGGGTGTAATAGTCATAACCATCTTCTTCTTCTATAGAATTGCACTTTTTTATAGAAAGACTACAGTTATTACTGTGCCTGTGTCACAGTTTCGTGATTTCCCAAAGACTTCCACATCATATTCACTTTGTCCTAAGCCAATATTATAATAATTTGTCTAATCATGATGCCATCACATGGCAAAGATTACTACTGTGCCATCCTATGCTTTTCTCACCATTTATTAGTTTCTTAAGGCTGCTGTAAAATGTACCACAAACCAGGTGGCTTAAAACAACAGAAATTTATTCTTTCAAGGTTCTGGAAGCTATAAATATGGAATCAAGTTGTCAGTAGGGCCATGTTCCCTCTGAAATCCTGGTAGAATCCTTCCTTGGCTCTTCCAGCTTCTGGTGGTGGCTATTAATCCTTGGTATCCCTTGGATTTGAACTGCATCACTCCTATCTCTGCTTTTGTCATCTCACAGTATTTTCTTTGTATGTCTCTTTAGATGGCACTTTGTCACTTCATTTTTTTTTTTAATAAGGACACAAGTCATATTAGATTAGGGCCCACTCTAATGAACTCATCTTAAATTGATTACATCTCCAGAGACCTTATTTCTTAATTCACAAGACGCCAGGATTTAGGATTTCAACCTATTTCTTTGGGAACACAATTTAATCAATAACGCTTTCCAACAAAGAGATTAACTGTGTGTTTTTCAAGTCTATGAGCAACTTGGTATAAAAGAAAAGAAATTCTCACACTCTGTATAAAGAGATTATTTACAAAGATGTGACAGCATCATGGTAACCAAAAACTAAAGCTAGCAACAGCTTGAATTTGTTTCCACCACCAGAATTGTATGGGCAAGAACAGGCTGCAGTAACTGAAACCCAGAGAGAGGAGCCATGTGGATACAGTACTCTGACAATAGCTTTAGTTTTTGACACAGAGATTTAGCTAGCCCTAGTCATCCCCTTAGAGTGGGAGAAGGGGGCATAAACACCTGGTCTATTTATCTCCTAATCTCCTGCCATTGCCTCCTTTGAGTCAAAGCCAACTACCAGGTACCCAGGATATGGTACATAGAGGAAAAGGGGGCTAAGTTAATTTGGAGGGACAGAAAAAAATCAGTATAGCTTACATAATCATACTTCATAAAATAAGAGAAATAAAAATAGGTTATAATTTTAAAGTTAAAAATAATTTTAATTAAAATCCAATTATTAGCTCAGATTGGTGAGCATTATAAATTTATAATACAAATTATTTGAAATATTTTTGGAAAAGAAGGTGCTTGGTAATTCTGTCCAATATTTAAAGGCAAATACATTTGATTGTGTGACTTTGTTTGGCAGAAACTTTTTCTACATATCTATTGGACATAGTGTAAACATTATATAAAGATATTTATGAAAGTATTGATTATAATAGAAAAGGCCTTACCACTACCTAAATATTTATAAAAACAGTTTAGATGAAATTTAACATGTCAACTTAATAGAACTGTATGACTCCACAAAAATAATAAACTCAATATTTTATATCTATGATAGCATATACGCATTAACCTTCTCTCTAACCTGAAATAGTAATAACTCAACAGTAATAAAAAGAATGGGAAAAAGACAAACAGCAACTGTTTTTTCAGGAGGAATAGAGGACTTAATGTTTAATTTCTCTTCTACGTGGATACAATTTACCCATAAATAATTTATTGAATGTTCCAAGCATGTTGACTGACCCACAAGTCCAAATTGTTATTTCCCATTTTCCAGTTAGATGTAAGTCCATTTTTAACTCAACAATTCAGTCCGCGGTGTTTTCTTTTCTGCCTGCTTGTTTGTTTTGATTTTATCTATTCTTTTGTCCATGAAAACATATATTGAAAATATTTTCTCCCCATCTACATTTTGCCTGTTCATTTTCTTAACAGTATATTTTATGCGCAGAACTTCTTAATTTGAATGAAGTCCAATTTATGCTTTTAGTTTTATTTTATGTTTTATTTTATGCTTAGTGATTTTTGTGTTTTATCTATGAAGACTTTGATGATCACAGGTCTTGAAGAAATTTTTCTATTTTGTCTTTCAGAAAATTTATACTTTAGATTTTATATTTAATTCTATGACCTATCATTAAATTTTTGTGACTGTGGTATAAGGAAAAGATCAAAGTTTATTTATTCCATATGTAAGTGTCATTTGTGAAAAATATTTTCTCTTTGTTGAATTACCTCCATCACTTCATGTAATAAAAACTACATTTTTCAGTATCCTTTACCATTAGTTATGGCTGATGGGATAGAAAAATGTAAGAAAAACCCTTCATTCTTTTCTCCTCCTTGCTACTGGAATGTGGCCAAGAGGATGCCGTCTTGGGACATGAAACAAAAGTTACATGTTATTATTATTACGTTTCCAAGGGAGTTATTCTCCTAATAAACATGGATCCCATGCACAATCAACCCTGGCTCTTACCCACAGGATTTTGTTATATTGGAAACAAGTGCATTTGTTTTTGTCAAAATATCCATAAGAGGAGATAAAATAAAAAACAAAAATATATTTTATTTCCTCCCATTTTCTGATTGTTTTCAAGTGAATGAATGTTCTTGGCATCCCTATATAATCTGACTGGAGGCTGAAATCCAATATTGACTTTAAATTTTCAATGATTTGTTTTCATTTCTAAAATTATTTTTCTTAAATTAGCTTGGTTATTTTTGATAGTCTATAGTTTTTAATCTATTTTGTGATTCCATTTTTTATATATCATATATTTCATATATAATTATATTATTTCTATTTGATAAATACAGCATCTTATTTTCTTCGAGAGGTCTGAAACTTCTTTTTCCCAACTAGCTGTCAGTAATGGTGGATTCTTTGTTTGTGTGTTTTGTCATCTATCATTGTGAACTTATCTTTGATTAATCTTAATATGTAGGAGAAATTTAGACCTTAACTAAGGAATTATCATTTTGAAAAGATTTTAATTTGCTTATACCTGGAACCAGGAAGTATTAACAAACTAACATTCATATCAGTTTCTTAAAGTATCCAAAAGTAACCCTGAGCCTCACAGTCACTGGACTTGCCCTTAATTTCTCTTGTAATTATCCAGCTCTGCTATCAGATCAATGGCTTTGACCTTTGAAAATCCCCTCCTTCCTTGTCTAGTAAACAACTTTATATTTTAAAAAAACTTAATTATTTTTTGACCTAAAAGTTTTTAAAATTCTCTACTTATTCAAACAGACAAAAATTATATTTGAGAAAATAATTTGTGAAATAAAATATTCACTATCTAGCCAACCTATGGTGTGGTCTTTAGGCAGAATAAAAACATTTTCAACATGTAAAGCATAAGATTGTTTATTATCTAAAATTGTTTAATATATATAACAGTAAGACAAAGAATTTAATAAAAAATGAAAATATTA
>NW_006438113.1:5026726-5029007 GCF_000325575.1 Pteropus alecto
TATTTATCCTTGTAGTTAAGGAATGGTCTATAACCAGAAATAGTTATTGTTAGAGAACAGGCTTAGAGAACATGCTGTTCAGATTGGTCTAGGTGGACAGAATGGAAAGGAATACATTTTTCATAAGTAAAGAGAATTACTGGAACATATGGAATAAACCTCGAGAGAAATTTGAGGTATGAAATGTATATATATACATATATATATACACACACACAAAGTTCATATTTTAATTTAAGAATATTCTCTCTTTAGTATATAGTAATCATGGCATGGATTCTCAAAGAAAGAATTATACTATTAGTACACATCTTGGCTCTACAGTAAATATATTTTACATGGGAATAAACAATATTATTTAATGGTCTTCAAATTTTTGAATACACACACACACGCACACAGAAGAAGAAAATTATGCCAAAAAGTAGAAGATAAATTTTATTTTATTTTTTAAAATTTATTTATTTTTTATGGTGACATTGCTTAAAGAAATCCAATAAATTTCAGCTGTACATTTTAACAGTAAGGCACCTATATATTTACATTTTTAATATCTTAATATAAGAGAGGAAAGAAATCAGGAAGGAATTAAATCTGGAAAAAATAAATAAACTAATAACTGTTTAAATAACATTCTCCTTATGATTAATAGTATAAAAAATAGGTGTCTATACATACTGTTAACAGTTGAAGAGTTGACCAATAGGCATAAATAGAATAATATTTAACTAAATGGGGAGGATGAAAGACTATACTTTGAAAGTAGTCTAAGTATATTAAATCTTATCATCATAAAAATAAAATGTTAACCAAAAGTAGCTGAAATAAATGAGCAAATACTTATAAAAATACATAATTAGAAATAGAAATGTCATTTTCGTTTCTTATATTTGTGTAACAATTTACTACAAACTTAGTGGCCTAAACAACACCTACTTATTCTCATATTGTTCTGTGGGTCAGAAGACTGACTGGCTCATGTGGGTTCTGTGCTCAGGATTTCACGACAATGAAGGTTGGTGGAAGAATCCAATCTCAAGCTCATTCAGATTGTTGGCAGAATTCAGTTCCATGTCATTGTATAACTAAAGCCTGACTTCTATGCTGGCTGTTAGCCAGAAGATGCTCTCTGCTCCCAGAAACTTCTTGTATTCCTTCTCATCTGGTCATTCCCATCTTCAAACCAACATGGCACTTCAATTCCATCTCTCTCTAAGACTCTTTAACTTCCTCTTCTGTCTTTCCTTACTGCTTTCTTCACCATCCTCTTCTGCCATTAATCAGAGAGTTCTCTGATATTAAAGAGTTTGTATAATTAAATTAAGATCAATTTTTAAAGCTCAACTGTGCAATATCACATAAGATAATCACAGGGAGTGATGCCAAATGAAATTCATAAGTTCGAGGGATGAGAGGATATGGAATCTTGGGGTTATCCCTAGAAGTTTTACTTACTAGAGAATTCACTTCTAGAAACCCCAAAGAGAAATGGCTAAAGATATTTCTTCCTGTGGAAAAATTCATTGGAGCTCAGATGTTCCAAAATATGCTCAGACTTTAATTTTCTATTTTAAAAATGGCTAAAAATTAATTTTGTGGTAAAATAATAAATTATTCAATCATTTTTTGGATCAATTATGTACATTTGGCAAAATTACATTTAGCTCTCTATGTCATTAAAAAGATAAAAATAAAATAAATTAGATGAAGATAAAGCAATTACTTTTTATATGTAAAATGACTTAGGACATATTTTTTTCTTTATAAAATCTTAACTTTTTAAACAACTACCATAAAGTTAAACAATCCATAAAGGTCACAACTTAGAAAAATAACTAATATATAATATATCTTACCAAAACAAAAATGAAAAATATATTAAAAATTTATATAGCTTATTAGAATAATGGGCCAAATATATTAATAGACAATTTATAGTAGGAAATGGAAGAAATTTTATAAATTTATAAAAGTATGTTAACCTCATTGTTAACCAAAAAAATGAAAATCAAAAATAAAATGAAATATTGTTTTGTTCACTTGAGTAGCAGTTTAAAACTATACATAATATACTATTTCCGGGAAGCCTTAACTATTCTCCCTGAGTCTATTTATTCTAATTTGTTCCTTAATGGAATTTTGAATATTCACATTGCACTATTATTGAAGTAGCAACTTGATAAGAAATACCATAATTAAAATGTCTCCCCACTAGTTAAGTCACAGGGCTTAGCATGATGTCTGAACAATGATAAATATTCACTAAATATATATTTGAATA
>NW_006438113.1:5029023-5048660 GCF_000325575.1 Pteropus alecto
ATATATATATTATATATAAATATATATTTGGATAGAGAAAAGAACTCCTTATGAGAATATGGGATAATGCATAATTCTTGCCAGGAGTAAAAACTATATTCTTCTTTTGAAATAATTTGGAAATATTAATTCAAATTATAATGGACAGACATTCAACCAACTTATTTCATTTCTTTAATATGTATTCTTCTCAAATGTTGTTATATAGACACTATGATATACAATTTCAAAAGTAAATTATAATTTTTTGTAATCTTAAAAAAAACACAAGAGATATCTGTCCATTAATACAACATTGATTAAATAAATGATAGCATTTTCACAAAATGATTACTTTTTAGCAATTATAAATAATGTAATAAATGTCAATATATTGACATGGAAACCTCTTCAAGACACTGTTAACTGTTAAACATGTAAACAAAACAAGAGCAGAAGAAAATAAATAATATAGTCACATTTATATAAAATTAACACAAAACAAAAAGTAATCATTTCTCTATTTATATATCAACGAATGTGCCAAAAAGGAAAAGTAATGTGCAGGTGAATTCATCCAAAATGGTAGAATGATCATGTGCTGTAGCCTCCTTCTTCATTCTCAACTCTCCAAAAAATAGAAGGAAAAATACTTAATGAGTTCCGAATTATGCTGAAATATAAAATAAGCATTTTCATTCAATGAAAAATTATTAGTAGTTTCCAAAAGACAAGGAGCATATACCAAAATACTGTAGAAGGACTTCACAGAAAAGACTGCTTGAAAATTTAAAACAGAAACATGGAGGCAGAGTAGTGACAACCGACAGAGTGTATAGTAAAGTTAAACTGGGCATATCAAACCCTTTCTGATGATTCACATATTATGCAAATGAAATGCCAGACCCAACTCCACCCAGAAGCCATGTAAGTAGTAGATTTCAGGATGTGCTCTGGAGCCAGAGAAGCAGAACAGATGGTCCAGGTTCAAAGTTCCCATGTCCTAAATACTAGTGCTGATCATGCAGAATCTTGCATCTCCTCCACAGTCACTGCAGATGGGGTTAGCATTCATAGAGTTAAGCATAAATTCAAAGATGAGTACCTAACTCAGAGGGTTAATTGGAGCAATTGATAAGAGATCCTAAAATTTGTATGAAAATGCAAATAACCCAGAATAGCCAAAATAAATTTGCAAACAATAAGTTGGAGTGTCGTGACCTGTTCGGCTAGAGTGTTGATATGTCTGAGACGGGGTGCAATGGAGGATGAAGAAAAACACAGAGACATAGTAGACAAAAGCTGGGGCCAGGTGGGACACTGCACTATGATGGAGATACAGTGACCCTGAGGTAAGCTCAGTGCATTTATTATGTACTTTTGAAGGTTGAGGAGGGAGTGGGAGTCTTCTTCTCGGGACTTGAAACTTGCTGGCAACAATAATCTTCTGAAGGCCTGTCTGTTCTCGTTTATCTGTGTTAAACCACAAGCAGCCATCTGTTTGCTTCTCTGCCCTTGGCAGATTGCAACACAGTCAAGCATGGCTTTGCCAATGCTTCCGCCACAGGTCCAGTTCAGATCCGGCTCTCTACACTGGAGAACTTATTTCCTGATTTCAAAGTTAATTCTAAAGATACCATAATCAGAAAGTGTGGTACTGATGTAATTATAGATATGTAGATCAATGAAACTTAAACAAGTTTTATGAACTGATTTCTGACAAATGTGCTAAAGCAAGTTGGTGGGAAAGAATAGTCTTTTCTAAAATAGTACTGTAACAATTAGATACCCATAAACAAAAATTAGCTCAAAATGTAGGATAAATCTAAATAAAAAGTCCAAAATTATAATCCTTGTAGAATACTTAATAGAAAAATCTTTGTGATCTTTGGTTAGGCAATGCGAATTCATACAAGGAAAAAATATAAAGTTGACTTTATCAACGTTAAGAATGTATATTAGAAAACTAAAGAAAGATAATTGGGATAGAATATTTATAAATAACATATCTGAAAAAAAGAGACTTATTTCCAGAATATGTTAAAAGGAACACTCTCAAAATTTAATAAGAAAACAAGCAAGCCACTTTAAAAAATGGTTCCTGAAACCGTGGATAGTACTGAACCCTATATATACTGTTTTTTTCCTATACATACATAACTATGATAAAGTTTAAATTTATAAATTAAGCACAGTAAAAGAGTAACAATAATAATAAAGTAAAACAATTACAATAATATACTGTAATAAAAAATTATATGAATGTGGTCTCTGTCTCTCTTTAACACAAAATATTTGATAACTGATCTAAGAAGCAAGACAACTACTAAGCGACTGAGTGGTGTGTACTGTATACTACATGGATATGCTGAACAAAGGGATGGTTCGCGTTTCAGGAGGGATGAAGCAGGACAATGTGAGATTTCATCATGCTACTTGGAACAGCACACAAAGTTAAAACTTATAAATTGTTTATTTCTGGAATTTTCTATTTAATATTTTTGGACTATGGTTGACCACGGGTAACTGAAACCAAGGAAAGTGAAACCACAGATAGAGTGGGTGGGGACTACTGTAGTTAATACAAAGGTAAAAACAATAATTTACTTATCAAAAAGAAAGGCCAAAGAATAACTTGCTCAATTATTTAAACCATTTAATGTTTTCATTTTTTTTCAAACATTCAGCATTTTATGCAATGGCTGGTCATTCAGTTGTCTTACTTTACTATTTTCTTAACTTTATGAACCATATAAACTGAACACAGAAATATTTCCTACCTTGAAAGAGGTCGGTCATCTCTCTTACAGAATTTTCACAAGTTATTTCATAAGTAATTCATCAAAATTCAATTTTGTTCAATATCCTTCTATATTAATTCCATCTAGAAATACTGTCACTGCAGTAAAGGATGACATTCAATAGCTATTTACAATCATCTTTACAGTAAGCTTGAAGAGCTTCTTGAAATGTATTGCATATCACTAGTGCCAAATAAACAACACAAGCTGATGATAAGTATCAGGGCACTTAGTACTGGGGGTCATATAACCAGATGTTATTTTACTTTAGCATTTTTTACACATTTTGCAACTGAATTTTGCACTACTGCCCAGTGCCCATTCTTCTACCACATTACTTTAAAAACATAATATTTATGTTTTAAACATACTCTCTAATAGAGAATATATTTAAAGATATTATATATTACATAGTCATCAATAAGAGAGATTTCTTTGAAAGGTAAATGAAAACAGCTGTTGATAATCAACCTTGGAATCTATACATACTGATTCAGAATGGTTGTAATTACTGAAGATGACAGGATTAAATACACTGTAGTCTTTATAAACTATTATATCTAAGTTTTAAATAATACTATTTTAACTAAAAGCAATCAAAATATAATAGGCAAAGTGAAAGAATATACCAAGATGGACATGTTACAAGCTTTTTTTAAAAAAATCAGTATTTAACCATAAAAACTCTCTTCCTTACCAACCAATATGATCTAAAATAACTAATAGTTATAAAAAGTAAAACCTGTATTAATATTAGAAACTAAAAAAGACTGATTTCAAGCTGCCAGAAAATAAGATTTTCTTCCACATGCATAAAAGTTGGGAATAGAGAGAAGAAAAACTATCAAACATATAATTAAGTACTATAGTTAATTTATAACTGACCTAGCCAAATTCTTTTTTTTTTTTTACTTTGAAAGTCTTTAAGTACAATGTATAACTTTATTTGTAGCATTTGGGGACTACAGAGGAGAGTATTACTCTATCCGGTTCTACTGAATCAGACAATCTGGCTATAGAACCTAACAATCTAGTTTATCAAGCCTTCTTGTGGATTCGGGTGCATGCTCAAGTTTGAGAAACACTACATTAGAAAAATTTTTTCACTAATATTGTAATGAATAAAAAAGTCATCATCTTAACTAAGGAATTGTGCTCTTCATTGAATAGAATCAAATAGAGCTTAGTAAAACTATATATAGAGAGAATCTAGGATGGTTCCATGTTATCTTTCAATTTGAAGGTAAATAAAAATACAGAGATCTGGTGACAAGGTGACTTTGTCCTGAATTCAAAAACACTGGAAGCAGCAGGACCAGTTGCTATTAGTCCACACTGGACTAGAGATAAGGAGAATCTAAATTAGAGCGGTGGCAATGACAAAGGGTTAAAGATAAAATGCTCTTGAAGTATGTACGGCACATATTTGGCGAGAATTTATAATTGATTGAGTCCAAGAAATGAACATATAAAATGACCAAAGAACGATTCTTCATTCTCTCTTTGGATCATTGGTTATAGGGACAAAGAGCTGAGAACAGAGTGGGTACTTAATAAATGTTTGAGGTTGAAGCCAATTTGTTGGGATAATAAAATGGAAAGCTATTGTGTATGTATCTCTTCTATGAAGGTACATTTGGACACATGGCATGATTGGACTCATGGCATGGCTGGTTCCAGCTTCTTTCTGCATAATTGCAAAATTGCATTATTTTTCATTAATTATATATTTTCATCATTCTTCTTTTTTTTAATCAAAGAAGATAAATGGCTTTAGAACAGTATCTATTACAATTGCAAAGCCATACGGTATACTCTAAATTACAGTTTTCAAAAATATTCTTTTAACAGAATCTTGAAAAGTCACAGAAAATTGTCACCATATTATAAGATAGTAAATCTGGTTGCAAAACATTTTATTGTTTTCCCATAAAACTTATCTGTCTTCATGATATACTATACTTATTTCTATGATATGTCATGAATACTAAAATAATGAGAATCAGTGATAGAACATATATAATCAAGTGATTATTTATTGCATAATCTTTATATAATTGCTTTATATAATAATATTGTGATTTATAAGAAATATATATTTGGTTATTTACATGAATAAAATATGCTTATCATATATATTCGGTCTTCATCCATAAATTCTGTCTCGCAGTTCCCTGAACTCTTAGAATTTCCAAAAACCTAAGAATAATAAAGCTGTCTTTTGTTACGCTAATGAAGTGACTATAGGAAAGCCCCGAGTAACCTAAGGATAGGGACTAGCTGCCAGGACACCAAATCAGGTGATTAGAAAATTGGAACTTTTTTGGGAGGGGAAAGTAGCCAATGATTTAATCAATCATGACTATATAATGAAACCTCCACAAAAGTCCCAAAAGGATGGGGTTCAGAGACCTTCCAGATTAGTGAATACATGGAGATGTGGAGTACATCGTGGTCCTGAGGTCATGGAAGTTCCATTTCCCTTCCCATACATCTTGCTCTATGCATCTCTTCTATCTGGCTGTCCCTGAGTTATATTTTTTTTACAATAATCCAGTGATCTAGTAAATAACATGTTCCTCTGAGCTCTGTGACCTAGTCTAGCAAGGTAATCAAACCCAAGAAGGGGTTCGTGGGAACTTCTGATTTATAGCGAATAGGTCAGAAGTATAGATAACAATCTGGACTTGTGATTGGCAATCTGAGGGTTCCAATGGCCCCTACAATCTGTAGCCAATCAATGAGAAGCACACATAGTCTAAGCTTCTGGTTGGCATCTTACGCATGTGTAGGAGGAAAGGGGCTAGTCTTGTAGAACTTAACCCTTAACCTGTGGAATCTAATGCTATGTCTTGATAATGTCAGAATGGAGTTGAATTTTCAAACGCTCAGCTGGGACCTCTTAAACTCCAAGGTAAAATTAAGTCCAGGAACCCAATTTAATTGCAGAACCCAATTTAAGTGTAAGAGCAGTAGCAGTAATATTAATAATAATAGCAGGATTGCAAATGCCAAAAGAGTGATAATAGTGATAATAACAGCATAAATTATAGAGATATTCCCCAGAACTCAATAAATATTGCAAACTAGAAGTCTGAAAGTCACATCTACATCAAATGTACCTAAGCCAGCAGGAAGTTTAATATTTTAATTTAATGAATAATTTTAATGTTTCTAGACAACAGATAAAATCTCAGTTTTCCTATGCTATGTATTTAAGATAACTATTGGACCTCTAAAGCCATTTCATATTAATGTGCACTTTTACCTCCTGTGCCCACCAATTTCGAAATGGATCTTATTAATCTTTGCATTATTTCATTAACTTTTACAACCTAAGATTTTTAACATTTTGTTGCAAAATGTATTCTAGGCATAATATAAGCCTCCCTTCCCTTTATTTATTGAGCAAAATTAGTTAACACCTGCTATAGTATACATGATATATACCATCTCATTGCATTTCCTTAATCCTTCCTATTGTTTCACCATAACTTTCCCAAATACAGGTAGTCTGCTTTGAGCTCTGTGATAGTTTTATGATGTATATGAACACAGTGAAGCGAACAGAAAAAGTAACACCAGTGAACGAACAGAACAACTCTCTGCCTTCATCTATACCTTTTAATAATAGAAAATAAGCAAATGAATAAGTTTATATTTCAGAATGTCAGTTGATGATAAGCTCAATAAAGAAAGATAAAATAGTAGAAAAATAGAGAGTGATAAAGGGTGATATTTTAGATAACTATTTGGGGGTATTTCTCTCTGTGAAGGTGAACTTCAAAACAAGACAAAAAAAAATAGTAATGAACATTCTAGCAGAGGCATTCATAAATGCAAATGCTTTGGAATGGACCATATTTAGCATATTAAGAAATAGGAAGATAGCATATCTGTGGCTGAATGAGTAATGGGAAGAAAGATTTCGAGATGAAGATGAAATCCAGACAGAATCATATTACATAGGGCCCTGAGGGCCACTCTAAGGATTCTGTTTTATGTTAAACGTGATGAGAATCCATTCAAAAGTAACTCCTACAGATGATGGAAAACATGTTCTTTAATGAATGAAATGGTAAAACTGTTTGAAAACATAAGTGAAAAAACATGAAGTACTAGAAATTATGATGGTATCTTGAAAAGCAAGGTGATAGATGTATCAAATTGTTGGTAAGAATTATACCAAAATTCATGTGTGGTGAAATATTGCAAAGTATAGGAGCAAAACAAAGTTCCTTCATACCAAGAAACTGTAAACAGGAGGAAGAAGGAGCTCAGAAACAGCAAACAGCCATTAATTGGGGTACTGCAGGCCAAGGAGGCAAGCAAGGATGTCACTGCAAATGTCTCCTTTTCTTCTCTCCAGTCATGGGATATATTTCAGCTTATTTTTAAGAGTTCAAATAACCTCGATACTCAAATTATGCAAGGACAAATGGAAATAAATTATAGGCCAATCTCTCCTGTGAGCAAAGATTCAGAAACAGAGAATAAAATAAAGTAAGACAGACTAAGTGCAGGGAGATATTAAAAGAATGTAAATTTATAATCAATTAAGATTATTTAAGAGAATAAGAATTATTCAACAACAAAATATCAATTAATATGTTTCAGTAAGTGTAAGAATTAAATGTAAAAATGCATATAATTATTTAATTAGATACTGGAAACCATTTTTAAAATTCAACACAAATTCATGTTTAAGATAATTTAAAACACAAAAGAGAGAAAGAAGAAAATATCTTCATTGAAAAAAGTTTATATTGGAAATATACATATATATATAAAAGCTTCAGCAAACATACTGTATTTTGAAATTTAAATGCCTTTTCTATAAAATCATAAATGAAACCAGAATGCCCAGCTTAGTGTCACTATTTCATTCAATTTTGTCTTGAATGTTGAATACAAATAACACAATCAAGTGGTGATTATAGACATGAAAAAGACAGAGGCAAAACTGTTATTTATAGATGATATTATCATCTTCCTAGAAAATGTCGATAAATAACTTAAAAATTATTGGAACTAATATGAAAGATAAACAAGCTGCCAGATACAATTAAACATAAGACAAGCATTGCTGTCTATATATTTAGAAAATGGAAAAAGAAAGAGAGATCTTATTAGAAAGGGAGAGAGTGAGAAGGAAGGAAAGAAAGAAGGAAGGAAGGAAGGAAAGAGGTAGGGAGGGAGGAAGGAAGGAAAAGAAAAGGAAAAATAAAGAAAGACAATAATAGAAGAAAAAACACAAAGTATCAAGCAAATATGTGTAAGAAAATGGTGGAGAATATTATAAAACTCTACTAAAATATATAAAAGAAGATGGAAAAAATGAAAAGATAAACTGGATGTGTGAATAGAATCACTTAATATTGTAAAGACATCATTTATTTCCCCAAAGTCTATAAATCCAACAACAGTCAAGTTCCCAAAAGGAACTTTGTTAGAAATTTACTATGTGATTCTGAAAGTTACCTGAAATAGAAATTGTAGAAACCTGGAGATAATTTTTCAATAGATGAAAGATAAGTCACTTGCAAGGGAGCTTGGGAAATATCATTCCCAGTGAGAGTGCTGGGATATATATAAGAGTAGACAGGTAAACGTCCAGCACAGTCTTTTATTCTCTTACTAAAATATCCCTTTGAGTTTGCTCTGAAATTGCCTCATTCACAAGAATAAAATACATGAAGCAGGGAGAATAAAATTTGATTTCCAGCCAGACTCCCTCATACAGTGATTCAGTATCTTGAATGTTTTATTCTGGCTTGTGGTTAAAATAACCTTTCTTTTAAAGATGCTTTTCCAAGCCTAACCTACTTTCCCGAGGAGTGGAAGAGCTAGACATAAGAATTAAATGTTTTATTTTTTTTTCTGCAAACTGCTATTCTCCCAACACTCTCTTTTAAAAGACGATCTTGAATTCATAATTTTTAAATGGATAGGTTACATTTCTGAATCAATTTACTATTAAGCCAAAGAGTAAATTAGCTAATATATATTTTTAAAATCATAATACCCAATGTAAAGCTCCTATGGACTGTTGTGCAGTCCCCTTTACTGATATCCATGCTGGAAAAGGCACATGTCTTTGATGAAAATCTGATACAACACATTATCCATCACCATCGCTACAACATCTGAAATACACTTTAAATATACTTTATTTTTTTATTTTTTAAAAATTTTTTATTACTTTTTTTATTTTTTATTATGGTGACCTTGGTTAACGAAATCCAGTAAGCTTCAGGTATACAACTCAGCAGCAAAGCACACATGTATGTTGCATTGTGTTTCCACCACCCAGAGCCAGATCTTTCTGTCAGCACATATTTGACCCTTCTTACGCTATCTACCTCCCCCAACCTCCCTCCCCTCCACCCTCTAGTAACCACTAGTCTATTGTTCGTGTCCATGAGTCTCTGTTTGTTGCTTTTAGGTTTATATCCCACATAGAAGTGATATCATGTGATTTTCAACTTTTTCTGTCTGGCTTATTTCACTTAGCACAATTATCTCAAGGTCCATCCATATTGTCGAAAATGGCAGTATTTCATCTCTTCTTATGGCTGAGTAATATTCCATTGTATATATGTACCACAGCCTCTTTAGCCAATCGTATATTGTTGTTTCCATGTCCTGGTAACCATGAATAATGCTGCTATGAACATCAGTGTGCAAAAACCTTTTCGGATATGGGTTTTCAAGTCTTTGGCGTAAATACCCAGTAGAGGGATTCCTGGATCATATGGTAGATCAATTCTCAGTTTTTTGAGGAACCTCCATACTGTTTTCCATAGTGACTATACCAATTTGCAGTCCCACCAGCAGTGTATAAGGATTCCTTTTTCTCTGCATCCTCTCCAACACTTGTTATTATTTGTCCTGTTGATAACAGCTATTCTAACAGGTATGAGATGGTATCTCACTGTGGTTTTGATTTGCATTTCCCTAATAGCTAGCGATGTTGAGCATCTTTTCATATGTTTGTTGGCCATTTGTATGTCTTCTTGGGAGAAGTGTCTGTTCAGATCCTCTGCCGATTTTTTAATTGGATTGTTTGTTTTTTTATTGTTATTGAGTTGTATGAGTTCTTTGTATATTTTGGATATTAGACCCATTTCAGAGACATTGCTTGCAATTATCTTCTCCCATTTGGATGGTTGTCTCTTTACCTTGTCGATGGTTTCTTTTGCTGAGCAGAAGCTTTTTAGTTTGATGTAGTACCATTCACTTATTTTTGCTTTTACTTCCCTTGCCTTTGAGGTCAAATTCTTAAAATTCTCTTTAGGTCCAAGGTCCATGAATTTAGTTCCTGTTTTCTTCTATGCAATTTATTGTTTCAGGTCTTATATTCAGGTCCTTAATCCATTTTGAGTTAAATATACTTTAAAAGCATTTTTTCTATGTACATTTATAGTTTACTGTCTAATTTTAAAAATCTATATTGTTTAAAAATGTGAACAAGTTATGATTTTTTTCAGAAAATAATCCAATGTGCATTTTTTATAGTCATTGTGTATCATGTAGGGTCTTTAATAAATAAGCTTATAAAATATAATCAGAATAACATCAGTGAAAATGATGGCATAAGGAACTCCAAAATCTGCCCATTTATAAAAGCAATGAAAAAAACTGAGAAAAATTGTTAGAATCAACTTTATAAAACTCAAAACTATCAAAAATTTTGTAACAATCAGGAGAGTGCTTATTCTACAAAAATAGCTGAATCTCAGTAAGAGCAGCAAGTTTTCTGATATTATAACTTACTCTGCTCCCATCCCCTGCTTTCCAGCTCAGCCCAGCTCAACTTTAGCCTTAAAAATAATAGCCCACACTCTTAGTATCAGTACTACAGGAATTAGAATGGACCTAACTTGCAAAGAATTGTAATTACTTTTGTTGACCTGCTTGGTGGCTCCTTGGAAGATGGGCTCAAAAAGTTTGCCTTTATTTCTACCAATTTAGAACTCAGTGCTAAAGCTGCTACATGAGAAGCATTTGTCAAATATAGTTACAATGCAATGGTCTTCAAAATGTTTAGGTAGTTCTCTTCCTCCAATATATGGTTGCCCAAATAAATGAATACAGATCTTGATTATCTATTGTCCACTGTCAATCTTTTTTTTTTTAATGGTATAGATTAAATAGTACCCTTGTTGGCTGCCCATATATTTTACTCCTAGGAATCAGTTGCATAGCTTTTTGAGAGTCAAATTTCTCTGGCCGTTTGCTACTCATTTTCAATAATTATGGTTACTTTGCTTCTAGTGATTAAGCATCTTAACTATTATTTTGGGATCCTAGAATCCCCATTGCTATGAAGGAGCTCTTTTCTTTTACAGCTTTACTTACCTTCAATTCTTTTACAGCTTTACTTACCTTACCTTCAACTTAGTATATTCAGGACAGCTATCAATGAGTATAATGATACTGCCACCTCATCCATATACTTCTTATTACTTAGTAAATGGGGTACCGTTGAGGCTTCCCATGGAACATAGGTTGTTTGTTTTCAGACCCTATTTAGTATATCCAGTATATGCCACTTTAATGAGCCTTCTTATTCCTTCTTTCATGGATATTCTAACTTTTTCACATCATTTAGTATGGGTTATCAAATTTATAAATTATCAAGAGTCATTCTAGTAGTATATTAAAATAGTACTCTTGGGTCCTTGGCAAGTCATTTATTCCTGAATCCTGGGATAGGGTTTTTGTACCAATAAACTCATATTCATCCAATTTTATGCCCCTTTCCCTTGATTTAGCACCCTAAGTGTCATTCATGTCCGCATATGTTGGCTTGGCTCTGCAGTTTCCTTAATGTGTAGGTGCTGTCCACCCTTAGCTGAACCATAACTTCCCATCCATGATTTTTGCTGAGATTTAATTCTATGTGTCTGATAACCAGGAGGTGATTTATCAGTAGATCTTGAGAACAACATTTGTTTTCTTCTAAGACATTAACCTTTGTAGAGTGTTCAAGTTCCTTTAGGAAGATCATCAGTTCAAATACCACAGATTCTAATCTCCGAAGAGGGCTGAAAGACTGGAGGAAAACGTGGAAAAGAAGATTTGACCACATTATTCCATATAAAATTGTTTGATTAATTTCCACAACTGCTTAGTCATGTCACTCTTGGTTGTAGCCTTCTGGACACAGAGCTCGGAACCTCTCTTCAGTGCTCAGAACTGCCCCACATGAACTGCAAACTTCTGTGAGTATGTTTTGAGGTCTGGCTTACTCTAAACTGGTTTATTTTTCAGTATTATCCTCTCTTTCTCTTTTTTTAGGCAACTGTAAATTGCTTCTGTCATGATAAAAAAACACATTTCCTCCATTTCTTAAGAGGTATGTATGTATATATACATATGTGTATATTTACCATCTCATTTAATTGAATTTGAGGAGATAGCATAGCTAAACATATTCTCCCTTTATTTCTTGAAATAGAAATTTAGGAAATTGTGTTTATTTTCTGATATAATTATTTTTGTGTTTAATATTATATCATATTTTATATTTAATACTTAATATTTTAATAATTAATTTTGTTATTTCTACAGTGTAGCAGAGAGAAGCATATATTTTTATATAACAGTGAACTATAAAATTTTTATTTATATAACATGAGTTATAGAATTTTTTACTTCACTTTTTCATGGAATTGCTATCTGGTCTGCTGAATGTCTAATGCTTGAATGCCTCCTGTGTGTGCTATATATTTAGTCATTTATAGACAAATTCTTATGTGGATCAATGACCATTAACTTCATAATTCTATTGGGTTACTTGTATTATTTAATAACTGACAATAATTACAGAAATTTGCAAAATGATTTACTAGCTGGCATTGTTTTTAAAAAGTTAATACAAGCTCATATAATAAAATTCTATGCAAGATCTGAAACATGTTTCAAATTATAAAACAGAAAGATGTCTGTTAAGATGTAGAGTTTAAAAATAGAAATAAGTGTAATTAAATATTTCTAAATCAAAGGGGTGCCTTATATTTATTAGTCAGACCTCAAATATCTGCATTGAAAATTTTCTTCTTTCAGGATCTCTTAGAGGATCTATGGTATGTTTTCTGATTATCCACAGATATCTACAAACTGCTTTGTCTTATTTAAAAACTCTTAATCTCCACTTTTACATAAAATAACTATTTTCCTCTTGACCACTCTTTGAAATAGAGTAACGGCTACCTTTCTTGAACACATACTGCTGTTATCAATACATATTAGCCAAAATCAGGGATTTTCTGCTTATAATTCCATTTTTTAATTTTCTATAGTGTTTGAAAGACAAATGCATAAAAATAATTATAAATATCTGTTAATAGGTACACAAATATAAAGATTTAATCTATGACATCAAAAAACAAAAATGCATGGGGAAGACTGTAAAGAAGTAGAAATTTTGCAAGCAATTGAGCTAAGTTGGTATCAATTTAAAATAAGATATTATGATTTTAGACTATTTTATGTAATTTCTATGATAATCACAAAGAAAATATCTATAGAATCATAAAAGAATATGACAAGGTAATCAAAAAAGTGTCACTACAAAAATATGAACTCAAAACAAAGGAAAGATGTAACAGAGGAAATGTGTTGGGGAGTTAGCTGTAAAGCATACAGAAAATAAATAACAAAATGGCAATAGTAAGTTCTACTCTATCAGTAATTATTTTAAATGTAAATGGATTAAACTTCCCAGTCAAAACATATAGATTTGTGGTATGGCTTAAAAACAGATGAGAATGATATACTGTTTTCAATGGACTTGCTTTAGATCTAGGGGCATATATAGGCTAAAAGTTAAAGGATGGAAAAAGATATTTCATATTAATAGCTGCCGAAAGAGATCTGGGTGGCTATAGTGATATGAGACAAAGTAGACTTTCATTCAAAAGCTGTTACAAGAGACAAAAAAGAATATTATATCATGATAATAGAGTCAATTCACCAAGAAGGTTGACAATTATAAATGTATAGGCACTAAACATTAGAATTGCAAAATCTATGAAGCTAACTGACAAAACTGAAGGAAGAAATAGACATTCTGAAAGCAATAGTAGGAAACTTAAATTTATCACTTTTAATAATGGATAGACCAACCAGAGAGAAGATAATAATGTAATAGAGGACTTAGACAACATTACAGACCAGTTAGACTTAACAGACATACACAGAAATTCTATTCAACAGAATACATATTTTTCTCAAGTACATATGGAACATAACATAATTATATGTTAGGCCTCAAAAAAAGTCTTAATAAATTGAATAAGATTGAAATCATACGAATATCTTTTTTGTTCAAAATGAAATGAAGTTAGAAATCAATAGCACGAAGAAAACTAGAAAATTCACAAATGTGTGAAAATTGAACAACACACTCTTAACCAATGGTTCATAGAAAAAACAACAAGGAAGATTATAAAATACATCAGAAAATTGACAATAAAAACACAATATACTAAAAATTATGAAATCAGCAAAAGCAGTTCTAAGAGGGAAATTGATAGCTGTCAAGAATAACATATATATCCCTGAATATATCATATTCACACTGAATAAAACCAAAGATATAGAGAAAATACTTTTATAGGGCATGGGCAGGTACCAAAGGTTCCCAGAGTCAGGTTCTCAGTCCTGATTCACACTCTTGGTTAACTTCGAGATTTTATTTTTCAATTACAGTTGACATCCAATATTATTTTATATTAGTTTCTGGTATACAGTATAGTGGTTAGACATTCATATAATTTACAAAGTAATCTCCTCCAATAAGCCTAGTAGTTTGCTAATACCATACATAGTTATTACAATATTATTGAGTATATTCCCTATGGTGTACTATATATCCCCATGACTATTTTGTAACTACCAATATGTACCTCTTAATCCTTTCATCTTTTCACCCCTTCAACTTCCCTCCCATCTGAAAATCACCAGTTTGTTCTCTGTATCTATGAGTTGGTTTCTGCTTTGTTTGTTTGTTTATTTTGTTCTTTAGATTCCACATGTAAATTAAATCATATGGTATTTGTCTTTCAAAGTATGACTATTCACACAGCATAATACCCTCTAGATCTATCCATGTTGTTGCAAATGGTAAGATTTCATTCTTTTTATGGCAGAAAAATATTCCTTTGTGAATATGTACCACTTCTTTATTCAATTATCTAATGGTAGGCACTTAGATTGCTTCTATATCATGGCTATTATTAATAATGCTGCAATAAACATAAGGGTGAATATATCTTTTTGAATTAATGTTTTGGTTTTCTTAGGATAAATAACCAGAAATGGAATTGTTGGGTCATAAATTAGTTCTATTTTTAATTTTTGAGAAAACTTCACTCTGTTTTCCATAGTGGCTACACCAGTTTGGGATCCCATCAACAGTGCATGAGGATTCCCTTTTCTCCATGTCCTCACCAACACTTGTTGTCTGTTGATTTATTAATGATAGCCATTCTGACAGGTGTGAGATGATATCTCATTGTGGTTTTAATTTGCATTTCTCTGATGACTAGTGATGCTTAGCATTTTTTATATGTCTATTGGCCATCTATATGTCTCTTTGGAGAAATGTCTACTCAGGTCTGACCCATGTTTTAATCAGATTGCTTGCTTTTTTGTTGTTGAGTTGTATGAGTTCTTTATATTTTTGGATATTAACCTCTTATTGGATGTATCATTGGCAAATATCTTCTCCCATTCAGCAGATTGTCTTTTCATTTTGTTGATGATTTCCCTTGCTTTGCAAAACCTTTATAGTTTGATGTAGTCCCATTTTTTTTTGTCTGCCTTGCCCAAGGAGATATATCAGAAAAAAAAAATGTTACTAAGAGCAATATCAGAGAGTTTGCTGCTTATATTTTCTTCTATGCTTTAATTCATTTTGAGTTTATTCTTGTATAAGGTATAAGAAGATGGTCCAGTTTCATTTTTTGTATATTTCTGTCCAATTTTCCCAACACCATTTATTGTCTTTACTTCATTGTGTATACTTGCTATTTTTGCTATAGATTAACTGACCATGTATGCCTGGGTTTATTTCTAGGCTCTCTATTCTGTTTTATTGATCTATGTGTCTGTTTTTAGGTCAGTATCATGACGTTTTGAATACTATCACTTTATAGTTTGATATTAGGTATTGCAATACCTCCAACTTTGTTCTTTCTCAAGATTGCTGAGTCTTGGGGTCTTTTGTGGTTCCACATAAATTTTCAACTCCTTATAACCAATGTTTTGAACTCTGTATCTGGTAGATGGCTTGCTTCCATTTTGTTTAGGTCTTTTTCTGGTATTTTCTCTAGTTTTTTTTTTTTTTTTTCATCTGGGACATGTTTCTTTGTTTCCTCATTTTGGCTGCTTCTCTGTTTTTGTTTCTACGTGTTACGTAGCTCTGCAACATCTCCTAGTCTTGGCAGGGTGACCTTAAGTAGTCAGCGTCCTGTGAGACCCCAAGGTGCAATCTCATTAATCACCTGAGTTGGGTGCTTCAGGATGTCTCTTGTGTATGTCGTGTATGCCCTTCTGTTGTAGTTGTCTTGATTGCTGTTGGCTTATCAATGGTAGGATTGACTCCCAGGCTGACTGGCTTTAAGGACTGACCACATTCAGAGCATATGTGCTGCTGTACAGGGACTGACCCTACAAAGTAAGATTCACCCCAGCAAGCTCTGGTTCTTGCCAAGACCACCCTTTGTGTTTACCACTTGTGGCGCTTATTGTGTAGTGCTCTGTTGTGATGTGAAGCAGGCCACCAGATATGTTGGCTCTGGGACCTTTTGGTAGGGACTCTGGTGCAGGCCAAGATTAGCCATTGCCTTTGTCTGGCCTGGGTCTACCTGGTAGAAGCTACAAAGGAATCCACAGTTGGTAGCTTCCTCTGCTGGACCTAGAGGCACATGGGAGAGGCCAATTGTGAACTGAGGCTGATTTCCACCAATAATGGGTTTGGGACAGCTCAGCAAAAGGCACAGGAGACCTCAAGGACTGTTACCACCTACCAGCTGCCCATAAGTCTCAGCCACTGAAAGAGACTTGGGCAATATGTAATAAGTCGGGTGAGGTGGGGTATCAGGTTATCACCACAGTGGAGTGAGTGGTATGCACTGGGTTAATGCAGATTTAGATTTGGTGTCAGTGTTGAGCCTGGGGCCACTCAGCAAAGGTGCAGGGCACACCGAAGCAGGATGCCACTTGCCTGGGTCCTGTCAACCTTTGAGAGTTTTTAAGAAAGACCATAGGCAAAGGTTGGCTGCCTGCTCCTGAAAGAGCCTTGGACAGTGTGTGAGTTGGGTGCGGTGGGGTGTCAGGGAGTCACCAGGGTGTAGTTTCAGATTTGGCCATGTGGGGGCAGGGCTCAATATAGGAAAGATGGCATCTACCTGTAGGCTACGCAGGAGGAAGACTCAACACAGGGCCAATGGCAGCTATCCCTCTAGCCCTCATCCTAAAATCACACAACTCAGTTTCTCTTGGTATGCCTCCTGAGCCATTATCCCTCCACCAGAGCCCAGGGGGTGTGCCTGCAAGTGAGTAAGTCTGTGTGCGAGCCTTTTAAGAAGACCCCTGGGTTTCCAGCAGCCCTCTGTCTCACCCAGACAGATGGAATCTCAGCTGATTTTCACAGCCAGATGTTGCAGGGACTTCTCTTCCTGGCACTGGCGCTCCAGGATGGGGAGCCTGGAGTGGGACTGGGACCCCTCATTTTTCAGGAGGAATCTCTGTAGCTGATATATCCCTCCCAATTCTCAACTACTACCTAGTTGTGTGGGGACAGTCTGTTTAGTGTCCCTACCTCTCCTACTAGTCTCATTGATAAGGCTTCTGCTTTATTTATTACCTTAATTATAAGACTTCTATTCAGCTAGTCTTCAGTTGGTTCACCAGGTTTATTGTTTTATAATTTGGTTGTAATTTGGATGTGGTGATAGGAGAAGGTGAGCATAGCATTTATCTACTTTTCTATCTTGATAGGAAATCATTATTTATTTTTCTAATTGAGGTATAATTGACATACAATGATATATTAGTTTCACGTGTACAACATAATAACTTGATATGTCAATACATTACAAAATGATTACCATGGTAAGTCTAGTTAATAACCATCACAGTTACAGAATTTTCTTATAATGAGAACATTTTAAGATTTACTCTCTTAGCAACTTTTATATATACAATACAGTATTATTAATTATAGTTGCCATATTGTACATTATATCCCACACGACTTAATTTATTTTATTTTTGTTTTTACCCCTCTTTAATTCCCCGCCCCCCCTGCCACTTCCCCCCCCTCCGATTATGGATGTTGCCATCTTACCTTAAGAACTGGATCTCTGAAAGTGGGGTGTCTCCACACATCTGCTCACGGCACGCCCCTGGGGCCTGGCACCCCTGGCACACTTGGGGTGCCTGGCGCACCGGGGCCTGATGCACCTGGGGTATGGTCCGTGACTCCACCTGAGGCGCGAACCCAGGACCTTCTGCTTATAAAGCAGACGTGTTAACTACTACACTATGGAGCCACTCTCACCATTACTTATTTTATAACTGCAAGCTTATATCTTTTGACATCCTTCACTCATTTCACCCACCACTTCAAACAACAACTAATCTCTTCTCTGTAACTATGAGCTTGTTTTTATTTCGGGTTCCACATATATGTGAGATCATAGGGTATTTGCCCTTCTCTGACTCATTTCACTTAATAATGCCCTCAAGCTTCATCCATTTTGTCACACATGACAGAATCTCCTTTTATGGCTGAAAATATTACTATTTATATATACCACATTTTCTTTATCTATTTATCCACTGATGGACACTTAGGTTGTTTCCATGTCTTGGCTATTGTGAATAATGCTACAATGAACAAGGGGTCAGATATTTCTTTGAGACAGTGTTTTCATTTCCTTCAGGTATATTTCCAGAATTAGGATTGCTGGATCAATGGTATTTTTTTTTAACTTTTTGAGGAAATTTCATGCAGTTTTCCAGAATGGCTATACAATTTACATTCCCAGAAACGGTGCAAAAGTTTCCCCTTTTTTCCACCTCCTCAGTAACGTTTATCTCATGTCTTTGATGAAGTCATTCTAACAGGTCTGAGCTAATATCTCATTGAGGTTTGATTTGCATTTCCCTAATAATTAATTATAATCAGCACCTTTTTATGTACTTATTGTCTATCTGTATTTCTTTATTAGAAAAATGTCCATTCATATCATCTTCCCATTTTTTTGTGTGGCTATTGGGTTGTATGAGTTCTTTATATGTCTTAGATATTAATCACTCATATATGATTTGAAAATATTTTCTCCCATTTATTAAGTTGCTTTTTTATTCATCAATAGTTTCCTTTGTTGTGCTAAAACTTTTAATTTTGATGTAGTCTCACTTATTGATTTTTGCTTTTGTTGCCTTTTTTATGTCAAATTAAAAAAATCACTGCCTAACTTTTTCATCAAATTGAAGAAAATTAAAGAGAAAAAGAAATCTTGAATGAAACCAGAGAAATAAATTACCTTACCAATAGAGGAACAAAGATAAGAATTGCAGTGGAATTTTTATAAGACATCATCGAGGCAAGAAGAGAGTGGAGAATATTTAAATTGTTTAAAGAATATAAAAAAGCACTAACTTCGAACTCTGTATTCACTAAAATTATTCTTCAAAAGTTAAGAGGAAATGAAGTTTTTTTCAGACAAACAAAAACAGAATTAGTTACCAGCAGACCTGCCTTATAAGAATTAAAAAAAATCTTCATAAAGAAGGAAAATGATGTAAGTGAGAAACTCAAATCTATATAAAGAAAGA
>NW_006438113.1:5048725-5052889 GCF_000325575.1 Pteropus alecto
TCAATTGTTAATTAACTGTTTTTAAAAAATAATAATTGATTATAATATATGAATAACTAAAGTAAATGATAGCAATGTAATAGAGAGTAGAGGATGGAAATGATAATAATACTCTTTTATAATGTTTATGCACTACATTTGAAGTGATGTAGTATTATTTGAAGGTGTGTCACTATTACTTTAAAAATGTATATTGCAAACATTAAGGAAACCACACAAGAAATTTAAAAATAAGTATCATCAAAAAGTTAATAAGGAGATACTGGAATCATATAAAATGCTCAATTAAGATCTAAGAAATCAGGGGAAAAAAATAACAAATTAAAAAAATAACAAATCTATAAATATTTTTAAAAACCAGTGATACACATTGTAGATATTTATCTAATTATATCAATAATTACTTAAAATATAAATGGTGTGAATAGATCACTTGTAATTTAGAGATTTTTAGAGTAGATAAAAAAGTATATTCACCAGAGATATTCAAGAGTGGTATGGATTGAAAGAAGAAATAAACAGAAAATGAGAATAGATCAATATGGAAGATGCAATCTGAATAAGAGAAATAAGGAAAAAATAAATAAAGACTCAGAAAAATATGCAATATCAGTAGTCACACAATATATTAATAACGAGACTACTAGTCGAAGAAAAAGTTGAAGAAACAACTATTTGAAGAAAAAAGTTTGAAAACATTACACATGTGATGAAAACATTAATCTATCTATCCAAAAATCTCAACAAAATCCAAGTCGGATAAATACAAAGAGATTCATTCTCAGACAAATTCTAATAAAATTTCTGAAAGACAGAAAATCTTGAAAGCAACTACAGAAAAATGACTCGTAATATAATAAGGATCTCTGATGAGATTAACCGCTGACTTATCAGAGACACTGGACACCAAAAGAGAGAAAGATAACATTCGGAGTTGAAAGAAGAGGACTGCCAACAAAGAATTCTCTATTCAGCAAAAATGCAGGTGAAATACTGACATTCTCAGACAAAATCTTAGAATTTTTTGCTAGCAGACCTTCTATACTAGATACTACTAAAGAATGTTTCTCAGAGTAACTTAAATCTACATAATGAAACAAAGATTGCCAGTAACAGTTTTTCTGTGGGTAATTACAAAAGACAGCACAATAGCATATTTGTATTCCTTTCTTCCCTTACTTAAAAAAGGCGAAAGTATGAAATAAATGTATATAATTGTATTGTTGGCATTTTCATATATAAAAAATTAGCATATGTGACAATAACTGTAGCAAAGGGGCAGGTGGGAGCAAAATTTTTCTTGAGGTAAAGAAACGATGCCAGACAGTAAATTGAGACCACGGGAATACATGAAAGAAACAAAAGTAAATAAGATGGCTAATACAACTTGATAAATATATACTGCGAATATATATACTTGCTCTTTGTTCTCCCTCGGTTTCTTTAAAAGATATAAATTTAAAAAATAATAATATTGACAAATTTTGGGGTTTATATTATATATAGATGTAAAATGTATATGATAATGTAAAAAAGGAGAAGAGGTCATATAGCTATATAGGAATAGTTTTTATATCATTAGAATTTAGCATAATTCTGAAGCAGGTTCTGATAAAATAAGATGTATATGGTAAGCTCTAGAATAACCACTAAGAAAATAAAAAATATAATGAAAAAGTTTAAGAGTATTAAAATGTTATATTAGAAGATATTTAATTAGTAAAAAATAGAAGTAAAAGAGGAACAGAGGAACACAAAAGACACAAAATATAGAGAAAAATAAAATAACATGTAAATTTATATTATTAATAACATTAAGTGAGAATTGATTACTTAATTAAAATGCAAAGATTGTCAGACTGAATTTAAAAAATTAACATCAACTATTTGGTATCTCTAGAAACAAACTTAAGATTCAAAGAAATACATAGGTTGGAAATAAAAGTTTGGAAAATATATATCATGCAAATTGCAACCATAAGAGAGATATTGTAAATAAACTAATATTAGACAAATGGACTTTTAAACAACTACAAATCTACATATAAGGTGCACATTCTATATAAAAGTCAATCCATTAAGAATATGGAACAATTATAAAAATGTGCAAATAACAATAGACTCCCAAAATATCTGATATACAACTAAAGTGAGAAACACAGAATTCAATAAAAATAGTTAAGACATTATACCCTACATTTAATAGTGAAATTTAAAAAAACTAAGCAAAAGATGAACAAATAAATAAAAAGCCTGAACAACACTATATGCTAACTAGATCAAACAGGCATGAATTGAGCACTCCACCTAAGAAAAGCAAAAAAATAATGTACATTTTTCTCAAGTGAACACAAAACGTTCTTCAGGACAGACCATATGATAGGCCTTAAAACTAGCTTCAGTAAATTTAAAGAGATTGAATTAATATGAAGCATATTCTTCAACCAAAGGAATGCATTTAGAACTCAATAACAGGAAAAATTTTGAGAAATTTAAAATACATGAAATAAAATAATACACTTACGAATAACCATTGGGTCCAAGAAAAAAAAATCACAAGTTTAATCAAATTAAATTACTTTAAGATGAATAAAAATAAAACACAAAAGACCAAAATTTATGGAATGAAGTAAAAGCAATCATTAGAGGGAAATTTAGAGCTATAAATCTATATTTAAAAAAGATCTCAAATCAAGAATGTTAGCTTCTGTCTTCACACACTAGAAGATTAATAAACTGAACCTAAAACAAAAAGAAGGAAGAAAATAGTAAAGATCAGAATGACAGTTAATAGAGAACAAAAAAACAATAGAGAAAATTAACAAAACCAAAATTGTTTCTATGAAAAGACCAAAAAAAATTGACGAAACTTCATCTAGACTTATTTAGAAAAAAGAAAAGTTAAGACGGTAAAATTAAGGAGGACTTTGCAGAAACATGGCCGTATGAGAGATATCCACAGATCTCTCCCCTTGAAACAACAATAAGCTGAACATCTAAAACTCAACAAAAAACATCCAAACTGCAAACCAGCATGTCTGAGCGATCTGCGCATAAGAGTTACCACAGGTCAGAACCCCAGGTGCTGGGTGCTGGAGTAGGAGCTACCACAGGTCAGAACCCCAGGTGCTGGGTGCTGGACTGGGAGAAATAAAGAAGCTGCCTCTTATAGCCACTGGTGCTACCCATAGAAGGAGTGGGAGGGAGAAGGAGCGGTGAGTTCCCTGGGAAAGCTGTGAGTTTCCCCACAGCTGATGGCAGTGCCCAGTAATTAGGGCAGAAAGCAGAGAAGCTGATGGCATGGCAGAAAAACAATTGATTTTTATGTACCGTGGTTGCAAAACTGAGGCTGAGCTGCAGCCCCCAACTCCCAACCCAGAGGAATCTTCCCCCCATACCCTCTAAGACTGATCACTGCGGATCCACAGGGGATTCCGAGCAAACACTGCAGAGACTATCGCTGACACTGACAAGGACTGAAACAGGGAAGCAAGTGTGATTTCATATCTACAAGAAAATTTTAAACAGGCATTTTTAGGGCTTTATATAAAGCAGGGATTCAAGATGCTTAGACACCACCTACTGGAAACCAAAAGAAAAGCACCTTCTTTGCAAAAAGCTAAAGAGAGACCTTTATGTTATAAACCTTCTTTCTGGAAAAACAGCAGAATACACTTCCATTAATGCCCAGGCAGAGATATAGTCCATTAAACACCATGAACAACCAAGGCGACGAGACATCTCAGAAAGAAAGAGAAAAATCTCCAAAAAATAAGCTTACAGACATAGAAATATGCGACTTAAATGACAGAGAATTCAGGATGGTACTTCTGAAAAACTCGACGAAATCAAAACAGTCATATCAAAAATTTCAAGAATTGAAAAAACAACTAGATCAGCAGAATGGGTTCTTTAGCAAGGAGATTGAAACCCTTGAAAAGAACTGAATAGACCTTCTGGAGATAAAGAACACACTGTAAGAGTTGAAAAATGAAATAGCAAGCTTGGGAAATAGAGTCGAACAAATGGAGGAAAGGATCGGTGAAATCAAAGACAGAAATCTAGAAATAAATCAGAAGGAAGAAGAGAAAAAACAAAGAATTAAAAATAATGAAAGAGAAATATAAGAACTAGCTGATACCATCAGGAGAGGAAACATAAGAA
>NW_006438113.1:5056682-5065586 GCF_000325575.1 Pteropus alecto
TGACTCAGTAGCAGCAACAACAACAACAACAAAAATGATCCAATCAAAAAATGGACAGGGGATCTGAACAGGCACTTCTCCCCAGAGGACATACGAATGGCCAACAAATATATGAAAAGATGCTCAGCATCACTAGCTATTAAGGAAATGCAAATCAAAACAATGAGATACCATATCACACCTGTTAGAACGGCTATAATCAATAACTGTTGGAGAGGATATGGAGAAATAGGAACCCTTATACAATCCTTGTGGGACTGCAAATTGGTACAAACACTATATAAAACAGTATAGAGGTTCTCAAAAAAACTAAGAATTGATCTACCATATGATCCAGCAATCCCTCTACTAGGTATTTACCCCAAAGCCTTAAAAAATCATATCTATAAAGATGAACACACCAATGTTCATAGCAGCATTATTCACAGTGGCGAGGACATGGAAGCAACCAAAGTGTCCTACAATGATTGGCTAAAGAAGCTATGGTACATATACACAATAAAATATTACTCAGCCATAAGAAGAGATGAAATACTGCCATTTGCAACAACATGGATGGACCTCAAGATAATCATGCTAAGTGAAATAAGCCAGACAGAAAAGGTTGAAAATCATGTGATATCACTTATATGTGGGATATAAACCTAAGAGCAACAAAGGAACAAGACAAACAGCGACTCATGGACACGGACTATAGACTAGTGTTTACCAGAGGGTAGAGGGTAAAAGGAGTCAAATATAGGGGGATAGGGGGTGGGTGAAGTGAGTAAAGTGGGTCAAATATATGGTAGCTGAAGGAAACTGGACTTTGGGTGGTAAACACAACAATAGATATACAGATGTCAAATGATAATGTACACCTGAAAACTATATAATTGTATTAACCAATGTTACCCCAATATACTTAATAAAAAAAAATTGAGAGCAAAAAAAATTAAGAAGGAAAAAAGATGTTGTCACCACTGATATTACAAATATATAAAGGATGATAAGAGAATATTATGAACATCATAATGATACATCATAATGATACATCATTATAATACATCAACAAATTAGATGATTTAAAATGGATAAATTCCTAAACAGACACAAATTAGCGAATCATACTTAAAAGGTATAATATTTGAATAGGTATATAAGTAATAAATTTTTATATTAGTAATTTTTAAAATTCCATATAGAAAAGTCAAGGCCCAAATGGCTTCACTGGTGAAGTCTTACAATCGTTTACAGAAAAATCAATATAAATATAAATTGTTCACAAATTCTTCCAAAATTTTAGAAGAGGAAGGTAAAATCTCAACTCTTTTTATGAGGCCACACTTATCCTGATATCAAAAGCAGAAAAAGGACAACACAAAAAGGAAACTGCAGACTGAAATGTTTTATAAATACTGATGCAAAAATTCTAAACAAAATATTAGCATACCAATATCAACTATATATAAAAAGAATTATGAACCATGGAAACGTGTAATTTATTCCAGGATAATTTAACTCAATAATAGTGATCAGAACATTTAATTTCTGGTACAAGAGCCTTCTCTTGGGTTCTCTTCTTCCTGATGGAGTGATTCTAGAAGAAATGTGTGAAGATGGAGCTTCCATCAAATTTCCAGAGCTTCCTGACCAACCCACTTTGAACAAGTAGTGAAGAGTAAATGTGTTTGATATGACTGGGAGTTATTTGTTACTGCAGTGTAAACCAATTTGTCATGATTGATACAGAACACAAGGACTTTTCTTCTTTTACTTTGTCAAAAGTTTTATCCTGAGATTTATTTGAATACCCCCTAAGATATTTTAATAAGAATTCATGTATATGCCTTCCATTACACAACATATTTTTCAGGAATACATTTATTGGGGAAAGTAAGTTATCTTTCCTATTACTTGCTTCACCTATATAAATGTCAACAAATTTAAATAAATATTTAGCAGTGAAAAAAAAAAGGTTGGTTTAGCTTTAAAAATAAAACAATACAAAAGTTGGTTTAGCATTTAAAATAAATTCTAATTACTAGAATAAAAGCTATAAGCATTTCAATAGATACAGAAGAAGCATTTGACAAAATGATAAAAAGACACTAAACATTTTAAGAATAAAAAGTAATTTCCTCAACAGAAAAAGTACAACTATAAAAAACCCACAACTAACATCATTCTTAACGGTCAAAGATAGAATGTTCTCTTGATACAGTCAGTAAAAATACAAGGATTTCCATTCTTACAACTTCTGTTCAACATTGCATTGGAAATACTAGCCATGGCAAATAGGCAAGAAGTGAAATAAAAGGTATCCAAATTGGAAAGGAAGAAGCAAGACTACGTCTATATTCTGAAGATATAGATTTGTATATAGAAAATTCTAAGGGGTCAACTAAACTAAAATTACCACTAATAAATGAGTTCAACAAGGTTGCAGGATACAAGATCAATATTAAAAAATAAACAGCATTTCTATATACTAATAATAAACAATTTGAAATGAACTTAAAACAATTTTATTTAAAACAACATCGAAAAAAATAGGAGGGATAAATTTAACAAAAGAAATGCAAAACTAGTACTCTGAAAACTATGGAACATTGGTGAAAGAAATTAAAAAGATCTAAATCAGTGGGAAGACATCTAATGTTCACAGATCAAAAAACAATATTTTAAAGATAGCCATACTCCCCCAAATTGCTCTACAATACAACACAATCCTTGTCAAAACCCAAACTGTATTTTTTCTTTTTTGCAAAAAATTGACAAATTGATCATAAAATTCAAATACAAATTCAAGGGACACAGATTTTCCAAAACAATTTTGAAAAACGGTAAATTAGAAGACTCATATTTCAGATTTCAAAACTTACTACGTGGCTACTGTAGTCTAGAAAGTATGGTACAGGCATAAGGATAGGCATATAAATCAATGGAATAAAATAGAGAATCCAGAAATAAACCCAAAAATCTAAAGTCATATAATTTTCTGTAAGTGTGCCAAAAACATTCAGTGGGAAAAGAACTGTTATTTCAACAAACAGTGCTGGAACACTGGGAATTCACACTCAAAAGAATGAAATTGGACCCCACTCTTATACTGACCACAAAAATTAACACCAAATGAATCATAGGCTTAAGTGTAACAGCTAAAGTTATTAAACTCTTAAAATAACACTAGAGTAAAACTTTACAGTCTTAAGTTAGGCGAATTCTTAAATGCGACTCAAAGTACATATAGCAAAAGAAAAATATATATAGATTTGGCTTCACTAAAATTAAAATATTTGTCCTTAAAAGGATACCTTCAAGAAAGTGGAAAGATAATATACCTAATAGAAGAAAATATTTGCAAATGAAATATTTGATAAGGAACTTTTTTCCAGAATATGTGAACTGAATAACAAAAAGACAAATAATCCAATTTAAAAATGGGGAAAACATCTAAATAAACTTTCCTCTAAAAAACTATATGAATGGTCAAAACACATAAAAAGATGCTCTACACCATTAGTTATTAGAGAAATCAAAACGATAAGATAATATTTCACATCTACTAAGATGACTAGAATAAAAAAGACAGATAATAAGTTTTGGTGAGAATATTGAGAAATTGAAAGTCTCATACATTGGTGGTAGGAATGTAAAATGGTGCAGCTATTTTCTAAAACAGTGTTGCAGTTCCTCAATATTTCAAACATAGAGTTATCCATTATTTCCACTCATAAATTTATAGTCAAGGAAAATGAAAGCTTATGTCCGCACAAAAACATGTACGCATTTCTTGCAGTATTATTCACATCCCAAACTAGAAATGACCCCAAAGTCCATCAACTTTTAAATGAATAAATAAGATACGGCATATCCATATAATGGAATACAATTAGGTAACAAAAGAATAAAGTACTGAGACATGTTATAATAATGGATGATTCTTGAAAATTTTATGCTAAGTAAAACATTCCAGTCACATGGGATAACATATTGTATGATTCCATGTATATAAAATGTTCAGAATAGGTAAATCTATAGAGACGGAAAGATTAATGGTTGTATATGTCTAGAAGATTGGAAGGAAGTAGGGAGTGACTGTTACTGGATAAAAAAAAATTCTTTTGGTATGAACATATGTTTTAAAATTGATTTGTCGTGATGGTTGCAGAACTCTGTGAACATACTAGAAACATGGGATTGGATGCTTTAATGGAGGAATTATAAAGCTATCATAAAAATTTCCAACTTCTTTGTTGTCTTTGTTGTTTATTTTAAATACAAATAAAACATTTGTACAGTTCATCTAACCATTTGCTTATTGGTTTTATTTTCCTCTAAGTTTTAAGAAAGCTTTTCTGAAAATAGACCACTTAATTGAGATTTTGTATTTCACAACCAAAGTAGGATATTTATATACTCCTAATTACATGTAAATCCATTCTCTATATAAAAATAAGTATACAATTCATATATGTACCAAGATCAGCAAAAAAAGAATGACTCCTCCCATCTTGTAGCTTTACTCAGCTGAAGTCATATTATTGAAATAAATAGGTGGAAAATGCTCACACAATTTGAGGAGAGCACTAGATTTCTAAAGGAGTTAATAAAATAAAAAAAAGTTCTAAAACCTTCATCCCTTTATTCATCTCTTTCTTACGTAACAGAAGGTTAGAGGTTCAGGGGATGTTTTGAGGAGAATTCAAAGGATGAGAGAACACTGTCATTTAGCTCAACAGAAATCTGGTCTTTCTTTTCTTTGATTTAATACACATATGTTTATAATTTCTTACACATTTTAACATAGTAATTTAAAGAGTATTTTAATTTTATTTTGTTTTGTATTGTTGATCACTTGAGATTTACCTGATATAAAGAATGATAAGATTTTTCCTGGATTGTTAACATGAAAAGTGCAATTTCAATTGATTGATGGTAACTAGACAATCCTTCCTAATTCAGTTTGTTATTGTTGAAAATAAATTTTAAGTAGAGACATGTACATTTCACTCAGGATTATAGAAGGAGTAGTGTTGGAAGAGTTGATAAACTCTAAAACCTTTTCCATATCTATTACTCTATTATATACTTATTCTCAAAGTATTTTTTAGGTACATTTTATTTTTGTTGTTTTATTTTATCATGTTCCATAAATTAATATTGAAAAATTATTAAAGTCACACGTATTTCAGTTTCATATTATATAAATCAAAATCTCAAGTAGGAAACATAAGGCACAATCAATTAGGATTTGAGAATAGTATATTTACCAAGAGATTAATTATAAAAGTATGGGTGAATATGAGAACATCAAGGGTTAATTCGGGAACTTGGGGCTAGTCTCAGCAGAGGCGTCACCACTCTACCACTAGTAAACCTGAAGGGGCAGTAAAAAGTGAGGTTATTGGAATCATATCATTATACAAAATATTTTTATCTTGAAAACTTTTTATTGACCCTACTATCATAACTCTTTCCAACATATTTCTAAGTGGAATTTTAAAAATAGTTTTCTGTGATCACTGGCAATCAATGTTTTCTGTATTAATATATGACGAAACAATCAAAAAGTACTTCTAGATGGTACAGAGTTCAGTAACAATTCTATTTCTGTTTTTTTTCTTTTTTAGAGATTTTAAAAGTGAGAATATTGGTACACATGATTAGATTTAGATGACATTTGACAAAGCAGTGTCAGTTCTTTAAAGTCCTTCAGAGTTATATATTACATATTTCATAATGATATGTCATGAAAAAGTTTTAACAATCAGTAGGTATTCTCATGACTCCTCAATTTGTTGAAAGTAAAGTATTACATATTATAAGTCTTGCAGAAATGTTTGTGACAATCATATTTTTCTTAGTTTCTAGAAATTAATATCTTATGGCTTAAGCTAAAATTTCCAAATAAATATATATATTTTCACTTATAGAACACTTGAAGTTGAAATTAGGTAAAACTGGGGTCAAAATAAACACATTAAACTGGAAATACCATAGTTTCCAATTTTTAAAGAGATGTAACAAGAAATGACTAACTTCTGATAATAATTGCATATAAGTAATTTTAATTAGGTTGAAAATCATTCATAGCATATATTCGACAAAATTAGAGAGCAGATCCAAAAATCAGGAGAAGTCTTAATCCTAAATAAATGAAGCTGTTTTCTAAAGTTCTAAACAATACATTTTAGATGGTATGTTGGAAACATTCTGACATCATATATATGAATATGTTCTGCTTCTGATGGAAACTTTTTTTGTGTGAATTAATAGCAAAAAGCAGATAAGTCAGGCCACTAGTAAGTGTGGAACTTACTAAAGGTATACTAATGATTATTAAATGTGTTATTTATAGTAATATTATCAAAATACTTCCATTAATCTAGAAAGTAGATTGGAAGAATAAGTAAACAGAGATGTCATCAAGGGCTTATTCTCCTCTAACACCCTTTTCTTTTTTTCCTTCACATCTTTTAATATCTGGATAATAACTAATTACCTTTACTTAATTACAGGGAATTAAAATTTTTTAAAAATTAAATTTAAAAAATCTGGGAGTTTTATTTGTTCCCTAATTAGATCCTGTCTGATAAAGTAATTAAAATAAAACTCAATAGCAAACACAAATCTAGCTAAGTAAAGAAAGAGGTAAGTTGCATAGTCTCCGAGTCATAGTTATTTTCAGCTTCACTGAAAATGTAAAACTTCCCATTTTAGTCAGGATGATGTACAAATTCTTGATTGAGCACTGCAAAACAGGCCCCACCACATACTGGGCATCTGATAATTGATGCACTACTTCCTTATAAGGTACTTATGTATGATTAAGTGGTATTCTCTTTAAAACTTCTTGTTAAAAATAAACTTTCAATTTTTAGATTATCCTACATTCCCATACAGTTGCAAGACATGATACAGAGATCTTATGTACACTTTATTCACTTTCTTCTAATGATATCTTAAAAAACGATAGTACTATAACACAACCAGGATGCTGACATCAATACATCCACTGATCTTGTTCAGATTTTTCAAGTTTACTCATTTGTGGTTATTTAGTTCTACAAATTTATCACATGTGTAGATTTATGTATCTAAAAACACAGTTGCAACATAGAATATTTACATCCCATGAGGACTCTTTGTCTTGTCCTTTTGTAGCCACAATCACTTTCCTTCTGTGCCCATTCCTTCCTTAGACACTGGTGACCACTAATATAATCTCCATTTTTATAATTTTGTCTTTTCAAGAATGTTTTGTAAATGGAATAATATAGTATGTAAACTCCTGGGAATTTTTTTTTTTTCACTCAGGCTATTTCTCTTGAGATTTATCTAAAGTGGCTATGTATATTGAGTTCAATTTTTTTATTGCTGAGTAGTATTCCATGGATTGGATGTACCAGTTTCTTTAATCATGTACTTGATGAAGGGCATCTGGACTGTTTCTGCTTTTTGGATCTTACCAATAAAGCTGCTATGCACATTTGTGTATAGGATTTTATGTGAACATTATCTCCATTTCTCTGGGATAAATGCCCACGAGTGCTATTACTGTGAATAGAGTGATCACATGTTTCATTTTATAAGAAACTGCCAAACTGCAATCTATCTGAATGGGTAAAATTAAAAATATTAAAAATATCAAAATGTTGGAGAGGAAGGAAAGACACTGATCACTTACACATAGCTGGCAGGAATGTAAAAGGATACAGCTACTCTGGAAAACAGTTTGGTGGGGTTTTTTCAACTTTTAAAAACCTACTTGAAGCTAACTTCATTTTGAGGCCTACTGAAGTCCCTCTTATATCATGGACCTCACAGTCCAGCCACTCTTTCTTTTCTCCACAGTCCAACTGAATGAATGATGACCTGCTAGCCAACCTCTAACACATGTTTCCAACAATGTTGACATGATAGAGAGGAAATTGCTTGCAATGTGGATATACACTAACAAAGCAGTTTTTCACAGATGTCTTTGAGGAATCTTTATAAATTACAGTGGCCATTGTAAATACATAACAGAAGAAAATGCTAAACCTTGTAAAACATGGGCTATTCATTATAAAATGCTTTTGTGGCATAATGTTAGCATGTATTCGAAAACGTTTTTAAGCCACAAAAAGAAAATGCTTTGCATCTGATGAAACGGAGAGGGTTATTAATGGGGACTGAAGAATATAGAAAACAGCTGCTTAAGGAAGAACACTGCAAAATGCTTTAATTTTATCTGCATCTTTCAAGTTGAATCTTGTAGTAAAATTGCATTTTGCTTAATGCAACCTTTCAGTAAATATTTTGAAAAATATAACCTATAAAAAGAAATAAAGATAATCGAAATCTTATCGTATGATAGAAATATATTTATGCATTTACGTAAGGAGTTCCAGTGCCATACTATTGTTATTACTTTTTGCAATTTACATTTAAACAAATGGTAAGACATGTAAACTAAGTCATTTATCCTAATAACAGATCTGGAGATATGTCTTAAAAAGGCAAAAATAAACACATATGTAAAACTGTGTCATGAGAGGCAAAGATTAACCTAATCCAAGATATTACATGAGAGCCATTTGAAAGCTTGAGATTTAAGCTGGGGGAAAAAATTAAAATATGTACACATCTTTTCCTTCATTTTTGCAAAGCAAATATTCCTTCTAGACAAATTTAATATCAGATAAAAGAAAAGTCTAATAACCATTGAAACAGAAATATTAGGAATTTTGGAGTTTTGTAACATGCTTTTAACATGATACCATGGAGACTTTAACATTTCCTTAAATCAATACATGAAACAATATTTTGAACAGATACACAATATTACATTAATGGAATATAGACCAAATTAAGTCCCCAGGGTTTATACTTCAATTTATTGCAGTAGCCATCTCTCTCTCATTCTCTCTCTCTCTC
>NW_006438113.1:5065649-5068668 GCF_000325575.1 Pteropus alecto
CTCTCTCTCTCTCTCTCTCTCTCACACACACACACACACACACACACACACACAATCCAGTTTTTGGGTACTTGTCTAATTATTGGTTGTAAAAAATTCCTAACATAAGTCAAAAGGCAATACCATTTTTTCATAATTGAGTTTTAGGACATATTGCCTAATTCTTATAAACAAAAGTGTTGTAATTTGCATTCCAATTGGCAGCATATATTTCTGTTGGCTGATTCACATATAAGTAATCATTGGATATTTGTTTATTAATCTGGTAGGAAAAACTGTTATTTTAATTCTCATTTCTTCAATTAGTATTGAAATTTTAAAAATATTTCTATGTTAATTGGCCATTTTATTTCTTTTTTATAAAATTAGTCTAAATATCATTTCTTCAAAACATGTTTATTGAAGTGTTCACATTTTCTAATTAATTTGTAAGGGTTTTCTCATATACTAGTTCACATATTTTGTAAACATTTCTCTACTTTGTTATTGTACTCATGCTTATTTCAGGCATAAACATTCTTTAATCTTCTTGTAGCAAAAATAAATCTTTTACATTTTATGTTTTTCTCTAGGAGTTATACTTAGAAGACTATATCAAAAGAAATTAGAAAAAAATATCCACAGTTATTTCTCTCCTAACTTTTTTAGTGTCATATTTTATATTTAAAACATATTTTATTTTCAATTATTATTGCGACTGTTATAAAGACTTTTTCAGGTTTTGTTAATGTAAACAAAATTTATAATTAATAATGTGTTATTTCAAGTCATTTGATATTTGGATTGAGAATATATTAAAATTATAAAATTTGATGGAGATATATTTCCATGATGTTGATTATTTATACTCAGGAACATGTTCTTTCTCTTTAGGTTTCCATTCTTAAAATATATTTTGGCTGATTGGATTAAACATGGCGGCATGAGAGAAGTCCCTGGATCTCTCCTCTTGAAACAACAATAAGCTGAACACCTAAAACTCAACAAAAACACCCAAACTGCACACCAGCATGTCTGAGCATGGGATCTGAGCATAAGAGCTACCACAGGTCAGAACCGCAGGTGTCAGGCAGTGGAGTAGGAGAAACAAAGAAGCTGCCTCTCACAGCCAGAGCTCCCTGTAGCGGGAGGGGAAGCGGAGAAGGAGTGGCGAGTTCCCTGAATAGCCCTGCCTGAGAGTGCTGTGAGCTCCATGTGGCTGGCAGCAGTGCCCAATCATCAGGGCAGAAGGCAGAGAAACAGGGATGGCAGAAAAGAGGAGACAACAGAGAAACAACAGTTGATTTTTACCAGCTGTGGTTGCAAAACTGAGGCTGAGCCATAGCTTCCAACCACCAACCCAGAGGGCTCCTACCCCCATATCCTCTGAGACAGAACGCCATGGAGCCCCAGGGGATTCTGAGCAAACACTACCAAAACTGTCACTAATACTGACAGAAACTGACACTGAGGGTAGCAAGCATGATTAAACATCTATAACGAAAAAAAAGACAATATTAACACTTTATATAAAGCAGAGATCCAAGAGGCTTAAATGCCACATACTGGAAACCAAAATAAAACACCTTATTTGCAAAAGGTTAGTGACCATGATATAATAAATCTTCTTTCTGGAAAAATGAAGCAGAACACACTTCCATTAATGCCCAGGTGGAGATATAGTCCATTAAACACCATGAACAACCAAGGTGACAAGACATCTCAGAAAGAAGGAGAAAAATCTCCAAAAAATAAGCTTACAGACATAGCAATATGCAACTTAAATGACAGAGAATTCAGGATGGTACTTCTGAAAAACTCAACAAGATCAAAACGAGTCATATCAAAAATTTCAAGAATTGAAAAAACAACTAGATCAGCAGAATGAGTTCTTTAGCAAGGAGATTGAAACCCTTGAAAAGAACCGAATAGACCTTCTGGAGATAAAGAACAGACTGCAAGAGTTGAAAAATGAAATAACAAGCTTGGGAAATAGAGTTGACCAAATGGAGGAAAGGATCAGTGATAACGAAGACAGAAATCTAGAAATAAATGAGAAGGAAGAAGAGAGAAACGGAAGAATGAAAACTAATGAAAGAGAAATACAAGTACTAGCTGATACAATCAGGAGAGGAAACATAAGAATAATGGGCATTCTCAAAGGGGAAGAAAAGGAGCAGGGATTAGAAAGCATTTTCAGACAAATAGTTGATAAGAATTTCCCAAATATAAGGAATTCAAGAAATCAATAAAACAACCAATTATCTCAACCCAAAAAGGCTTTAACCAAGACATATCATATTAAAATTATTAAAAATCAATGACAGAGACAGAATTCTCAGGGCATCCAGGGAAAAGAAGATGGTAACCTATAAAGGAAAACCCATTAGATTATTCTTGGACTTCTCAGCACAAACCATACAAGCCAGAAAAAAATATTCAAATATTCAAACTATTAAATGAAAGAAACTACCAGCCAAGAATGATGTATCCAGCTAAGCTCTCCTTTAGATATGAAGGAGAAATTAAGACCTATCGAGCCATACAAAAGTTGAGGGAATTTTCCACTATGAAGCCTGCACTACATGAAATACTGAAAGAAGTCAGCTCACCTAAAACAAAATGACAAAAGAAAAAAACATAAATAGGAGTAAGGTGACTAGCAGGCTGAAAAAGCAAAGGAGTGAAACTCTTACTACAAACAGGGCATTATAAGCTTAAATAATAAGAAGAGAATTGATATAGCAAGATAGTAATAAACGTTCAGCATACATAAGGACAAAATAAGACAACAATGACTGAAAAGGGGAGGATTCAAAGATCTAAATTCTCAAAGGGGAATGTAGATAAGGCACACACAGAAGAAAAGAGACAACTGTATATATATAACTATCCTCTACATATTCATAATGGTAACCACATGCCAGAGATTCAGAATGGAAGTATATAACATAAAACAAGAAGAACCAGAGGGCAAAACCCACAAAAGCCAACCAAAATAAAGACAACAGAAACACAAGGACAAGGGAGGAATGGAAAC
>NW_006438113.1:5071979-5078214 GCF_000325575.1 Pteropus alecto
AATGGGCAGAGGACCTGAACAGATACTTCTCCCTAGATGACATACAAATGGCCAACAAATATATGAAAAGATGCTCAACATCGCTAGCTATTAGGGAAATGCAAATCAAAACTACAATGAGATACCATCTCACACCTGTTTGAATGGCTATAATCAAAAGGACAAGTAAAAACAAATGTTGGAGAGGATGTGGAGAAATAGGGACCCTCATACACTGCTGGTAGGACCGCCAATTAGTCCAGCCACTATTGAAAATAGTATGGAGTTTCCTCCAAAAACTGAGAATTGATCTACCATATGATCTAGCAATCCCTCTACTGGATATTTACCCCCAAAACTTCAAAACCCATATCCAAAAAAGATATATGCACTCCGATGTTCATAGCAGCATTATTCACGGTGGCCAGGAAATGGAAGCAACTGAAGTGTCCTATGATATATGATTGGCTAAAGAAGCTCTAGTACATATATACAATGGAATATTACTCAGCTATAAGAAGAGATGATATACTGCCATTTGCGACAACGTAGATGGATCTTGAGATAATCATGGTAAGTGAAATAAGCCAAATGGAAATGTTGAAAATCACATGATATCACTTATATGTGGGATATAAATCTAAAAGCAACAAATGAACAGGACAAACAAACAGAGACTCATGGACATTGACAACGGACTAGTGGTTACCAGAAGTGGGGAGAGAGGGAAAAAGTAAAAAAATAAAATGTTAAAAAAAATTATATATATATAGTATGAAAAAAAAAACTGGCTTTTAAAATATATATTTTGTAGTTGTTTTTAATATTCTTTATCTACATATACACTTATTTTTTTACAAGCATGAAAATATGTATTTTTTAGCTACATATGTATCTATTATTCTAATTTGCTATTGTAATTTGCTATATTCTCATTATAATTAAAATTAATTTTTTAAAGCATCAACTTTTAATTTTTGCTTTTTTTCTTTACTTACTACATTATTCAATTTTAGGAAAGTAGAAAGGATATCATATATATATATTTTTTCAAATATATATATATATTTTACCACTTTGTGTAGGCTTCAAACACAATTGTCTTTATAGGACAAATACAACAAATCAACTTAGTATATAAAGTCAAAAAATCCTAAAATTTTATTTTATTATCTTCTTTCCTGCATAATAATATTGGTAATTAAGTGATGTGTGATAAACAAAAATAAGTTATTTTTATGCATACAGATCTCATTTTGAATCACCAGTATGATACTTATTGTGTGAAGTTAGACAAATAGTTTAATATCTATGTATTAGGTTTAGAATAATATTTAATACAAAATAAATGTAAGGATTAGGTAAAATAGTAGTTTTGAATATAATATTTGATTCCTAGAAGACACTTACCAAATTTTACATTGAGTTTTACTTGCGAAGGATTTCACTCAACATTTAATTGACACGAAAATTATTATTTTTAAAAACTTTTAGCTTCTCATTTCTATTTTTTGACATATCAAAAACTGCACATAATTAATATTTATAACTAAATGAGTTTGGATATTAATATACACCTATGAAATCATCACCACAATTGATGTCATGAAAGTATCTATTACCTCCAAGTTTCCAAGTCTCTTACTATTCTTTTATTTATTTTTATTATTATTTTGTGATAAGAACACTTAACATACGATCTACTCTCTTAAATTTTTAAGTATAGAATATAATATTGTTAACTATTGGCACTACGCTTACAGTAGATCTCTTAGACTTATTCATCTTATGTAACTGAAACTCCCCATTTGCCCTGCCTAACAGCCCCTGGCAACCTTCATTACACTCTCTCTTCTATGAATTTAACTATTTAAAGTCCTCATAAAAGCGGTTTCATGTAATATTTGCTCTTTGGTGATTGACTTATTTCAATTGGTATAATTTCCTCCAGGTTCATCCACGTTGGTTGTAAACGCCAGGATTTTCTTCTTTGTTTAAAGCTGAATTATATTCCATGATATGTGTATGCAACATTTTCTTCATCCATTCATACTTAAGGGACATTTAGGATGCTTCTGTATCTTCTTGGCTATTGTGAATAATGCTGTAATAACATGGGAGTACCGATATCTCTTCAAGATCCTGATTTCAATTCCTTTGGCAATATACTCAGAAATGAGATTGCTGGATCAAATGGTAGTTCAATTTTTAATTTTTTAAGGTATGTTCATATTGTTTTCCATAGTGGTTATAACAATTTACATTCCCACCAACAGGGTACAGTGGGGTTCCCCAACTTGGGTACTGGTCCACGGCTTAATAGGAACCAGGCTGCACTGCAGGAGGTGAGCCGCTGGCCTGCAAGTGAAGCTTCGTCTGTATTTGCAGCCGTTCCCCAGTGCTAGCATCACTGCCTCAGCTCCATTTCAGATCATCAGGCTTTAGATTTTCATAGGAGCACCGGTGCCTGGTGCCAAAATGTTGGGGACCACTGGTGTACAAGATACTCTTTTGTCTGCATTCTCACTAACATTATCTCTCTCTCTCTCTTTTTTTTTTTTTAATAAAAGCTACACTAACAGGAGTGAAATGATATCTCATTGTGGTTTTGATTTGCATTTCTCTGATGATTAGTGGCATTGAAAACCTTTTGATATACCTGTTGACCATTTATATATCTTCTTTGGAGAAATATCTACTTAATTCCTCTGCCCATTTTTAATTAGTTATTTATTTTTTTGCTCCTGAGTTGTAGGAGTTCTTTATATTTTGAATATTAGCCCTTTATCAGATATATAGTTTGCAAATATTTCCTCCTATTTTGTAGATTGCCTTTTCATTTTATTGATTATTTCTTTTGCTGTGCACAATCTTTTTAGTTTGACGTAATCCCACTTGTATATTTGTGCTTCTGTGGCTTATGCTTTTGGTGTCATATCCAAGAAGTCATTACCAAGACCAGTGTCAGGAAGTGCTCTGTCAGTTTGTCAATCTGTCAGTCTGTCTGTCTGTCTGTCTGTCTCTGTCTCTGTCTCTGTCTCTCTCTCTCTCTCTCTCTTTCAATTTCATTCTTTTGTAAGTGGTTATTCAGATTTTCCAACATCATTTATTGAAGACACTATCTTTCCTCCGTTGTGTATTCTTAGTACCTCCCACTTTGTTATTCTAACTCAAAATTGTTTTAGTTATTTGGATAATTTACGGTTTAATACAACTTTTAGGATATTTTTTATTTTTATAAAAATTCCATTGGGATTTTGATAGGAATTACAGTGTATCTGTGGGTCATTTGGGGTACTATGGAATTTGAACAATATAAAGTCTTCTAATCCATGAACACAAGATATCATTCCATCTATTTGTGCCTGCTTTAATTTCTCTCATTTGTATTTTATAGTGGGCAGTGTACAAGTCTTTCACCTCCTTGGTTAAGCTTATTTTTAAGTAGTTTATTTTTTTAATGCTATTGTAAGTGGAATTGCTTTCTTAATTTTCTTTTCAGATAATTTGTTGAAACATAAAAACACAACTGATGTTTGTACATTGAATTTGTGTCTTGCGACTTTGCTAAATTTCTTTATTAGTTCTAAATAGTTTTTTTGTGGACTCTTTAAGATTGATAAAAGATTATGTTCAGCAGAGGTAATTCTACGTCTTCCAATTTGTATACCTATTTATTTTTCTTGCCTAATTGCTCTGGCTAGGACTTCCAGAACTATGCTAAACGAAAGTGGCAATAATGACCATCCTTGCTTTACTCCACATCTTAGAGGAAACACTTTCCATTTTCACCACTGAATATTTTGTTAGCTGTAGATTTTTCATACACAGTTTAATGTTAAGGTATGTTCTTTTTATATTGTATTTGTTGGAAGTTTATTAAAAAGTGCTAAATTTTGTCAGATATTTTCTTTATATCTATTGAGATGATGATGGGATTTTTATACTTCATTCTGTTAATGTGGTGCATTGCATTGATTGTTTTGTGTATGCTGAACCATCCCTGCATCTCAGAGTTATATCTCATTTGGAGTAAGAAGTAATACTGTATGATCTTTTCAATGTGCTACTGAATTTAGTTTGCTAATATTTTTTGAGGAATTTACATCCATGTTCATCAGGTATATTGTCTTGTAGTTTCTTGTGGTGTCTTTTTGCGGCTTTGGTATCAGGGTTAAACTGGCTCTATAAAGAGTTTGGAAATGCTGCCTTTTCTATTTGGGAGGGGAGTTTAAAAAAGATTGTTATTAATTTTTCTTGAAATCTTCGGTAAAATTCACCTTGAAGCTATCTGGTCTTGGGCTTTTTTGTGTTGGAAGGTTTTCGATTATTTATTTAATCTCATTTTCTGTCATTGGTCTGTTTAGGCTTTATGATTTTTCTTGATTCAACTTTGGTAGGCTGTTCCTTTCTAGGAATTTATCTATTTCTTCTAGATTTTCTAAAATATTGATATATAATTATTTGTAATAGTTTTTTATTTCTGTGGCATCATTTTCTTCTCTATATAATTTTATTTATATGAATTTTCACTTTTTTTCTTAGTCTAAGGGTTTTTCAATCTTGTTTATGTGTTCAAGAATATATGTTAAATTTATTGATTTTCCTGTTTTATTATTCTGTTTTATTTATTATATGCTCAAATACTCATTATTTTCTTCCCTCTGCTAAGTTTGAGTTTGGTTTGTTATTATTTTCTCAGTGCCTTGAGATGTAATGTTAAGTTTTTAAATTATAGATATTTCTTTTATCTTAACATAGGTGTTTATCACTATAAAATTCCCTTTTAGAACTGCTTTTGCTATATACCATCAATTTTTATATGTTGTATCTTGTTTTCATTTGTCTCATGATATTATCTCATTTTCCTTCTGATTTTTCTTGGACTCAATGGTTGTTCAAGAGTGCATTTTTTAATTTTCATGTATTTGTTAATTTTCTAGTTTCATTTAATTATAGTCAGAAAAGATACTTGAAACTATTATAATTTTCTTAAATTTGTTATTATTTTTTTTTTAATAGCATGTGATCTGTCCCAGAGAATGTTCCATGTGCACTTGAGAAGAAAGTGTATTCTGCTATTGGGTAGAATGTTCTGTATATGTTTGCTAGGTTCTTTTGCCCTACATTGTATTTCAAGTCTGCTATTTTTTTCCTTATTGATTTTCTGTATGAATTGACTTTCTGTCTATTATTGAAAGAGAGGTATTGAAGTCTCCAACTATTATTGTATTTCTGTATTCAGCTCTGTCAATGTTTGCTCTATATATTTAGGTGATCTGATGTTGGATGTATAAATATTTATAATTGTTATATATTCTTGTTTAATTGACCCTTTTATTATTATTCAGTAACCTTGTCTCTTATGGCAGTTTTTGGCTGAAAGTCTATTTCGTCTGATGTAAGTATAACCACTCCTGGTTATAATTGTAAGTATAGCATTCCCTTTTGATTACTATTTGGATGAGTTATCTTTACCTTTCTGATTTGTGTCCTTAAATCTAAAATCAGTCTTTTATAGACAAGTATAGGTGGATCTTTTTAAAATCCATTCCACCATTCTATGTCTTTTGATTGGAGTTAATCGATTTACATATATAGTAATTATTTATAGGTAATGAGTTACTATTGCATTTAAAAATTTTGTCTCTTTTGTAGTTCTTTTTTTTCTCTGTTCCTCTCTTGCTTTTTTCTTTTGTAATTTAATGATTGTTTATAGTCATATATTTTTATTCTTTTCTCTATCTTTTTTGTATTTTTATGTTTTTCTTTGTGGTTACCATGAAGCTTGCATATAACCTCTTAATTGTTCCAAAAGTCTATTTTGGACTATAACTTCAATCATGTACAAAATTATACTTTTATACTCCCTCCCTTTCACATTATTTTATTTATGTAAAAATTTATTTATTTTTATATTATGTATCCATTAACCGTTTTTATGGTGATAGTTATTCTTAATACTTTTTTAATAGGATTTAAAGTGATTTATGTACCACTCAGATGGTATAACGTTATTTTGTATCTGATATCATATTTTCCTTTACCTGTGAAATTTACACTTTCATATGCTTTTGTATTTCTCTTTAGTGTCTTTAAATTTAAACTTGAACAAGTCCCTTTAGCACTTCTTGTAAGTTAGTTTCAGTTTTTGTTTGGGAAAGTCTATACCGCTTCTTCATTTTTATAGGTCAATTTTATAGGGTATACTAATCTTGGTTGCCATTTTTTTCCCTAGTACATTGTCTCTCATCTC
>NW_006438113.1:5079041-5126442 GCF_000325575.1 Pteropus alecto
ACCTTTTCCTGCCTGCAAAGTTTCTGCTGAGAAATCCATCAATAGTCTTATGGGGTTCTGTTGTATATGAAAAAACACTTCTCTCTTGCTGCTTTCAAATTTTTCTTTGTCAATGGCCTTTAGCAATTTGATTATATTGTGTCTTCGTGAGACCTCTTCAGGTTCTATATATCTGTGAACTTTTAAACTTTATGAATTTTAATGTTCATTTCCCTCCTCAAATTTGGGGATTTTTTAGCCATTATTTATTTGAATAAGCTTTCTACCCCTTTGTTTTCCTCTTCTCCATTTAGGACTTCCATAACTTGTAAGTTGGTTTATTTGATAGTGTTCCATAAATCACATAGGCTTCCTTCACACTTTTTTCCCTCTTCAGTCTTTTTGTTCCTCTGGCTGGGTTTTCAAATGTACTATCTATGAACTCACTGATTATTTCTTCTGCTTAATCAAATCTGCTATAGAAGCTATCTTTTGAATTTTTTCACTTCAGTCATTGTGTTCTTTATTTCCAAAATTTCTTTATGGGTTATTTTTTTATGGTTTCTACCTCTTTGTTGAATTTATTGCTCTGTTCATGTATTGTTTTCCTAAATTTGCTTAGTTACCTATCTGTGTTATCTTATAGTTCATTGATATTTTTTAAGATGATTATATTGATTTCTTTGTCAGATAGTTTGTAGATCTTTATTTTTATAGAGTCAATTATTAGAAATTTATATATATTTTGCCTTCTCTGGTGTTATATTTTCTTACTTCTTTGTGATTTTTGTAGACTTGCATGGGTACCTGCACATTTGAAAAACTACAGGCTGACTTTGGCAAAGAAAAAGCCTTTTACCAGTCAATCTAAACAGAGATTCTGTGTGGAAACCTATTGGAGTCTATGGGCAGGCCTGGTGCCTGGGTCTTCTGGGTGGGCCTAGAGCCTCTATCTTCTGGGGAGTCCTGGAGCCAATGTGTGCAGAGACCAGCTTAATGGTGGCATATACTAGTGTAACCCCAGAGGCTGGATCTATGAGGGCATGCCTCTACCTGAGGACCACTGCAGTAAGCTAGAATACACTGAGATGGATCTGATACTGAGGTCCATAGTGAAATTAGACACTTATTTCACCCTTTTCCTCCACAAAAGATCTCCTGAGAAGAAAGAATCCCTCAGTGATGCACCACACAGGCTTGGAGGAAATGTGATGTGAGTAAAGTGAAACTGTCTTTCTTACCCTCTTTAGTACATCTTTTCTTATTTCTGTCCTCTTCCTGGGTTTTATGTCTTACCTGGATTCCTGAGGTTCCATGAAGGTACTGTGGTCTGTGAATTGATGTCACATTGGTGTTTCTATGTGGGAATAAATGCTGGATCCTCCAATGCTACTGTCTTGATGATGTCACTTTCACTGAAATTATCAAGCACCTATTGAATGCCAATCATAGGTAAAGCAAGTTACTCCATTAATTAATTTCAGCTTAAATATTAAAGGTGGCATGGGTAGAGAGGAGGACAAAAGGTCATAAGTATGCTAATTAATTCATTAATCAATATGGTAGCTCATGAACTCAAAGGTACTGAGAAACATTATAAAAATAAATGCACAATATATTAAGATTGCCAAGAATGTTGGTGACTTTAGCTAGAGTAGGAAAAAACTCTTTCAGTGAGGTTAACTTTTACCACGTTCTGTAAGAGAAATGTTATGAAAAGACTGAGCAACGACAGCCCAAATGAAAGGATGATCTGGTACAAAGACAATTAAGACTCTTTAAATAATAGAAATAAGAAAAACTTGACTGAAACAAAGTGAGCTGATAGAAAATTTAGAAAAAGTTCTATTGAAAATCTAATTATAACAATAATAAATAACGAGATACTAATGCAGAAGAACACAAAACATAAAAAAGAAATAAAAGGGAAGATATAATAGAAGAGAATATTCTTTGGAAAAATGGAAGAGTTTACTCTGTAATTCAAGAATGTTATTTATTATGGAAAATAAAAACAGAATTTTGAATTATGAACAAGAAAAATACATTCTGGTTAAGTTATTAAAGTGTAAGTATTAAAGTAATAAGCAAATAATGAGGGGGGAAAAAAACAGTCATTTACCAAGAGAAAAAGTCAAATCCAAATCAAAGTTCTCCACAAATATTCATTCCCAGCGATAACTGTAAAATTGCACAATATCCATAAAAGTAAAGAAGAGTGATTCAAGGTAATCATTTCCAACAAAGTTGCCTTATGCATACACACTAGCAATCGACTCGTGTTCTCAAGCATTTAAAAAATCAGAGGTAATCCATACATACATGACTCCTTCTGGATTAAAAAGTACTTTATAAGGAAATCCAAGAAAATTAGGATCGAAGAAGTTGTTTTTGTTCCTCTTAACTGGAGTAAAGCTAAAGTTAATATACTTTCTCAAAGTTATCTTTGTCTTTTTTATCTATTCTTCTGTATAGAGATAGTCCTGAAATAATATTCTCTTAGGAATATTCATGGTTATTTCTGATCATATAAGCTGAGTTAGTAAGATGCTTTCATTTTTATATCATTTCAATGATACTAAGTATGCACTATTTTAAAATTATTAGGCCCAATTTCATTTTCTGATTTTAAATCAGACTATCAATTTATTTTTGTCTTGTTTCTGGCTATATTGCACTGATTAGGACTCCCAGAAATGTCAGCAGGCAATTTCCTCAGGTTCATTCTTCCTAGAGTCAGAATGCCAGCAATCATTTAAAGGCTATCTATGAGCAGTAAGAAGTCTTTTTAGTAATATCTCCACAAATCCATCAGAATTATTGATGTGCTGATGTGTCCCAGGGAATCTCATTGCTTTCCAGTGATAGCAAGGACTCTGGATGTGTCAATCAGATCATATTATTATAACTATTTTCCACGCCATCATAGCTGAGTAAAGGTTGTAGCTTTACCATAATAAACTTGTTATAATTAGTTCTATTAACAGAATTTTGTGAAGAAGAGTATGTTGTTAACTGTAATTAATTTTTGTGTGGATTCCAAGGCATGTCTTCTCAATTCTGCCTGGCATTTCTTTCTTTGAATATTTACTAGTTTCATATCTTTAGAGTCAAGGAATAAATTATGTAAGTTTCAGCTGTGTGGATGAGTGATGTAATTCACAATTTGGATTTGTACAGTGTGTCTTGGGCAAAGAACATGGAGTATTTGTCACATATGTTTTGCAAAGCCCCAATTCAATAATTTAGACACATGGTAGAATGAGAAAGCATATGGGACATCTTACATTTCAGAGTTCTTCATTTTGAATCCTAGGTCTTTCACTTACTTTGTAATCTTGAACAAGTTAACTCAATGTTTCTGAAATCAGTCCTAACATTTTGAAAAATGTGAATAGAGTAAATAAAGATGCACTGCTCTGATAGTTTCTTTTATACACCAATTTTTGTTTAAATTTTGCTTTTGCTTTTAAACGACTACATTCTAGTTTCATTAATAATGTCATAAGTACTTTAAAGGTAGAAGTATGTAATAGTGCTTCTTTGTGTTGACTTTTAATGTCTACCTAGAAACTGTCATTTTTGTTATTAAAAAATGAATAAGTTAAGAGACTGAACAGTTTTAAGGCATAATCCCACCATAATCTATTTTTTAAAATAAAAACACAATGATTTTTTAAGAAATAGATAATTTTCTGATGATCAGTACATAAAAATATATCATCAGCATAGTGTACTATTTTAAGCCACTAAAATACACTATCGTTTTAATAAAATAAATATTCCCTGTCTACCTACATATAAAAGTGCTAGGATTACTGATTGCAAAATGCCAAAATAACTACAGTACTCACTAAAACTATCTAGAGATACAAGGATGAGTATGGGAGCTCATATTATAAACAAGGACAAAATGCTGGGTAAAAAAGGAGAAAGCATATTTATAAACTCTTTGGTCTGGACTAAACATAGCAGCTGTAGCAGAGGCTGAAAGACCATACCACAATCAGGAATTCTGACCTTTCCCTTTTCCTCAGTTTTCCTCTTGAGCTCCATATTGGTGACTGGACAGAGGCAGCAGTATTTAATCTGTAATCCCAAATGTTACAGAACATAGAACAGCTAACCCAAAGAGTGATTTTTCCCAAGTCTGGATCTTCAAGTTCCAAGCTAAAGGCAACCTGCTCTGCACTGGGGGTTGCTTGTTCAATCAGGGAGTATCCTCTGATGCAACAGTTTACACTGCACCTGAAAGCACCCCAGAGTTTACTCATAGCAATATGCACACACCCTTTAATCCTGGAACAGAACTTCACTGAAACACTTTGCAGAGTATCTGTCCTTAAACACAGGCAACTGAATACCAGCGGTATTTTGGTCCTTTGGTGATCTTAGAATATCTTTAACAGGAAAACTATATAATCAACATTTTAAATAAAATAATCTATATTTCAGCTTTGTGAAAAATCCTCATAATATTGAGTAAAACTATGGAGACTGAGATAGAAGATGAGAAAATCTGAAGTTCTGTCTCACACAAGCTTCAAAATCCTAAAATTCTCACACTATAAGATGACAAACACCAGGCTCTATGAAAAGAATAGTATAGTCAATGCAGGGAGTAAATCAAACAAAAATGGATTCGCGTATTAAACCCTTTGAGGATGACTCATGGCTCCAGCAACAAAATGTTCTATATCACACCAACCAACATGATAAAGTGGAAGGATCATTAGGCTTAAATAACAGGTTACCGAAGTTCTGGTAGCAACAGCTCTACTTATAACTGGCAATCTATCTTTGGTTCTAATTTCACAGTCTTCAATTTCTTTATTTTTTAAATGAAGGAATTGGATTAGATTTTTCAACTAGGCAAAGTTATGATGTTTAGGGTCTGGGGTCAAGAACAATTTTTGTTCAATGTAAATTTCCTTTATAGCCAATTAAAATGTCTTCAACTTCTATTATTACTTTTTAATAATTAAAAATTAGACAATATATTAATGAACTTCTCGTTAGAACTGAAGACATTTAGATCAGTTATGTAAAATGGTGGTTTTTCTAAAAGAATGTTAAGGCAGCTAAAAGAATTGTACAGAAAAGACTGCATGGCAAGCATAAAGTTAAGTCATTTTTGCGTTTACTTAGGCCCAAAACTTGGTAACCTCTTTGACTTCTCTCTCTCTTTTTTTTTCATATGCAAAACATCGGAATATCTTGTGGGCTATACCTTCACAATACATCCAGGCTCCAAACACTTCTGACTGCTCTCACTATTCTACCTCAGTCCATGCCCCATCATCTCTTGAACGGATTATTATTATTGCTGAGTTTCCCACTTATACCTTTGCTCCCCCAAGAGTCCAATATCAACACAGCAGAGTTTCCTTTTAAAACAAAAGGTATTACTTCTCTGAACAAACCCTCCCCCCCCCAGTAATTTCCAATTTTAATCTGAGTCAAAGCTAAAATCTTTACATTGACCTAATAGCTCCTTATTATGAACCCTATTCTTCTACATCTCTGACCTCAATTCCTACCATTCCCTCTTTAATGCGCTCTGCTCCAGCCACTCTGAACTCTGGTTCTTGAACACTCTAAGCATTCTTTAACCTCTAGAAATTTCCACTTGATGTTTTCCTTGCTTGGGCCATTCTTCTAGACATTGTTGTGATTTGTCACTTATGTACTTTAAGTAAGGTTCTCTGTGTTCAGATGTCATTTTATGGACAAGTGGCCAAGAAGGAATGGGATGCTTTCGATAACTACCTCATAAAATATATCAACTTTCTATTATCTCTGTCAATATCTACCCTTGTTACCATTTTATCTTTTTCTTTATAGCATATGTTATCATCATATATTATTTTCACAATATATTTTGTTTATCTTTTCTCTCTTTTCTGTTGGTTATGACAGGTGTATTTCTAGTGCTTATACAGTGTCTAGCTTGGAGTAGGTAGGTGCTCAATAATATCTACTGAATGAATGAACCCAGTTTACTACTTTCATTCCTCTGCATCAGTCTATCAAAACAAGAAGCACAATCAAAACTCCAGTCAGCTAGCCAGAGTTCTCTTTTTTCTATGCCCCTTCTTACCCTGAGAGTCCTCAAGAAAAAGCCACTCTCATACCAACACCACAGCCTCCAGGAATGTCTTTCAGGATATAGCAGAATTCTTAGAGTTTATATTGATTACTGATTTATTATTGTAAACCATACTGTCAGCTAACTCTGGTAAGTTCTTTATTCCATTATTTATGTCCAGTGAAAACTTCTATATTCTTCACCCCAACCAAACCTTCCACTAATTTACTGTTCCCAGAACCCTTCTGCTAGCATTTCTCTTTTATGATGAACACACTATTCTATATTCTCAGTCTACTCACTGATTGGTCCCTTTATCACCTCATTGTTTCCCCTGAAGACACCATTTCTCTTCAGTCCCCTCAAATGTGTCTTGTGCATTTTTCATACCTTATAAGATTAAGGAATTTTATCTTTTCTTTCTTTGTCCTCTTGCCTGACATTACCACAAGAAAATCATATTTCTTATCACATGTCCGATTTAAAAAGTCACACCATTTTATTTGTTATATTAAATCATTATTGTATTTCTTTCCATCAGAGTTCTATCAAAAAGTGTATATCTCATTCATTTTTGTTTAATTGTATTATTTCTCCCTAGATGTATATAGCACATTGTAAGATTTAATAATTAATTGTTTAACGAAATAATGACCTTTTATAAAACCATCTTTGTATTATTCTAAAGTTAATATTGTGAAACTACATTATAATATTGCGATATTATGATTTATAAGAAATACAAATTTGGTCATTCAGATGACCAAAGTATATTTCTCATATATATTTGATCTTCATCCATGTTTCCTGGCTCATGGCTCCCAAAACCTTTGGCATTTCCTGAGCTGTAAGAGCAATGGGAGCATCTTTTGTTACAATATTTGGTTTCTTTGCCTCAATTCCTGAAATCATTTCATAGTCATTAAGGTGAAATGATGTCTTATTATTGATAGCAAGCACTTTTCCACCATAATTGGGTTTATCTTAATGAGGTGACTTTTGGAAAGCACTTAAGAATGGGGGTTGGTTGCCAGGGAAACAAACCATGAATAGAGGATTGGAATTTTTGGTCTCACCTCAGAAGGGGAAAAAGGCTGGAGGGTGAATAAATCCCCAAAGGTCAATGAGTTAATCAATTATGCTTACATAACAAAGCCTCAATTAAAACCCTAAATGACAGAGTGTGGAGAGCTTTCAGGTTGGAAATGTGGAGATTTGGGGAGAGTGGTGAATTTGAAGAGAACAGGAAAGCTCCATGTCCCTTCCCCATACCTTGCCCTATGCATCTTTTTCATCTTACTGTTCCTGAGTTATATCCTTTTACAATAAACTAGTAATATAAGTAAAATATGTCTGTGTTGTGTGAGCCACTCTAGAAAATTAATTGAGCCAAAACAAGGGGGTCATTGGAAGTGCAGGTGACAATTTGGGCTTGTGACTGGCTTCTGAAGTTGGGCAAACAGGTGGGGGAGTCTTGTAAAACTGAGCCCTTAACTTGAGGAATCTGTTGCTATATCTGAGTAGATGGTGTCAAATTGAGTTAAAATGTAGAACACCCAGCTGATATGTGAGAATCGCTTGGCAATGTGGAGAAATTCCTCTCCACACCCTGGAATTGCTGACCAGAATCTTTACCCTTTAACTGGCTTTATATTGTAATGTATCAAATTTGTGTCCTGGCTCCCTGTTGTACCAGAGTAAGTAAGGCAGGAGTTAAGGAGGACCCAGGGTAGCTCCAAAAGTCCAACTGTGAGATCTGGTTTACATCCCAAAACCACATTGTTATGTGATTAGCCCCGAACAAAGACAACTACTGCCAACTTTCCCTTTCTACGTAAGACCTCCATGCTGCCCATCGGTAGTCCCCTAGTACCCTGGAGTAACCTCTTGTTCATTATAAGCTTATAATATCATTAGCATTGCGGTTTTTGCCACCCTCCCGCCCCCACCTCCCGCACGTGGTGTTTGCTTAGGTACTTAAGGTGCAAGATACAAGTTAGAGACAAATGGAAAACCCAAATAAGGAGAGAGTGTCAAGAGGCAGTCCTCAGAATGAAGAGGTGGTTTTCGGAAAGAACTCAGAGCTCCAACCAAAATAAATCTAAAAATCTAAGACTCTCCAGATCATTTTTGGGCTCCCTTGCCTTCCCGTAACCTTGCTGAATAAATCTTTTGTTTTCGCTTGCATTCTATCTGTCAAATTCTTTCCACGAAGACAAGGACTGAGCTCCAGGCTTACACAATGCAGCCGTTCTGCGCCGGTAACATAAGGTCAAGCTCTATCTAAAAAACCAAATCAAATATTCAAAACTTTTTAGTCTTCCTCATCCAGATTTAATTTCCTCATTTCATTCCTCATTTCAGACCTTTATTCTCACTAATTTTTAGGAGGCCACTTCCACCACCCAAACTTTCATATACACCCTGGATTTTCATCCACTGAAACATTTCTACTTCTAAAATTCTACATTTAAACAGTACCCACTGACTACAATTTTCTAGGTTTCTACAGAGCATTTTAATTATGCCAAATCCCGTATCTTCTTCCACCTCATTGATGACACCTGCTCATTGACTCCATTACATTCTCACTAATAACCATGTTATTGTGTCAATTCCTTTCCTCTACAGATTAGAACCCCTCGTCAATTATTTTGACTATTTTTATTTGCAAATACCTAAACTCCTTTGTTTCATTGTCTTTCCCTGGAATATATACAACCACCCTTCTTCCCAACCACAATGGAGCATGTAGAAACTATTGGAGACTATATTTGAAATAAGAGATGAGTACTAGTAAATACTTTTGGTCAAAATCCCCAGCTGGGCCCTCCACATCTTCTAATGTGTGTTGCTAGTTTAATTCATTCTCCCTTAATCTACAGCCGCTGCCTCTAAGTTTCACTTTTAGCTACTACTTACTTGCTTTTCAATTAGAGAGTTCAATTATCACTTGCTCCAAGACTGGATTAAATTTCTTTGCCCTATATTCTCATAGCACTTTCTCTTTTTCTTTGTATAACTTAGCACCTTATAATTACTTCTTGAGTATTTATTATAAAAATTAAATATCCATGAGTAGTGATTACTATATATATATGTTTTATAACCTCAGCCCCAATATAGCTTCTTCTATATGGTTTGTTTTCAAAAATATTTCTCTGAAATAAAGACAGTTTCCCTTTACAACAGAAACAAGAACGGACAAAAATGGCATCTCTCTTATCTCAACCTAACTCTCCTTTTAACCCTCAAAATCCATTATTCTTAACTATGTAAGTCAGGATGGTGTACTCAGAATAGCCTACATTCATCACAGGGTACTGTTATTTAACACAGGCCTTTAATGAACTAAATGTGCAAGCCATTCTTCCTATTTTAACCCATTCCTGCCTTCAGACTCAGTTCAAGACATTCTTCCTCCTAGGAAGAGGAAGAACAATATAGGAGAAATTTTACTGGCTTTGAAGTAAGATAAACTGTTTCTAAACCTATCTTTTCAACTAAATGGCTACGATCTTTAGAAATTTTTAAGTATCTTGAAACTCCACAATCCTCACTCTTACGTATAATTATAAAATCTGCCTTAAGGTACTTTTTGTGAGAGTTTTTAAACATAACATGTAATAAGATGTAGTCACAGTCTCAATATCTGTTATATTCCACTGGTGGAACAGGGATCTTTTCCTTTCCTTTTCCCACTTATTTGGTTCAAATCACAGCTGGGGGAATATCTGCCCATAGATTATGCTCTTTAATAGCTCCGCTATTCTGAGAAACAACTAATTTGATTGATTATATGCTAAATACCTTTCTGGGCTAACATTAATTAAAAGCTTATTACTTATTTATTTATTTACTTAATCATTTATGTTTATTGTGCATTAAAAGAGAAACAAACTCTCCTCTTCCTCTTTTATTTTCAGTTGCCTGACCTATGTGCACTCTGAGCAGGTCTGTGTTTCGAAGTCAGCAATGCGATATCTGTCCATGTAATAAGTAGATTTAGAAAATGCTCCATAGTCCCAAACTGAATTTAAGCAGGGCTTACAAAGCTTCTCTTAGGCTTTCAGGCCACAGTTATATGTGCCTGGTATTCTATGTGTTGATTTTTATTGGGGTATAGTTATTTTCACATGAAGCTTTATTATAAGTTTATTATTACTAATACTCAGCAAGTTTCTGTTGAAAGCTTCATTGATTTTATAGCTAATTTTGGAGTTAGAAAGATTTAGATTCAAAATCTAATTATTTTTACTCTTATTTCTGAGTTTTCTTTTTTTAGTCTTATTGAGTATCAATTATCTCATTTCATAGGAAATGAAGAACATCGCACCCACATCTATGAAGACTATGAAGATTAAATGGGAAAATGCATGTAACCATATATCCTAACATGTATCATGATCAGTCATTATTAATCGTTTAAAAAAAACTTTTCAAATTGTTATGCGCTGTGTGTTTCCCGAAAGTAGATCTGTGTATCCACTACGATATACATTCTGCATTCAGGCGTGTATCATACACTGAAGGAACTGAAAACTTCTCTCCATTTCCTGGTGCATCTAAAGGTGGATATTGCCTTCTAGTTCATGACACAACCAGAGGTTGAGCCATAATTTGAGTCCATGCTTGTTCACTTAGATAATATGCATCATTATTATTATTATTATTATTGATATTATTTTTTACTTTATTTTACTTCCCCAGCAATAACTTTAGGGAGAAAAAGAAAATGAAGAAAACCAATTAAAATCTGATAGAACCATTTCCATGGAACGTGGAGGTTTTTTTTTTTTTCTTTTTTGCTTCACACTTAACCAGTTTTATTTTAACACACGAACTATTTTGCCGAAAACAGTAAATAGAGACAAGCAGTAAAATAAAATAGAAACGTGCCTCAATGGAAGGTGGCTTAATGGAGATATGAAGATAGATTGAAAAGCTCCATTAAACATTTAATAGTAATTATAGAAGAATATAATGAAGAAAATAATGGAAAAGTAATAAAGAGATAATAGTTGAAAATTTTCAAGAATTAAAAAATGACATGCATTTTTATTTTAAACATTCTTTAAAACCAAGATTTTTTAAAAAGAGTAAATCCACATCCACCTATATTTTCAGAATAAAATAATCAAGAATAAAAGCAAACCTTAAAAACCTACCAGAAAAATAGGAGAAGTAATGACAAAGTAATTCTAATTGGCTGATAGATTCCTCATTAACAACAGTAGAAGAAACAACACAATTTATTAATATCTACCTAGCACAGAGGGAAAGTTACTGAAAATCTAAAATTGTATACACAGTTGCACTATCAGTAAAGAGAGAAAGCAAAATAAAACATTTGCAGATATATAAAGAAAAGTAATTTTATTATGGATAGACTCTCAATACAGGAATAATAAATCATAAAAAATGTGGGTTGAAGAGTAAAGAATAAGAAATTTTAAATCCTGTGAGCAATTTCTGTTCTTCATTGACAATAAATAGTAATAAATTATTTTTTATACTAAAAGGTAAAGCTACAAAACCAAATAAACAATGAGATGGGGAAATTCTCAATGCACACTTAAAATATTCTATGTCTTCTTGGTATGTTCAAAGAGAAGAATAAAATTGAAGATAGAGATTGATTTTGTAAAAAAAAAATTCTAGGTCAATTTTGTATTTAAAAATTGAAAACAAGCACATACACAAATGGAAATCGCTTTTTATACTAGAAGAGAAAAATAAAAATTAGAAGAAACTAATCTACACCTAAAACTACCACAATCAGAAAAAAAAGATGGAGAATAAAATGATGAAAATTAGAAAATACAAAATAGAATGCAAAAAAAGTCGAAATAAGTCAGTAACCAGAATAAGTGTTAGCCACATGGTTCTCACAGGTGTATGTTTTTGATACTTCAAAGAAATATACAAATAGAAAGACATGTCAGGCAAACACTAGGCAAACTACAATTAAGTGGTGTGTAGCTTCATTAAGGTTAAAAAAAAAATTAGGGCAAAAACATATGGAGATTAAAAAGAACACTACATAATAATAATGGAATTAATAAATTAAAATGATAGAAACTCATATATATAGCTAATAAAACAGTGATGTAATATACAATGCAAATTTTCGGAATTGTTGTCAAATGTAAAAAATCCACAATTACACAGCTGGAATTAGCTATAATATCTAACAAACAAAACAGGCAGACAAAAAATTAGTACAATTAAGAATGATTTAAAAATAATAATTATGTTTTCAAACAAGCTCTATTAAATAGGTGTATGTATACTTATATACATGTATATTTATACATTTATTTATGTATACATATACAAATACAAAATAGATAATTTGTATTCATTTTCATTAATGTCATGATCAAATGTAAATTCAAAAAAAATTGTCAAACTAAAATGCCACAATAGAACAAATTTCCAAGAACTAATATAAAGCTAAATACATTGGATGAATGCAATTGTACATAATTTACTCAATAATATGATAGATTTTATGTGTAGAATTAAAAATATAATAAAGGCATATAATAAAAACTGTTATTCATAATTTACTCATAATTATGAGTATCGTGCAATGTAATCTACAAATTATAGACACTTAAAGGACTGCAAATTATCACACTTGAAATTTTAAGGGCTTCATCAAAAGTAATATTTAGAAGATAGTTATTTTAAAATACATATGTTAATGAAACAATTATTTAAAAAAATAATGTAACAAACCTAAAAAGATAGAATGGGGATATAAAAATAAGTGTGAAATTAATAAAATAGAAAAAGAGATAAAGAATAGAAATGGTAAACAAAGTCGAAAGAGCTTATTCTTTGAGGATAGTCCCATTTCTCACCTCAACCCAAGAAATCAACATCCTACAAACTAATTTTTAAAAAAATCACAGATATTTTATTAGTTTGAGCTAATTTAAGGGACATAACTATAGACAAAAGTAGGTTATTAAAATGACAATAAAATAATAAAAATAAAATAATGCAATGCATTTTAAAGAGATATTATCAAAATGAACTCAGAAGAGATCAAAATTCTGAATGAATATAAAGAATTAACATTAAATTTGTAATCTGAATTATACTTTCCAAAAGGCCACTAGATGTCTTTATACACGAATTGGAGTAAATCTGTAAAGAACAAATAGTGTATACAAACTCAAAGAGTAATGAAATAAGAGTCTAATCAAAATATTCATGAGCTTAGTATAAACTGAACATTTTATTTGAAAAAAGAAAATTCAAAAAATATAAATTTATCTCACCTGTAAAATATATGCAATAGTAAAGCAAATTCAACAATGTGAAAAAATGCATATGCATAGAAAGAAGACATTTCAACATAAAAGAATTTATTGTACTAAACACCACATTGATAGATAAAAGGGTGATAATCTATAATAGCCTCTATGTCCGTCCGTCTGTCTTTCTATCTATCTATCTATCTATCTATCTATCTATCTATCTATCTATCTATCTATCATCACGTTGAATATTACCTAACATATATGTTTTATAATAACTACATGTGATTATAATTATTATATAACAGCACTTTGCGATCAATATTTTCTCTATGAAATTGCAAAAAATTCTCATAGCTAGCACAGGTAGAAACATTCTTGTTGAAGTTAAGAACTTGATAAGCTGTTTCATATCATTGTTCATATAATAAGCTAGAAAATGAGATGAGGGTTAAGGTGTTGAAGTATAAGAGAAAACAAAAAGTGTCAAAATTTACAGAAGGATATCTATGCAGCAATAATCCAAAAGTTGTAATAAACAGAACAGAGGTTGGATAAAAGATTTATAAGTAAATTGTATTTCCTTTTTCTATTAATATTTTTAAAAATATTTCAGAATATCAAAAAGAAAAAATCATATGAGCGTATTTGTACCCATTATTTGTCATAAAACTTTAATAACATACTTGCATCTCTTTGTCTTTTGATGCCTCTTACTGATCCATACCAACATTCTTTCCCAATAGAGTCAAACACTTATTTTGGAAGAAGATTATCATACCCACACTTTCAGATTCTAATATGTACATATTTTTAAACAGTGTGGAATGTTATTATTTTGAATGTTGTAAATGTCAATAAATAGAGTATTGTTACATATCGACATGTTTTTATTTTCTTAGTCTTAAGTTTAGATACACATCCATATTGTGTATTTTTACTTTAGTATATTTCATGGCTTTATGCTGTTTTACAGTAAGGGCATATTGCAATATATTTATATATTTTCACATTGAACATTATATTTGGTTTCAGAGATTTTGTGATTAAAAACATTGCTTCTATATACATTTCATATACAGATCCCATTCTACATTTGTAAGCTAGTTACTATAGAGTTTAATCATAGAGTAGAACTGGGGAGTCACAAGCTATGTGCATCTTCATTTTTAAATATGTTGCCAAATTTTTCTCCAAAATATAGATAAAAATTTATACTCAAATTTCTGAGTGAAATAATAATCCTTATCATTGGTGTTGACAGTTTTTTTTTTTTATTGTTGTTGTTTTCCGAATCCGAAGACAATATGGTATTAATTTTGCTTCCTTACCTAGTGGAAAGATTGAATATCTTTTCATATATTTATTGGTCATTTGTTTTTTTCTCCTAAGATTTACTTCTTTAATAATGTATGTGTGTTTGTACATAGAATTATCTTGTTCATCATGCATTTCAAATCCCTTCAGGTATGCAAAGCCTGGGAAGTCAAAATTAACAATTTCAACATTCCCTAGACCTGAAGGTTTCCCTTTGTCTTGAAGGCTCTGACAGTTAGATGTATTCATACTATCCTTTGATGTAGAAATGAGTCAGCTGGGGGGGTGGGAGAGGCAGTGTAGGGTGCATCATTTTGCTTATGTTGATTTTGTCAAGATGCTGAAGTTCTGAGGTCAGGAGTTAAAGGTTTTTTCCATAAATTGCTTACATACTTTTTAATGCATGCCCTCAGATGTTATCTGGTAATTATTCTGTTGATTTACCTGTCAACATCTCCAACCATTTACCCATCTACAGGTACTTTCATGTAGCTTCTCAGATGACAAAGATCAGCCGAACTCCACAATATATAGATATGTATCTATTTGAGGCCTTTTCAAGTTAGTTTGTTACATTTTTTTGCTATATTTTCTAATATTTGTTGCTAGTATACCAGAAATATTTAATATTTTAATGCTCAATATCACTGTAAAATAAATCACTATAAAATTCAGTCACATTCAAGAATAAGCATTTGTTCTCATGGTCACACATCTGTAGTTCAGTTGAGATGATTTCACTTCAGATTATATGTCTATGTGTCAGCTGGAGCCTCTCTGCTTCCTGTATGTTTATTCTGGAGCCCAGACAAAAGCAGCCACCACAGTACACTTTTTCACTGGCACTGCCCCTTATCTTTGTTCAATTTTGCAGCAAAATTCTTTAAAACAATGGTCTAGGACATGGGTTGCCAAATCTCGAAAAAACGAAGAGCACCAGTAAAGGTAATTATGCAATTACAAAGGACAGTATAAATGCATATTTTTCTCCTTTCTTCTCTTAACTGATTTTAAAAGTACTTGTATAAAATTATATGTATGCAATTGTATTACTGGGGCTCTAACATATAGAAATGTAATATATTTGCAAATAACTCAGAGGCGTGGATAGGAGCAAAGCTGTGTTAGACTAAGGAAATTAAGCCACATGGTAATTCAGACCCATAAGGACAAATAACAAGAATCATAAGAGGTAAACTAGAAGATAATATAACAAATTCTATAAATATATACTTATTCTTTTTTACTCTGAGGTTATTTAATTAACATAAGTAATATAAAGTTATAATTGTAGCAATTATTACAATGTATAGTTGGTTTTGTAGTATATATAAATGTAATAAACATAACAAAAGTAGCACACAAAGAGGAAGAGGGAATAGTGCTCTATAGCAGCGGTCCCCAAACTTTTTGGAACCAGGGACCAGTGCTCCCATGAGAACATAATGCCTGATGATCTAAAGTGGAGCTGAGGCTGTGATGCTTGTCCTGGGAAGTGGCTGCAAATACAGATGAAGGGTTGCTGGCTCATCAGCTGCTCACCTGCTGTGCAGCCTGGTTCCTAACAGATGATGGACGTACTGGTCCACGGCCCCAGGGTTGGAGACTCCTGCTCTCTAAGAGTAACATTTTTATATCTCAGTGGATTAAGTTAACATAAGTCTGTAGTTAATTCTGATATCAGATATATATGGTAAGCCCTAGAGAAAATAACTAAAAAAAAAAAGTAAAAATTTTCTTAAAGGAATTAAAATGTTATATTAAGAATATTCATTTAACACAAAAGCAAGTGGTAAAGGAAGAAGAGAGGGTCAAAAAGTCATGGTATATAGAAAACATAAGTAAAAAGGCAGAAGTAAATCTAACTTTATGAATAATAACATTAAGTGTGAGTTGATTAAGTCAACCCAGTCAAGGTGGAGGGGATAAAAAAGCATAAACCAATTCCATGCTTTCTACAAATGACACATTTTAGATTTAAAAACATAAATAGGTTAAAAGTAAAGTGATGGAAAAAGATATATAGTAGTTACCAAAAGATAGCTGGAGTGCCTATACTAATAAGATCAGACAAACTAAACTTTAAACAAATGTTTGCAGCAGCATTATTCATAATAGCAAAAAAACGGGCATGATTCAAATATTCATAAACTGATGAATGGATAAACAAAATGGTGGTATAATAAAGTATCATTTGGTCATGAAAAGAATGAAGTACTATACATCTCCAACATATAAAAACCTTGAAAACATTATGCTAAATGAAAGAAGCCGGAACAAAAGACAACATATTGTATGATTCCATTTACATGAAATACCCAGAACAGGCAAATATGTAGAGACATAAAGCTGATTAGCTGTTACAAGGGCCTGGGTCTGGGGGAGAGAAATGAGAAATGACTACTAATGGATACAGAGTATTGTTTTGAGATGATAAAATATTCCAGAATTAGATAGTGGTAATGGTTGCACAACTTCGTATATACTAAAAACCACTGAAACATACACTTGACAAAATAATTTTTAAAGACTTTAAAAATGGCATTTTACCAAAAAGAATTGTAAAATAGAGTAATGGGCAAACATAAAAGTAGGAAGAAAACAATAAATATAAAGTTATGATTCAATGAAACAGAGACAAAAAGAGATAAAATTGGAGATAATTAACAAAACAATGGCAAGAGTAATCAAGGGAAAAGAGAGATGATGCAGAAAAGAAATAAGTATAGATAAAGAAGATAGTGTTTAATAATAAAAGTGTTATGATCATCTATGTCAGTGGTAGACCCTTCAAAAGACTACCCATAATACCTGTTCATCAAGTAAATTTAAATTTAATAGTAAGGGAGAACATAACCTGGATAGAGTGTTAGTAGTGTCTCTAAGAAAAACAGGAGAGCTTTTATAGTGGTTAGATCCTAGACTAAGTGATTTTAAAGTGAGACTTACAGAATGAAAATGACTTGGAATTGGGTAGTATTATTGCCATAATGGCTTTGGATTAGTGAGGTGAGGGACTTGAAACAAGTCTCCATGAGAAAGCTGTTACTCTTGATAAATTGAATGGTTAATTGTTTCACATCTTATGTTCCAGGAGCAAAAAGCTTAATTTAATTGATCTCGGTATTGTTTATTAAGGAAATTTTAAAAATGTATGATTCATTCTAAAATTGTTTAACACAGAATAGGAAATGATCTCTGTTTTCAGCATTTTGCAACATGGGGACAGTGGATTATTTATTAAAGTTCTCAGATATAAGCTGACAAAATTAAAAGCCCATATAAAATGTAAAAATTCCTAAAAAATGTAAAGATGTCATAAAGAGTGAATTAAAAAATAAAATGTTTAATAGATCAAAATATTTGAAAAATTATAAGGTGAATAAAAGGCATACACATTAGAAAAAAGAAATAAAACTGACTCTTTGCAGATGACATTTTGTGGGATTTTAATGATTTGATGACAACAAACACTCGTAACACTATAAATGATAAAGTAAGGCCATAAGAATAAGACTTATGTACAAAAACCAATTGCATTTCTATTTTTAAAGTAGTTTTCTTAGTGGTTGACCTGGGAATGATACTTAACATTTTAACATATAGTAATCTATTTCAGATTAATACCAACTTAATTTCAAAAACTTGGCTTCTCAACTTTTTCTGTCTGACTTATTTTGCTTAGCATATGATTTCATTCATATGTGGAATATAAAACTGAAAGCAATAAACAAACATGACAAACAAACAGAGACTCACGGATACAAACTATGGATTAGTAGTTATCAGAGGAAAGAGGAGAGGGTGTAGGTGGATGGGGGTAAAAGTGTTCAAATTCAACATACTGTGGAATTGTACAATTGAAACTTATTTGCTTTTATTAATCAATGTCACGCCAATAATTTTGAGTTAAAAAAAAGAATATAGAAAAAAAGAAACCTACCAGGAAAAAAAAAAAAAAACAACTTGGCTTCTATGTGGTTGCATTGTCTCACTATTGCTTTGTGCCCCAATACACATAGTCACTCATCATAGAAGAGGAGACTTATTGGTATCGGGCACTTTAAAAAAAAAATTCCATTAAATCATTAACTTACCACTAAGCTAACTGAACAGAGACTTCAGTAGCCACAAATGGCAAAGAACACAGACTTTAGAAAATTAGTTCAGAAAAATCATTAAAAAAATAATCATCAACAGCAGCAAATAGAAACAACACCAAGCTCTGTGGAAGAGAGAGAATCTAATTTACAGAGTTGCCAAATTACATTATTAAAATGTCCAGTATTCTGTTCCTTTTTAGAATTTCTATCTCTTTAACGTTCTATATTTGATGAAACGATGTTATTGTACCTTCCTTTTATTCTTTCGACATAGTTTCCTATAGTTCCTTGAACATATAAAATAGTTGATTTGAAGTCTTATCTTGTAAGTTCAACATCTGGGCTTGGTCAAGTACAGGTTCTATTGACTGCTCTTTTTTTTTGTATCGGCCATTTCTCTTTCTTTTTTTTGATATGTCTTCCTGATAAGTGAATTTAATGCTATAAATTTTTCTCTGAGGTACCCAATTTCTTCAGTTCTTAAATATTTGAAGTTTTCAGTAGCTACATTGAGCTCGATTATTAAAATCTGCCTATGAAAAACTTAGCCATTTCTTATATCAGATCTAATGAGTTGGGTACCAATTATTAATCTACTTTCTAAAATTTTCTCTTTGTTGTGGTTTTATCTTTTAAAAGACTTAATTTTCTGCCATCTCAGTAAATTTTTACAGATTCATTTAAAACTGGTCATGAATAACTAAAATTCAATGCTTTATTTTCAGAAAATGAACAGGAAATAGAAAATAATTAATAATTATTAAAACTAGGTAGTTGATATTCAGTCATTTATAATCTAATTCTCTATTTTTTTTTTTAAGATCACTATATTTAACAATTTAAAAGGGAGTGGAGTGATGACTCAATCTGAAGTTCTTTGACATCTTTCTTTAGATATCGAGGAGTTCTGTTTCACATTAAACTGGCCTAGGAATTCATTTATTTCATTTAAATTCCATTTTATAATCTAGCCTAAAAATTTTATCATTTTACTCTGTGATTATTGTTATATATTTATCCTTTCAATCCACTTTTTTCCATTTATTTCATTAATTATTATTTATTCAGAATTAGATTTCTTGGAAAGCTATCATGCTCATAATTATAAAACCTAGATTTACTTTTTAATATTAGTAATACATTTATTTTCTTATATTCCAGTAACTCCACAATCTGTCCATGATCTACATGCAGATATACATAAACATAAATATTTCATATTCTCTTTGAGATCACAGAAGTTTAAATATTTCTCTGAAAATGCTTTTTATTTCCATGCTTTTAAAATACTATATGCCTAACATGCTTTCCCACCATCTCAGAAAACTTCAACAAGTTCTTCAAATCCAGACATTATACCACTACATATCTTAGAAAGTCTACCTTGATATTTCTCATCTCCCTTAAATTTGCTAATCATATGTATTTTTAAAATTTAACCCTTAAAGTTTACCCTCAACTAGTCATGGACCTCCTTAATCTTAATAATCCATTATATTCATTATTTATCCCTAAAACCTCAAAATAATATAACATATCAATATTTTGTAATATTTCATGGTAGCCGGCATAGTGCTGAGCTCTGGAATTAAACACTGATTGGCTGATTCTTCCATTCTTTGGATATGAATCATGCCATTGTTAATTGATGAAATTAAATATTACTTGATAGATTCTTTCACTCTTTATATAGATTGATTGGGCAATAATTCAATAGATAATAACAGAAGCAAGATACCACATGACTTAACTATCAAATAGCTGTATTAAGATAATAGGATAGGGGTACATGTCACTGAAAAGTATTCTAGGTTGTATATTTTGCAGAAAAGAAATATAAAAATAACAAAAGATCTGTGATTTTAGGAATTTAGAAATAATTATAGATGATGGGTAACAAGCTTTGATTCTAAGTCTTTCCAAAAGATTGGTGTTTAATAATGAGTACAGCAAATGAGTTCTGTGACTCTGGGTTGCCAGGTACTTTAAGACAGTTCTGAAAATACCTATTATCTTCATGTGAAGTAAACTAAGCTGCTATGCACTATGACAAACAGCTGTACGTTATTGACCTGATTGGCGATTGTTTTAGCCATTTTGTTAGAAACTGTTGCAAGAATTCATTGTATCATCTATGACATCTGTTGTTATAAGAAATAACATCTGGTTGCAAATTCACTGGTCTAACATAATTACATAAAAATGACAATTTTCTTTTTCATGTATTTAGTATTGATGAGTCATAGTGTTGGAGATTTAACACATTTTAAAATATGTATTTTAACAAATATATGAATACAAAATTATCCATACGATTTAAACTATCTGTTTAGCCTTGCTTTCTACTAGGACTTAGACTGAACAATGTTTTAAAAGGGAAATGATCTGTTTTCTCTCTGTATGGTGTAGAATCACAAAAGGAATTTCCTAAAAATATTCCAGCTATTCTCTTCCACTTTCCCATCAGCAATTTCATGTTTTCTCAAGGTCCTACCTTTCTAGTTTGTGTCATGACTTCTTTAATGGAGTTATCTACCTTAAGACTTTGAAATTTTACCTATCTGTATATATTTTTTGATTGACTGATTGATTGATGATTGATTGATTTTTATTGAGGTCCAAATGAGATGTAATATAACAGTAATTTCAGATATAAAGCATAATCATTCAATATCTGTATAAATTGTGAAATGATCACAATAAGTCTGGTTAATGTTCATCACTATACATAGTTACAACTTTTTTTCTTGTGATGAGAATTTATAAGACCTACTCTCTTAGAGACTTTCAAATATATAATGCAGTATTATTAATTATAGTCATCATGCTATACATTACATCCCAAGGACTTCATTAATTTATAACTGGAAGTTTATACCTTTTGACTCTCTCCATTCATTATTCCCACCTCCTATCTCCCACCTTTGGCAATCACTGATCAGTTCTCTGTATCTTTTTGGTTTGTTTTGTTGTTGGAGACCTTGTTTTAAATTCCACATATAAATAAGAGTATACAGTATTTGTCTTTCTCTGTCTGATGTATTTCACTTAGCATAATGCTCTCAAGGTTCACTCATGTTGTCACAAATGGCAAGATTTCATTATATATTTTTATGGCTGAATAGTGTGTGTATGTGTATATATATATACACACACACACACACATATATATATATATACACACACACATATATATTTACACATCATATCTTTTTTATCCATTTATCCATTGATAGACACTTAGGTTGTTTCCACACAGCAAATAATAATGCAATGAACATGGGAGTGCATTTATCTTTTTGAGTTAGTGTTCTTGTTTTCTTTGGATAAGTACCCAGAAGTGGAATTGCTGGATTATAAGGTAGTTTTCTTTTTAATTTTTTGAAGAACCCTATACTGTTTTCCATAGTGGCTGCACCAATTTACATTCCTACCAATACGGCACAAGGTTTCCCTTTTCTCTATAACCTGGACAATACTTATTATTTCTTGTCTTTTTGATAATAACCATTGTAACAGGTGTGAGTTGATACCACATTGTGGTTTTGATTTGCATTTTCCTGATGATTAGTTATGTTGAGCATCTTTTCATGTATGTCATATCTGTATGTCTTTGGAAAAATGTCTATTCAGATCCTCTGCTTATTTTTTAATCAGATGTTTTTTGCAGTTGAATTATATGACTCTCTGCATACATCTAATACAACTATTATGCAACTCATAGTTTTTTCTGTTTTGCCAATTTCATCTAAAATGTATCATAAATCTATCTTTTTATCTCCAACTCTCAAGTCTTATAACAAGTCTAAAACTCTGAAACTGTTTTTTTTTTTCAATAATCACACCAAGTATCAGTCCAATATCAAAACAACATGTCCTAGACAGAATCCTTCTTTTCACTTTTGGTGTCAGAGTATTTCAACTACTGGTAATAGAAAACGCTGACCAATTCTCAAACAAGTAGGAGGCTATTATCTCAAAAGATGTCCAAAATTAGGGCAGCTCCAGAGTTAGTTATTTCAGCAGCTCTTAAACAACACAGAATACCCCTGTGTTTATTAATTCACTCATGTATTCACTCGACAAATATGTACTAAGCACCTAGTATCTATTGGGTTTGCTTCAAAATACTTGTTTTACATCAATGTATAAAACAGTTGTAGATCACTGCCTTGTAGAAATTACATTTCCATTGTGGGTAGTAGATGAATAATATATAGGATATACATTTAAAAGTACATAATTTAGTATGTTAGAAGATAATAGAAGCTATAGGGGAGAAAGGAATAGGGAAAAAAGATTAAGAGCAATGAGTATGTGATTGTAAGTAGGATGAGCAACCTTAGAGAAGGTGGCATTTGAGCAAAGTCTCAAAGGAGATGAAATGGTTTGCCAGGCAGCTATCTGGGAGCAAATATTCGAGTAGAGGAAAGAGCTAGTACAAAAATCCCAAGAGAGGATTGTGCCTGACAAATTAGAAGAACTCTAAAGATGCCACAAGAAGCATCTTTAGCAAACTGTAGAGTGGAATTTAACATAGGGAGGGAATCAGGGCTTTATAGATAATTTTAAGTGCATTGGCTTTTATACAGTTTAAAATATTAAGCAATTGTCAGTTTTTAATTTGAGAAATGGCATAAAATGATTTACTTTTTAAAAAAATCACGCTGGCTGCTATATGAACAATAAACTCTAAAAGTGGCTAAAGCAAGGTTAGAAGCAATGTTGCTGTACTCCAGCAAAAACAAGAGGGGCTCACAGCAGCAGTCTGGTGATAGTCGATGGACTATTTTGAAGGTAGAGAAAACATACTTTTAAAACAGGTTTAAACATGTTTGAGAGAGAAATCAAGGATAACTGCAGAGTTTTTCATTTTTACCATTAATGACTTTGATCATTAATGATTATACTAACAATAATAGTCCTTAACGAATACCTCGATTAAATAACATACTTCATTACTCTTGTTCTTCAAAAAGTACTTTCCATCTAACCAAATAAATATTATTCTTCTTTTAGAAGAAGAAATATTGTTCTTCTTTTATAAATAGAGTTGTTAATTATTTATAAAATCTATACATTTAGAGTTTAACACATGAGTATTTGTGAGGAGAAAGAAAGATGGCTGCAGTCAGGCTCCCTCCTGACACCTTTAGCAACTTCTGAGGGGAAATGAGTCAGCATTTTCCCCTTATGTAACTATATGTCCAGTACTCATGTGCAGGTTTCTATAATTTGGCAGTGTGCCACTATTGTTTAATCTGTGTATAAAAGGCACAGCTGCCCTGCGAGGCTGTCTGTGCCCTTGCTAGAATAAAGAGCTATGTCACGGTTGCCTACGGCTCCCCTCATTTTCTTTCAACTGCCAGAGCCTCGTACACTTTACCTTGGTACCTCGAATCTGCAGCATCATAGTACCATAGATGAAAATGAAAACTATACTTGGCCAAACTGGCTACACCTTTATTTCTCATTATCAAAAGCAGGTTTGGTTGCCAAAAAACATTCATTTTAACAATTTATGTGTTCTCATTGTTCTGAATATTTAAATATAGATTTTTCTGGGAAAATCATGTCACAACAATTTTATAAAAAATATAGCAAAATCTTTTTTTTATATTTAACAGTGCTTTTTATACTTTGAATTTCCCTTTCACTTTATATTTCACGTTTATACAACATTCCAAGGATCCAGACTTTATTAAGAGTTAAGTTTTTGATATTTTCTTCTCTATCTTAATTTAATTGCAACTCTATTTCTGATTCTGCCTGTTTTTAAGATTAAATATAATAAATATTTTCAGGTTTTTCATCTAATAATTCCTCTTCACATAAAGTGATTTATAGAATTTTACATATATATATATTTAATTAATGAATTACTGCATCATTCCATATTAGTGTGCATTTTCTGGAGAGTATAACTTTAAGGGACAATTATAAATTGCCTAAGATTCTTTATTCCTGGATTCCTACCTCCAATTTATTTGCAATATCACTTGCTACCCCAATCAAAACCTTATATACCTGCTGCTGTGGCCCATCTTAAACACATATCCAGTCATAATAACACTGTGTTTGAAATACCAAAATGAATATTTATCACCACTACAACATAAGTTTTTCTTTCGAGGGGATGTCAATGATGGCTTTTTAAGTTGTTTATGTTGACTTTTTTAGCTTCATTTCATTCCATGTCTCTGACCATTCATTCTTATCTCATTATGTTCCTTCCTACTTCTGTGCCTGTTCTTGGAAACATTTCTTTTACCAAATCTGGCCTGTACCACTATCATAGCACTTTTCATACTACTCTATAGGAAACAACTATAGATATGAACCATCCATTTGAGGAGAGGGACAAGACATAGACATTTAGGATTACTAATTACTTTCAAAACCAAATTAGCATTCACTACAACTGGAAAGTTGGACACATGGTTTATTTTCTTCAATTGACAATTTTTCCGTTAATGGTTTAAGCTATTTTAATCACTACCTACACGCTCAGTGGTTGTCCTACCTTCTTTTCTTTTAAAACCTCCAGTTTTCCTAATTACTTAATACATAGTCTAATAATTAAACCGGTGCCTTAAAATCATGAAATTTTAGCTGAAATAATTCCTATTTTGTAATAAATTAACACTTGGTATAATAGATATTTTGTCAGGGAAAAAAACTCCATAGGGGACTATAAAATCAACTCCTTGGCACACTTGTGATAAATAGCACAGCTTACTTGAGGAAAAATACTTAATTTATTTCATCAAACTTTATATTATTTATCTTATGTTTTCCCTTAATTAGCTTTTTCACAGATCAAAGCTGAATTCAGACTTTTCTGATTTTTTTCCCTCTATACTGTTGCAAGAAAGGAATGAAAGAAGAGGGAGAAGAATGACAACTGTGACATCTTGATAAAGGAGATTTCAATATTGAACAAATTTGCATGTCATCATAAATGCATTAGCACTTGAGCACCTGGCTTTTTAAACAAACTCTTCAGTAAGCAGATGGTTCTGGCTGAGTGACCATTTTAAACACTTAACTGCATTTAAACTTTGACAATTTGTATGAGAAGGGCTGGTATTACTCGTTAATTTTATGGTATCTTCAAGAACAGCCAAGCTATTTACTGCAAAAAATATTTTTCCAAGATGTTAAAAATAAAATTTAAAGTATGCACGTATATTTTAATTTAAATGTCATCACTTGTTTGTTCCTTTTTTTTTTTTTTTTTGAGTGTGGTATATATGGCGCAAATTAAGAATTTAAAATAATTCATATTATGTCATCTCTCTTTCTCCACCTTAAATACTTATTATGCCTCTCATCGACATTTCCATGCTTCTCATGCTTCTGTCTGTATATTCCCTTCTATCTCTCCTTCCAGACTTAATTTCATAATTTCCTTTATTGAGACTTCACTGATTCTTCCCCAGCTCAAACCAGCCATTCTCCTCCTATATTCTACTAGCATTTCATTCATAATGGCTACACTGAATTACAATGCTGAATTATAAGGGAGGCAATTGCCTTTACTTGACCATTACTGATATGGGGCAGGAATTCCTTTGAAAATAGAAAGACATGATTTTATAATTATATTCATTTTTACTACTGAGTTGCCAAGCATATGCGTGCGTATGTGTGTGTGTGTATTAGTGAAATTAATTTAAACTAAGATTTGACTTGGAGCATAAATTTAAAGAACACTGAAGAAATTATTAGAAATACAGCTTTTTATTTTTTGTGCACTGCAAGTTATGTACCAGGAAAAAAATGCAACATCCAAGTTAGAGACATCTATTATAATTTCCTTCTTATTTTCAAGAACACATGTAAACCTACATTTTTTGCTCAGCCCATTAGATGAATATTTGAGGCATAAAACATATAGAATATTAGAATGAGTAACATTAGTCTAATAAAATACATTATGCATTAAGAATAAGTCATTTCTGAATTAATATAAATAAGAATTCTAGAGATATGGGCCAATGGAGTAATCTCTCCATCAAGGAAGAAACAAAATGTCCTGTTTTTAACACATTTTTTAACTCTTTCTAAGTGGTCGTTCCTTGGATTCTTCCTTAGAAGTGAAACAAGACAAGTCACCTGGGTTCTCAAAAATGTTAAGTATTTAGAGCAGAGAAATTTTTCAAAGGAAAAACTTAGTAAATACTAGAGCCTACATATGCTATAGGTCACCCCATTTCTAAGTATTGTATTAACAGCTACCATTTATTGAACAATTACTCTATGCCAGGCATTGTGCTAGGAATACTTTATACTTATTATTTCATTTAATCCTTACAGTAATACTATAAGGCTACAAATAAGAAATGTAGGTATTTTGTTAAGATTCAAACAGCCTTGAAATGTTATTATCAGGATACATACATATTCATGTATGAGTGAATCTAGGATTTAGAGCTCTACTGAATCTTGTCTATGCCAAAAAAGAAATGAGAGTAAGTACTAACGTTTTAGAGGATATTATTAATTATATCTTCAGAAATTTATTAGTAATCTATATTCTTGCCAGCTGTGTTTGAGGAGTCTCAAATCTTTATGTCCTGGCCTATATTGGGTAGTTTACTTTTGGTTTATGAAACAGTTAAATGCCTTTTAAATGCAGATCAATGTAATTACAAAAATTATTGTAATTATACCGCTTACATAAATCTAGTTGACATTACAAAATAAAACTAAAACATTTCTATAAAAGCATTTTACTACAAATTGTTGCTCAAAATGTGTAAGAACGCTTGCTTCTGCACAGCCTCGCCAGTCTTAGATCATCAAAGAATTTCATATTTGCCAAATTCCTGTGGTTTTGACCTTTCTTGATATATAAATATTGCGAATCATTTCATGATTAATTTTGGATAATTTGTTGTTTAATGTAAATCCCTTTTACATTGTAATATGTGTGTTGTGGTGTGGTGTGCTTCTCTGTGCAAATTAATAATATTGAATCTCTCCTGTCACCTTAAGAATCAAACCTGATTCCTCCCTTTTATACATACCATACAATCAATTAACCAATTTGATTGGCCCAACTTTCAAAATATATCCAGAATCAAACCATTTATCCTGACCTAAATTTGTCATGTTTCATCTGAACTGTTTTGACATCCTCTAGCTCATTTTTCTCAACAGAATAGTTAGTGCGACACATTTGAAACAAGTGAAATCATGTGATTACTCTGCTCAAAATCTCATTCTGAGTAAAAGCTAAAATCTTTAGACTACATAATGGTATTTAGTCATCTGGTCCTTGGCTGTCCTTCTTTGTGTCTCAATCCTCTCTCACTAGCTGGCCTTCTTTTTGTGCCACAGCTTGTCAACTATGCCTCCACTTCAGGCTATTTGCACTGGTGCTTTTTTCGACCACTTGTGCTCTCTTTCTACTCTCAATCTCTCAGATATCTGGTCCCTCCCTTCCTTCTTTTAGATTTATTAAGCATCAGTTCTTCACTATCCTATGTAGAAAACAGTGCCCCAAGAATACACTTTCTTTGCCTTGCTGTGCCATTTTTTATTATATGTATAATAATTTATTAATACCTGAAATATTATGTATCTTTTTTCAGATGAATAAATTCTAATTTTAAAAACAAAATCATAAGAGAGGATGCATAGCAGAGAGTTTGCATGAATAACATGTGTGAATTAATTATAATCATTGAGAGGAGAAGGTATTCCTAAGGAGAGAGAATGGGATTCTGATATATTCCCGTCACTGGTTATTGAATGATCTCTCTTTTTCCCACTGATCTGAAAATGCTGCTTTAATTTCTTACTGAATTCCCACATGTATAAAAAATTATTTTTAGATCACTTTATTTTAAACTAAATAATCATGTATATTTGGATCTATTTGGGGGCATTACTTTGATCATTGTCAAATTTCCCTTCAGAAAGATTGTACCAACCTACAACTCCAACAAATATATAAGCAGGTCTATTTGTCCACATTATTCACCAACAATCAGAAATTTACTTTAAAATATTTATATTTTCATATTCAGATCTTTGATGATTTAAGACAGGAGATGTATATATGTATATACGTGTATATACATGTATACACATATACATACACATATATGTATACATATATGAGACTAATATGTATAAACATTTTATAAACATTTTATAATATACATATTTATATTGTTTTTTAAATAGGTATGAGCTGATTTATTATAGATACAAAATAATTTTATCAATTGATTTGTGCCTTTCAACTTTATAAATGAATTTTATTTCAATATAAACTTTTAGTTTTTAATAAAATGTATAGATTTGGAGAAATTATAAGTCATTTACATTATTATAAAATGTTGATTTAAATATTATATTACTAAAGATAATTACATTATTATTTATTTTTTTAATCTTCTAATATTCTTTATTCATGGACCTGGAGAGGTATTATTGTGTAGCAGTCAGCTCCTCAGACTCTAGATTTAATCTGGCTTGGAGTTTAATCCTGCCTCTTATCATAGTATAAAAGAGCTTTATGAAACTGCCTTACCTCCTTCAGCTTCTACAGGCTCATCCTTATAATGGGGATAAAAGATATCAACCAAGAAATGTTGTTGGTCAATTAAATGGGATGACATCTAAATAGTTTTGTTGTGACTGGTAAAATCACCACAATAATATTATAAAACAAAGTTAAAATGTGTTGTCATAGTAAATTCTTGGGTATTTGCTACAATATTTGCTCCATTACTTTCTAAAATTTGATACTGACAATAAGAAATATGATATCAAACTATTTTGGTTTTCAATATATAGATTTTGAGATTATTATTTCTGTGAAAATTTCAAAATCTCACTATTATCTTTCTAAGTATATCTCTTTATTAATTTCTCTATGTACGTGGCCATGCATTTTGATTTTGTTTGACTCAAGATTGGTTTTTCAGTTCCACAGTTTCTTTTCATAATCCTTCACTTAGGACTTTTTAGAAAGATCTGATCTCTCCTTCAGGAATTTCCAGCATCTCAGACCTGCATACCTCTCAGATTACATTCATTACACTTATTTCTTTACCCTAAAACACATGTTTGGGGAACTTCTTTAGTAAATTTAAAATTCATTTTTTGAGTTTCTTCTCTTGATGATTTCCATAATATAAAATGATAGTATTTTCATAAAAGATTTAATTTGATATCAAATATTCACTCTCTATAATTGGAACCTACTCTTCACTATCTTATGGAACACAGAAAAGATGTGTAGGTTTCCTACTGTTTCTGGGAGTGAGCCTGCTTTAGTAGAGGTTACAACCGTTGAATTTTCAGAAGTGTCCTTCTTTTAGATTATTTATTGATGAATTTATAAATTGCCTTTTAGATGGGTGTAGCTTCCTATTTATGTGTTTTAGTCTAAATCAATAAGAAAATAAGATATATACATTTTAGCCATTTTATTTTTCTGTATTGGAATTCAGTCATCTGAAAGGCAGTGAGGAAGTGGGTGACCAGGCAATCCAGTTAGGGAAGTTTGACTCAAAAGTGGTTGCTTTCCTTGTTAGTTGTATAAAGTTAATTATGGTGGAGACTATCTTACCTTCTCTGACTTACACAACAGTTCTCACATTGGATTTCTTGCTAGAGTGCTTCCCATTGCACACCCATCTCCGTTTGCAGTAAATTTAGGCTGACACATTGGCTAGTTACTTCACAATAATTCTTCCCTGGCAACTTCTGCTCTAAGCTTGTTTTATGTTTGCTGTTTGTTTCTGTTTTGGTTAGTTTAGTCTTTTCTCCTGAGATATTCTGTCCATAAAAAAACCAGGCAGGATTTCCTTTATATGTTTCATATTATCAGCTTTTCAGTACTTTTCTCAAAGCAATTCTATCTGAATTTCCTCTATCTACTGATGACATCCATTCCGATCTTCCATTTTTGAGAGAAGATAGACTTATTTTAACTTTTTAAATCCATTTGCTATTTCAAAAGGAATTTTTAAATGAAGTTAGACATTTGAATTCAAATAAATGCCTTTATACTTACATTTTTTAAACCTTAAATGTTCCTTAAAAGTGGCATCCCATCACAATTTAAACTAAAACACTCATGCATGCCACCATCTTCAATAAAGTAATAATTAGAATATGATTAATTTTTCTTCTTATTATTTTGTATTTGCATATGGAACATGTATTCAATGCGGAGTCAAGATATTTGTGTGTCAAGTCTGAGGAAAAGGTATAACTGAAACAGGTACTTTTTCTAAACTGTCCATTAGGTCATCATGCCAGTAACTTAAAGCCTTTCAAGGAGTTCCCATCATCTTTCTCCAGACTACTTGTCTTGAACATTTCCCTTCTTGTGGTGTATTTTAAGAAATAGGGAGTTTGGTCCAGTGTGGAACATGATTGTTCTACAGTTTGGGAACAGGATGGTGAAATGAAAATAGAAAACCTCTGAAGAGCTGACTTTGAATTTCTTTTTGCACCATTTTCATATTTTTAAGATTGATAAACTTCTCAGATCTTTTTATCTATAAAATGATGAAAATGCTGACCTTGTAGAATTTTGGAAAATAAATCACATAAAGGGTTTAGAGCAATTGCCAGACACATTGTTAGTCATCAATGACTGAATTTTCTCTTTTGTGGAAGCTTTAAGTGAACAGAATTGTGACTGATCTCCGATTCCTCTTATATTTTCTTCTCACTATTTTTCCTCTGTTTTCCATCCTGCCTCCCTCCTAAGAGTGAAAATGCAACAACTGAAAGTGATGTAATTGCTTTGTTAAATTTCTGTATATGGGATACAAGTAAAGAAAAATTATTCTACCTGGAGATGTGCAATGACAATGGCAAAATAAAAGTACAGAGAATTGGAAGAATTTGAATCACTGAAGTTGGGATTTTCCTCTTGATAGCCAATTTAAGAAGTTGGAGTGAATAAGTTGTTGAAATAGCAGTTCAGCTGTCAATGTCACATTTTATTATACATAAATCCAACAATTCTCTTTCTATTAATGAGATCATTGGTTGACAATATGATTGTTATATGTGATATCACACATCTAGTTGAAAAATTCTTGATGTCTAACAGATAAGTATTCTAATTTGACATAAAATGAAGTCACCTTAGAGAATCAACTATTGCAGTATAAAATTTTCAGAATGTTGGCATTTATTTTGTTCTTCTCAAAGATGACACCAGCAACTTCAATGAAATAGTCTGTCGTGCTGTGATTTGAAAAGGCTAATTATGCATCTTTATATCAGGAAGTATTTGGTAAAGAAAGAATAATTCCTCAAATATATTTATTAATCTCAACACTTAAAATATGTTATAGATCAGAGCTATCAATTTTTTTTTTTTAGATAATTCTAAAGTAGTAGACATCAATATGGAAGAGGCCTAGAATTTTGTTTGATATTCTTTGCAAAACTCAATGTGATTTGGAATTGATTGATTGTTCCTATATGCTGGACTATCTTTTTGACACCATTCTATTTGACACCATTCTTTCTAAAATTTGATACTGACAATAAGAAATATGATATCAAACTATTTTGGTTTTAAATATATAGATTTTGAGATTATTATTTCTGTGAAAATTTCAAAATCTCACTATTATCTTTCTAAGTACATCTCTTTATTAATTTCTCTACGTACGTGGCCATGCATTTTGATTTTGTTCGACTCAAGATTGGCTATAGGTAAATCATGGTACAATAAATTATATACAATCAGAATATTAATAGACTACAAATAGAAACTTTAATGTAACATAGACTGTAAGGATAAAAATTGATAAAATAAGTGCCATGAGAAAAAAACAAATGGTTATATTTTCTGATTAAATTATAGTAGAATAACTTGTGGGTGAAATGGTATTTGATCTGAGTTTCAAAGAGTAGGAATCTTGCATGTAATATTAGAGTAGAGAAAGTATAAGCTTAGGAAGATAGTTGATAACATAAGGGGGAGCCTATTAGTTGAAAGAAACATGCATGGCTAGTTTAATAGAAATAAACATTTATATTAACATGGAAAATATTCAACATATATTGATAAGTAAAATAAATATAGGACAAATTTCCAAGATCATGTTAAATTTAATCTTATTATTCTGAGAAATAAGTTTACCACCAATTTATTGCATGAAATCTAAAAGAAAATATACTAAAATATTAGGAATAATTGGTTTATCTGGTGACAGTTTAAATATTCTAAATTTCTTCAATAAATATAATCTATTTATGTTTTACATTTTTCTAAAAATGTAGACTAATCATTTGCTCCTCTTTTTGACCACTTACATTGTTTGAATTTGTGACTTTGTGATAGGGTTCTAGAAGCTTGTAAAATGACAAAATAAAACACAATGGGCTCTAGATTTTAATAAGCGAATGACTGCTAAAAATAAAATTTAGTCTACTAGCAAAAACTATAGAGAATTGGATTAAAAGAGACAAAATGCTAACAGATGAAAGTGATGGGGGAATAAAAAAAAGTCTTTTCAAATATTTCAAACATAAAAATAATTCAGAACATAAGGTTCTGAGTCCATTAATAAATAACAACCATATTAAATCTACAATAACATCAAAATAGACTGTTTACCTGCTTTTAAGATGGGTGCTTAAACAAAAGTTTTTTTTTTTTTAAATAATGCAGCGATAAGTATTGCCATATGAATATACAAGCTGCACAGTAGGTAAACATGATAGAAATATACACTTTAAACATTTAAGGCTAAACTAGTCACTATCTATGTGATACACAGGTGACTAGGAATGTGCCTCATTGTACTGAAAAAAACACAGGTTCTCGACTGTTAGGGTGGGTGCCACGTCCCCTATGCCAAAATATAACTACTAGCTCATCCACCATGCATTGATAGACAGGATAAAAGTATGCCGGCACCCACCTAACTATGAGTTTGCCCCCAGGAAGCCTATGGATATATGGGGGCCCATGGATAGCCCTGCATTTACTCGAATTGGACAAGCTGCTGTATTTGCGGATGGCCATATTTGCTTGCAACTGTGTAGCAGACACTCCCATGACACCCCACAAATTGGGATGCATATTATCCATAACATAGCCATAGTAGATGGACCTCATGGTGGTATTATCCCTTAGCCATCTTTCTACCTGTGGCAGGTGATGTGGTAGTTGAACCCAAGTGGCAGAACATACTGCTCAAGCCTTGAATTATATTCATAAAGCTCTTAGTTTGGTAACTGATGAAGTAGATCAAATTAGAAAAGTAGTATTGCAAAATTATATGGTTTTGGATATCTTGACTGCTGCCCAAGGAGGCACATGTGCCATTCTCCACACTAAATGTTGTATTTACAGTCTGGATCACCAGCACAACATCTCACAAATCTTGGCAGGTATCTCCCAAGAAATACAGGAAATCCAGTGGCTCACTGGGGATCCTCTGCAAGAGTGGTGGGCAAGCCTAATGTTCACTTGACGCTGGATCTTAACTCTCCTAGGAGGTGGAGCCTACCTTCTAGTGGCATGTTGTTCCCTGTATTATTGTTGTAGCCTGCAGGTACAGAGCTCGGCTCTCCTGCAGTGATCACTTGTCAAGCCTACATAGGTGTAAGGGAGGAAGCCGAAGGGGTAGAATGTGCAGAGAAAAAAGATGGCTGTAGTCAAGCTTCCTTCCAATACTCTTAGCAGCTAACTTCTGAGTGGAAGTGACTCAGCACTTCTTCCCTTATGTAAACATGTGACCAGTACGCATGAGCGAGCTTCCATTATCTGGCTGTGTGCCACTATTTTTTAAGCTGTATATAAAAGATGCCACCACCCCACAAGGCTGGCTGTGCCCTTGCTGGAATAAAGAGCTATCTTGCAGTTGCCTAAGGCTCCCGCATTTTCTTCCAACTGCCCAAGCCTTGTACACCTTACCTCAGAACCTCAAATCTGCTACAACACATACGCATTCTAGGATGCTGAAAATCAGAAAATAAATGGCGTTGTTACAATTCTGTAAAGCCATGAAAGAATTTGAATGATGCATTCTAATATTACATAAATATGTAGAATAATGATTAACGAGTTGTAAGACACTAGATTTTAAAGTGTGATTTAAAAAATGATAAAGAATGTAAAAAGAATTTTTTAGAAAGCACTGGTATGAAAATTTTAAAGTCGTTTATGTTTAAGAAAAACTTAAATAATATTTTGTAAGTAAATATAAAATACATTAGAATCGCATTTAAATGTAGGTAAAGTCACCAAACAAATTTCATTTCTATTAATTGCCATATATTCTTTTTTACCTTAAATCCTGGGACTTGTTTATAATCATTGGAATATATCGTTTATGATATATTAATCTATTATTATAATATACCTTATAAATTTTATGTTGTGCGATTTTTATCAATATCTAAGAAAATTTTATTTATTTATGCCTTAAATCAATTGTAAAGGTATGACTTTTCTTACCTATTTAGCTTGGAAATAAATTAATAAGTACTTTTTTTCTGTTGTACTTTAAATATTTACCTATGAAGTAGTACATTGTTTTAACTCTATTCGGATTGATATCTGTTAAAATCTGTGGGAAATATCTAGAAGGAGACAGAGTTGATAAAAATTTTTCAGAAATATATGTATTTTCGAAGACCGATAACTATTTCTATTTATACAGCCTAAAGTCTAATAGTAGTAAACATAAAGACATCAATAACAGTTTAATAGAATTTATAAAGTGTTTCCAAATATGTTATCATAAGTAATCTTCACAACAAGCCTTTTAAAAAGGTATTTATTAAATTTTACCTTTATTGAAGGAATAGTCATGGAGTACTTAATATGTCTACTATAGTTTCGATACCTAGCTCTTTCATACTTTCATATTTACTCTACAGTGCTACTACAATTTGTTTGGCTAAATGAAAAATCAAGGTGAGGTTTTGATTGAGGTTAAATTAATTGTATTAAAGTTGTATGGTATAGCATATTAATTACCTTATGCTTATATTAACTGATTTGGAGAACTAAGTTCTTAATAATATTAAGTCATCATATCCAAGAACATGACAAATCTCTCAATTTATTTTGTTTTAGTTTTGTAATCATCAATTTATTTTATAGTTTTAAATAAAAGGATTTTATAGTTATTTTATATTTAGCTTAATTATTTGCCATCTCTGGAATACAGGGCATGTCCCAGCCTTGTCAGTTCAAGCACCACTCATTATCCAGATGTGGCTATCTACCTGAAGAAGAGGGAAAGGGAATGGGAAAGGATTGACACTCTTCATAGTTTTTGCAGTAACAAACCAGCAAGTGACCTTGATATTTGCTCATTTTCCAGGTACATACTCAACGCTCTAGGCATCAGGCGCAAAGGCTTTACCTTCCAGAAAGTACTTTCCAGACAATTTTAGAGATAGGTTCACATTCTTCACTTAGATCTTATCAGTTTTCTGTCCTTCGGGCAATGCTTTGTCTGTGATGAAACACCTCTAGTTGTTCTGTACTGTTTTTATAAATAAATTTTTAAAGTATACATTTTTTTTGAGCGGGAGACTTGGAGAAGTTGGTGCAGGTCCACTACACCTCAGTGTATCATATGGATCTGGGAAATAGTAATATATTTCCATACCTACGTGTAATTTTTGAAAGATGCATTTATACTCATTAATTGTGTTTCTTAGATTCCTCAGCCTGTGTTAATCTGATTTATGGCTTCATCAATTCTACAGACAACCACCTATCAAGGAAATCAGTGACTTCTAGTCAATATATCATCCTTTTGTACTTTTAATTTTTTAAATCTGTAAATTTTTGCAAGCTTATTTATTTTCTTCCACCCAAAAATAACATTAAATTTTGTATCTTAATATGCTACAAAATATTCCTTATAAATAGTCCAAAAGGTTACTTCTTATTTTGCAAAGAAAACACTTACAAGAATTGTAAATCATGAATATACACAAATTCATGAAAAATGATGAATTTAACATGCTGTTATTTACATGCCCAAACAGGCACACCTTGACTTATAATAAGTGAGACTAGGTTCAGATTATATATTCTTACACATCTTATCTTGTGTATTTGAATCGAGTTACACTATCAAGACATTTATTTAGACATTAATTTTAATATATTGGCTAAATTACTCACAGACACTTCTTTTAGAACTTCCCTTTTATTAGGACTTATGTATTATGAACTGTTTTTCCGTGGGTGAAACATTTTTATCAATTTATTCTTCAGAGAGTTTGTATAAGTGGCAGCTTTTTCACTCCCTCACTAAATGGTAGTATTGGGTTAAAGAGAAAATTGTTGTATCTTAATTTCTTTGAAAATAAAAGCAAAAAGTAAAGATACTTTACCTACACATGAGAAAAGAAAACTTCAATATTATCATTCTGGCACAAAAATCTATGCTATATTTTTATGTTGCTATCCTTTTATATTATTACAGAGTCAGTAAATATAATTGTAGAAAATTAGAAAACACAATTATAAAATAAATTAAAATATTGTGTTCTCACCAGTGATCACCAGTGATCACAATTCCTTAGTATAGATCTGTTTTTGGTTTTTAGTGGTATAAACTAAAATGAGATTATCCTGTACTTTCTAAAATTGGTATATATTTTTTAAAATTTTCCCCAGGACAAACAGTTTCAGTTTCTTCCATTGCAAAAAAAAAAAAAAAGAAAGAAAGAAAGAAACAAAAAACTAGAATTGTTGATAAAAGACCTAACGTATAAATTAGTAACTTTTTTTGCATTTAAAGAACATCCTTAGGAATTAATTTTTTTCACGAAAAAATCGATAATTTTAGAATAAACTTTTAATAAGTGGCTTTTTCTCTGTGTATGTCAAATATCAAAATAAATTGATTTAAGTTTTTCTCAACTCTGTAGATTTAATTTAGCTTATCAGCATTAAATCTACCCTTTGCTGATAAAGTTGATCTTTTATCTTATTATCATGAAGTTTTTTAAGTCCTTAGGGTAGCAATCTAGGTTGGAGAAAAATATTTAAAAGAAAGATATTATTTGACATTTAATTTCCTAAATGGAAGAGAAGGCTCTGTTAAAGACAACATAGTCTCTTGATTCCACCTTTTTAGATTAAATTTGAATAATGTTTTGTGAGTCATAGTGTGTAATCGCCTCATTTCTATTGTTAATAGCTCCAGTTTACATCTATTCTGCACATTGCTTGAAAACGTGGTAATATAGTCTGAAATAAAATTGAAAAAAAAAAATCTCTAATTGTCTACAGGCAAGCTGTGTGTTTTTAAAAAGTGCTTTTAAATTCATATTTGTGGAGACTAACACATATTTAATTGGAAATTGCAAAAACAATAAACATTCACTGAACTATTTTTCTTTTATTACTTTTAAATTTGTTTTAGTGCATCTCATTATCTAGTTTAATTTTTTTAATTCAGCAATGTAACATTCAAAAATAATAAAAAATTTAAATTGTCAATAACTCAATGACTATAACATAATTTATTTTAATCTCTCTCACTCTCCCCCCGTGCCTACTATTTATCTAATCATGTGCTTTTTTACATGGTAATCTATATTTATATAAATGTAAAGATATATCTATACAATTGAACTTATAGTGTACTTACTCTTCCATATTACATTTCAAATATTAGTATATAAAAATGATCTATGACTAAGCAAAATGTTTTCACTGCATTTGTCTGAGAGGCAGACTATCATAATAATTTAACTCCACTACCTAGGGTATTCTTTTTGTATTCACACTATGCTCTGCAATTGATCAATGATAGATTACATTTACACAAATGTAACTTCATTTGATGAGTAAGTTTCGATTCTTTTTACTATTATTGACTGTAGGACAAGCTTCACGAACATGAACACTCACTATTTCACAAAAGCCATCAATAGCTTTTGCCTTTTGCTATTTATTTTCATGTTATAAAATAGTGTGTAACAACTTAAATATATATTACTAGCAATGGATTGTGATAGTATTTAATTTCTGATTTATGTTTGCAAAAGTTTGCCCCAAGTTTATTTAACCTACATTTTAAATAAATAAAAAAAGAGGATGAATATTTTTCCATGTTTTCTCTGGCATATTCATGTACTTTCATCAAGTAATGAAGTAGAAATTAAATCTTTTACTATAATGTCCAATATATAATCAATATGTTATAAACAATAACCCATTTTAATTTCATACAGCAACCTAATGTCCTCTTTAAAATTTTACTTGTTTAAATCAAATCAAAAGAAAAATTAAATTTCACAACAAATGTTAATATTAACAAAGTCCTAAGGCCAATATATTTTGTCAATGATGTGTAACATGAGAGTTAAACTTACTTTATTTGAAGTAATTTAAATTTGAGTAAAATATAAGTGTCTCACTGGTAGCAGTTAAATAGTAATGACACATTTCCTTAAGTACTATAATATAATAAAGGATTGTTTGAAGAAGTTTTAAGATAAAATTTAGAATAGAACCTATCTTGATTTTTAAAAGATTGCTAGATTTACAATTTATTCCCAGACTAAGTCTTAAAATATTTTGTTTTTTTGTTGTTGGTGGTTGAAATTTTAATGTCAAATGTATTAAAATTGCCTATGTATGAAAAGTATGACAGTAGTTACATTATTTAAAGAAAATTATTTTATTAACCTCTAATGGTGTGTCAACATGCACAATTAAATTTTTAGAAGGCATAATACAAAGTTGTCCTTTTACATTATAAAAATTGATACTGTTAATCATGACATAACAATATGAGAGCTCTACAGGATCCATAGCATACACCAAGATATACTGATTTTTTCTATTAACGATAATCCACAGAAACATACAAATCCAGGAAACATTTTTGTATTTAACAATGTAGGTTTGGGATTTAATCTAAGTAATCACTAATATTTTTTTAAAACATTACTATTTCTTGATTGTTTAAGCTTAAATTGTTAGTAACTAAAATATGTATAAATACAATTTTACTCATTTTAATCCCATTCAACATAAGCACTGTGGACTGTGTAGCGCCTACAATTGTTTACCAAGAAATAAAAGATAAGAAAAACAATTCTAAGTTAAAAATTAAGTACAGAAAGAAAAACATTTTAATAAGAAAAAGTGTCTACTATATCATTATTTAAATAGCAAAAAAATAAAAATAAAAAAGTTTGATAGCCTCTAGCATCTAAAGATATTGTTAATGTTAAAAATATAATAATAACAAAGAAAATATTAAAACATAATATTGAGGGTAAATATCTACATTATAGGAATAAGATTAGATCTTAAAAAGTAATAAAATAAATAACAAAGGAAATAAAATCAAAAGATGTTTGTGAAATAGTAGTAGAAAAAGAAATAGTTGAATTAGATTTGCCATTTTCTATCTGAAATTTCTTTATTGTGGTTTTCTTATACTTTTTAAAATTCTATTATTAATTAAAATAGTTAATTTTTAACATGAAGACTATGACAGGAGGACTTCAAAGCTCACAACAAAATTTAATGCTCAGTTCCCTATAAGAATATGCATATGTGTACAAAAATGTAAAGTTATGTTAATTTGAGGGTTTTAAAATATGATTAAAGAATTCTTATTTTTCTAAATGAAAATACATAAATATGTAAAAATTACAAATCATGTATTTATCTCCTTTTAAGATTTTTTTTGTATTTTACATATATTCATATTATATGCATACATGTTGACAAATTTATATGATACTTAAAATATGAAGCTTAAACCTGCATTTTAAAAAGTATTAAACTAATATAAATGTAAATGTATTTATAGTATATTACATATTTCATATTCTTTATGTATTTTTAAATGAATAATGATAATTTAATACCATAGTTAATCACATAATTAACCTGTACCTGTAATTAAGTTAACTAAACAATATCAAGATATATGAAACATAAACTAGCAAAAGTAAAGAGAAAACTAGGCATATCTTAAAACATAGTTGTTGGCATTATTTACATTTCTCTTTAACTCATAGAATACTAGAGGTAAGACCACATAAAGTGTATGGAATACTTGAGCAAAACTATCAACCACCTTGATCTAATTCATTTTCTATAACAGATTTATTGAGATATAATTCACATACTATACTCTTCATTCATTGTGTACAATTCAATGTTCATAACTGCATTCGAAGTTATATAAACATCACTACAATCTCATTTTAGAACATTTTTGTCATGTCAGAAAGAAACCCTGTTAATTCCTATTCCTTACACTAGCCAAGCCCTAAGAAACTACCAATCTACTTTCTGTTCGTAGATTTGTCTCTGTAGATTTGCCTATTTTAGCCATTTCACATAAATGAAATTGTACAATACGTAACCTATTGTGACTGCTTTTTTAATTTAACATAAAGTTTCCAAGGTTCACCTACATTGAATAATATTATTAATATTTCATCGTATGGATAGGTCATCTTTTATTTGATCTAACCATCACAGCAAAAGTTTATGCGTTTTTATGTTTCTCTTCCACTTAAAACATGGTTAGACCTTCATATGATGTAAATGACTAGATCAGTTAACTTCTTCAATCTGACAGTATCTTCATAGTAAAGTAGTGGAATTTTTTAGGACTTGGAGATCCTCCTTTGCTTATTACTGGTTGTAATATAGTTTTCTGTCAACATTAGTTATTTTATTTTATTTTCATGTCAACATTAGTTATTGTTGCTACTTTTAAGTACAGTAGATCTTTGGATCATATTGCATTGGTTACCCTCTAATGCCCTCAAATAGTTATTTCATATATATTTTTTCAGTTTTTGTAGTTGTTTTTGACAGGAGAATAACTCCTATGTAAGCAAACACATTTTTGTACAGTTTACTTAAATCATAACCCAATAAGGTCTATACATTACGATTGATTGATTTGTCTCTTAAATCTCTCTTAATTTACATATTTCTACTTCGTGTTTCTTCTTCCCTAGCTATTATTTATTGAGAAAAAAAAAAGATAATTTGTCTTGTAGAGTTTCTCACAGCCTTTGTTTTTCTGATTCATCTCCATGATGTCACTCATCATTTTCTTCTTTCTGTTATATACAATAAATAGATGTATGAAGTTTTATATGATTCTGGTTTGATGTTTTTTGGCAAAAACACTTTATAAGTAATTATAATCTTCCAACAGAGGCATATTATCCAGTTGTCACTTTTTTTATTAGTGTCTGTTAATAATTATTGCCCTGATCATTTTTTTATTAGATGTTAAAAATGGTGATGTTTTTAAATATCATTCCGTCTTCATTTATTAGCTGAATACTTCTTTAAAGAGAAATTTTCTTCATCCTCTGGCAAGGTACAATTAAGAAAAATAAAAAGATGTAAATTAGACACTTGATTTTTTCCCTTTATTTACCAATTTCCTGACTGATAAGCTGACTACGTAGTATCTTCTAAAGATAGATTTTATTATTTTTGTGCTTTTAAAAATAACCTTACAGATTTTAATACAAGTGTTTCAATTGATAGCAGGATTTTCTAACTGAAGCTGAAATTTGTTCCATCTTTGTCTAGAGGGAGCATCCTTGCATTAAATCCTAAATACTTTTGGATGGGTTTTAGAAGTCTTTGAGAACATCCTTTCTATGTGGTATGACAAAATTTTTCAGTCTCATCCTGTACATTTCTTGCTCCAGACCTGAATAGGCTTTTTTTGTGCAAGAAGCTTTGGTTCTTTTTAGTGAAGAATAGTATTCAGAATTTCCAATATGAGTACTAGGGATGTTCTTTACTACTGAAATAGTCACTGTGTCCGGGCACTTTCAGGGGTCAGAGCTAGAAAACAAAAGTTTTAAGAATTAATTTAATGTACTAATAATGATATATCCAAATTTAATTCAGGAATACAGGGGGTTTGTGTAGCCTCACAAATATGACTTGTTTCCTCTTTTTTCTAATGCTGAATATTCTGGTTCTCAATGGCACCAACATAATTAGAATTTCCTTTGTACCATAACACACCAACAACAGTATCAGAATAACAACATTATCATAACACCATAAACAATATATTTATCTTAAACAGTTTGAATTTCTTCAGGGTATACCATTATTTTAGAATACACTTCACTAAGACTATACAGAAAATTTCAGAGCCATAAAGTCCTTAAAGTGTTAAAGCCTTCAACTAGATCAGAAGTAGTTTCATTTGTTTTATCTTTATTTTGAATTTTAGGGATTGCTTTATAAAATTAATTGTGTTCTATAGCTATTTAAAATATTTATATCATTCCAAAATGTAGTCCCTCTCATATTTCACATATTTCATTCATGTTGTGTTTTTCATTATTGTCTAAAGATAATGTTCATTATTTTATTGAAAAAAATTCTAAATAGTCATTTATTCATTAAGCATATATTGACATCAAAAGTATTAGAATTAGAAGGTGCAGATTAGAATATAAGGAGAAATAAACTATTAGGCTCCTGGTGTATGTTAGCAAATATATTAAAATGTTTTACCAACTCTCGCTCTTTTAATTGCCAACTTTCTAATTATTTTATTTTAAAATATTATTACTAAAGAATAAATTGAGGATCAAATAGAATAGGTAGTCCTAAAAATTCATGTAAGTGATGAGTGGAAGATTTATCTTTAAATCCAGATTTAATCTCAACCAAGTTCTTTGTAGTGTATTCTATCATAAAGTAAATAATTAAATAATATTTGTATAATCCTTACAGAATTATTTCATAACTTATTGGACCCTCCAAATAATATTGGGAAGAAAGTTTTTATCCATGTTTTACTACAGAAATGTCGACTCTAAATCTTAATTTTTTGTGGTGCTTACAATTTGTTTGTTTTGTAGCATCTTACCGTTTGGTATCATATTGGGTTAGACTTAAATTTGTATATATATAATGTAACAAAAAACTGAGTAGAATGAGAGAGTGACTTATTTTTATATCTAAAGACAGAGTGATATATTTTATTTACTAGGTATTGAGAAAATATTTCAATATTAGTTTTTGTGAATATTCTAAATTGTTAGGAATTGCCAAGATACACATTCTTTCACATATTGCACTCTAAATTCTGTTATGCACTTTAAGTAACATCACAGGTTTTCTGATTTCCATTAACAAGCACATTTCATTACGAATGCAATTTTTCTTTAAAAGTGAGTAACATCCTATTGACGTTGAGAACAGAAATACACAACAGATAACGTGGTTCAATAAAGTATGTGCATCTGTTTTATCTCTTGAGATTGCAGAAAGAAAGTGCACTGGAAGATGCTAATGTCAATTAGCCAAATCTCAAGGATGGCTGATTACGTATTCAAACAGTGAATCTCCCCAAGACCTTGATTTAAAAGCACATTAAAGCATGCAAAATTTACCTGCTCTAAAACATGGCACAACAATTTTACAAATAATCTTATCTTTGTTCTCACAGTGAGACTGTCCTATATACAATTGGTGAAAATGCTCAACTTCTGGCAGTTCCATGGTCCCCTGTTTAAATAAAACGAATTTCACCTTAGCTAAAATTGTTTTCTGAAATCATCACTAAGGGTCAAGTTTCTTTCACCTTTATCAACTCTGAGCACAAAACAGGTGGATACTGAACAGAAGATATTGATAAAGATATATATTTTTGTAAAACCCAAATTTTTACACACGTAAAATGTATTTTCATTATTTTTTACATAAAACAAGTAAAAAAAAAACAATGTAAAAGACTCAGACAGAAGTGGTTGAAAAGACATCTCAGGCTCTGATTTATGAGTCTGGACCATCATAACCAGGTCCCAATCAGTCACTTGTATCCCTTTTTCTTTCCTTTCTTTGCAAATGATAAGTTTCTCCAACATCTCAGGCCACCAAAATAAATCAGCATCTTTAGCCAAATTTTGCCAAAACTTTGGCACACAATTCAGGAAGATTAGCATCTACCCAGCCCTCTCATTACAGTCCACGAACACAGGTCTTACCAGGCTCCTCTCTGCAGGATGTCCACCGGCCCTAGGGAATCTGCAAAACTTTGTAAGTGGTAGATAGATGTGTTGCAGTTACCATCAAGTATTTGGGGAGTTTGACTGCAAAATAAATTGAGGTTTAATGGGTGCACATTTGCTGTACCCAGAACTTTATTGGGGAGCAGTAGTTACTTCCATTACATTCAATATAATCATCACAATTACCTTCTGAAATATGTATTTTTATTCTCTTTTTATAAGAGTTAAGTAACTTTTCCATATTCACATGGCTAGTAAGTGACAGAGAGAGAAATTGAAATAGTTTCTGTGTTTCTTGGCCCAAACTCTTTTCTACGTAATTTCATTGTCTCCACTTAAAGTGGTTCTGTACTTTCAGTTTATAAATGTGAGAAATCAAAAGGACAATGGCACTTTCACCTACATAAAATGAAAAGTCACCACTGAAAAGGGAAAATTATAGAGGAAGAGAAGAAGAAAATCCTTCAAATAAGTACTTAAAAATGTAACCAGACTTCAGAAAATCTAGTGAATAACTTCTATTATATTATCAATATACTCTTTGTTACACATAAATATAAAAAAAAGTTATGGTTCATTATAGTCACAATCTATTGTATAATAAAATATCCATTATCTCATGCTTATTTTCAATAATGTTGCAGAGTCAGCATTATTATTAATATCTCCTCTTTATAAATAAAGAAACCAGCACTCATATAGGTGAAGTAATACGCTTGTGTTTATACAGTGAGCAAGTAACAGAGTCAAGGTTTGAGCTCAGGTCTTTTGGCTCCAAATAGAGGATATGTTTTGCTTTCTTAAGTATCCCTCTATAATAAAAGAGCTTCTCCAGAGTGGGGACTGTTTTCCCTAGTGATAGAATTTAGTGAAAGACAACAGGCCAATACTTACAGCCCACTTTGCAGGAGTAAATTAAAAAGTTTCTGCTGTGGGAGAGTCATTGGGTGCCCAAGTCTTAATAAAAATAAGGAATTTAGAATTGAAAGCTAAATTTTGAATGTGCTAACAGCAAATTATTTTGGAAATGTTTAAATTAATTTGGCTTTGCATTTTGGAGTAGTTTTCTTTTTTTTAAATTTCCTTTAACAGTGGAATAATCTACACATGACAGAAAAGCCTTGGAATAACAAGTCAAGTTGAAAGATGGCTATGTTTTCCAGTCTGAGTATAGTCCTGACTATATTATGGTTTGATAAATTAAATAATTAAGAATTATATGAGTTTCACAATGCTTACATATCTTATTTTTATATTAATAGACCCTGATTTTATAAAGGATACTATTATGAAGATTATAAAACTGGACATATATTACGCTTTTTTAAAGATACTGTATTTGGGTTTAAAAATTTTTTTCAAATAGACAACATAAAATACACTTAAAGTTCTAACTATTTTAAAAAATTTAGTAACAGTGACTATGAAGATAATTCACTGTTTTTCCTTAATCATTTTTAAGTTTTTAAACTAAATAGTAATTACATAACAAAAAGAATTAAGAAATTCTTGGAAATGAAGAACAATTTCTCCAAAACTTAAATGATATTATTAAAATATCCATTATTGGTCTCTTAAAAATTGTTGCAATGATGCTAAGCTGACAAGTACAAGACTACTACATATTCAAAAGGCCCATTATCTTCCTTGAGAGATGACAGTCAAGGTGGCAATAATACAAACTTGCCAATATACACTTGAATAAAACCTGGTCAACTCAGATGGAAATTCTTTTTTTTACTAAGCTTGTATAATAAAGCATTTTAATTATACACATGAAATTGCATGAAAACGTAATAACAGCATTTAAAAGATTCCATTTAGAATGGCACAAGAAAGACTTTGTGAAATCTATTAACTATAAATTCAAATCATGCTGTTAGAAAAAATGGAAGAAAAGTAAAGATTCTTCTCAAATATGACTTTTTTCTCCATTAATAGTTGCTATATATATACACACACACAAACACACATATATATATGGTTTTTAAATAAAACTAGACAGAAACATATTGTTTGCTAAAATAAATAAAATTTGGTTGTGATTTATAATATTAGATCTAAACAAATGACATATGAGACTGCAGATGTGGACAGCAATTTCTGAGAAAAGCAATTTAAATGGTGATGATTAAATGTCATTGCTGGCAGTTGTTCAGAAATAATTCTACACTTCTGCTTCTCAGAGAGTAGCACTGTTCTAGAGAGATTAGATACTAGTGTAAGAATTATTTTGGTTAAACTAGAGATGTAAATTCTAACTAACACACTGGCCAGTGTCTTTATTTAAGTCTGTGTATACTTGTATTATGGATTTTCAAATAATCATCAAACAAACTTGCAATATTGATTTCTTGTGGAGCAATAATATATTCTATTAATGAAATTTTTAGTGCCATTAACATTATACATCAATAAAAGTGGTTCTTGATGCAAATTTACTCATTCATATACAATTTGACCATTTCTTAAGCCTTCAGATGAGATTTTTGAGAAATAAAAATTGATAATTTTTTACTACCATTGAAGTATCCTTGGCATCAGCCTAAGTTTATAGTACCAACTCCTGAAAGGCATTTAGTTCAGTTTTTACTGTCAGTATTTTACAGAAAATATAATGCTTATTTCAA